>NC_088399.1:21497732-21812758 GCF_034236695.1 Oncorhynchus nerka
GCCAGAGGTCAGCAGAGAGCCAGAGATCAGCTGGAGGGCTTGGCAAAGAGAGGCATAGACTGCTGCACACTTTCATTACTATACAGCAGTTGAGGGCTGTATATAAAATGACACCCTATTCCCTATTTAGGGCTCTACTTGACCAGAGCCCATGGGCCAAAAAAAGTGCACTATATTTTACCTTTATTTAACTAGGCAAGTCAGTTAAGAACAAATTCTTATTTTCAATGACGGCCTAGGAACAGTGGGTTAACTAACTGCCTGTTCAGGGGCAGAACGACAGTTTTGTACCTTGTCAGCTCGGGGGTTTGAACTTGCAACCTTCCGGTTACTAGTCCAATGCTCTAACCACTAGGCTAGAGAGTAGGGTTCTGTGTCGGACACAGACCAGGTTCCGTGGGCTAAAAACCAATACATCAAGCCACATGCTGTGCTGTATCAGGTCCTCATTGAGAGGCCTGTGTTACCTCATTGAGAGGCCTGTGTTACCTCATTGAGAGGCCTGTGTTACCTCATTGAGAGGCCTGTGTTACCTCATTGAGAGGCATGTGTTACCTCATTGAGAGGCCTGTGTTACCTCATAGAGAGGCTTATGTTACCTCATTGAGAGGCCTGTGTTACCTCATTGAGAGGCCTGTGTTACCTCATTGAGAGGATTATGATACCTCATTGAGAGGCCTATGTTACCTCATTGAGAGGCTTATGCTACCTCATTCACAGGCTTATATTACCTCATTGACAGGCTTATGTTACCTCACTGAGAGGCCTGTGTTACCTCATTGAGAGACTTATGTTATCTCATTAAGAGGCCTATGTTACCTCATTGAGAGGCTTATGTTACCTCATTGAGAGGCCTATGTTACCTCATTGAGAGGATTATGTTACCTCATTGAGAGGCTTATGTTACCTCATTGAGAGGCCTTTGTTACCTCATTGAGAGGCCTATGTTACTTCATTGAGAGGCCTATGATATCTCATTGAGAGGCCTATGTTACCTCATTGAGAGGCCTATGTTACCTCATTGAGAGGCCTATGTTACCTCATTGAGAGACCTATGATACCTCATTGAGAGGCCTATGTTACCTCATTGAGAGGCCTATGTTACCTCATTGAGAGGCCTATGTTACCTCATTGAGAGGCCTATGGTACCTCATTGAGAGGTTTATGTTACCTCATTGAGAGGCCTATGTTACCTCATTGAGAGGCCTATGGTACCTCATTGAAAGGTTTATGTTACCTCATTGAGAGGCCTATGTTACCTCATTGAGAGACCTATGATACCTCATTGAGAGGCCTATGTTACCTCATTGAGAGACCTATGATACCTCATTGAGAGGCCTATGTTACCTCATTGAGAGGCCTATGTTACCTCATTGAGAGGCCTATGTTACCTCATTGAGAGGCCTATGGTACCTCATTGAGAGGTTTATGTTACCTCATTGAGAGGCCTGTGTTACCTCATTGAGAGGCCTATGGTACCTCATTGAGAGGCCTATGTTACCTCATTGAGAGGCCTATGTTACCTCATTGAGAGGCCTATGTTACCTCATTGAGAGGCCTATGGTACCTCATTGAGAGGTTTATGTTACCTCATTGAGAGGCCTATGGTACCTCATTGAGAGGCCTATGTTACCTCATTGAGAGGCCTATGGTACCTCATTGAGAGGTTTATGTTACCTCATTGAGAGGCCTATGTTACCTCATTGAGAGGCCTGTGTTACCTCATTGAGAGGCCTATGGTACCTCATTGAGAGGCCTATGTTACCTCATTGAGAGGCCTATGTTACCTCATTGAGAGGCCTATGTTACCTCATTGAGAGGCCTATGGTACCTCATTGAGAGGTTTATGTTACCTCATTGAGAGGCCTATGTTACCTCATTGAGAGGCCTATGGTACCTCATTGAGAGGTTTATGTTACCTCATTGAGAGGCCTATGGTACCTCATTGAGAGGTTTATGTTACCTCATTGGGAGGCTTATGTTACCTCTCATAAAAAAATCATAAACTACACATACAGTGTGCTCTTGATCATTCCCCACCTGTCTCACAGATCTGCAAATCTGCAGCACAACTGGAAATGAAAGGTGGCCCTAAATCCAACATAAAAATGACCCCATCATGAAGATAATATTTTACTTTGTCACTTAAAGCCCCTCCAGGGGTACATGTCTTTTCTGCTGTGATATTTACTTGGCCTGAAGCTCCCTGGTCTCTCTCTGTCTATCTTATTGGTGATGTAAAAGCGGAGTAAGGGCTGGCACATCTCAAAGGACTTGTCTCTCTTTTCAACTCTACTTCGACAGGAGGCTCACACCCTGTGTGTGTGTGTGTGTGTGTGTGTGTGTGTGTGTGTGTGTGTGTGTGTGTGTGTGTGTGTGTGTGTGTGTGCTCGTGAACTGGTAAGGCTGAATCAGAGAGCTGCCAAACGTGTTGCCAGGCAACGGTGACATGCAGGAACATTGTTTTTATCGCCTGTGGGCACGTAGTACATGCTGCCAGAGCGTAGGTGGCTTCCTGGGTGGGCAATCATTCTGTCCCTGTTATATTTTAAAAGCAGTCTTTCTAAATCTGAATATGTTTCATATTTCTCTCTCTCTATGTCTGCCTCTCTCTTACTCTCTCTCTCTTTCTCTCTCTCTCGCTCTGTTACTCTCTCTGTCCCTCCCTCCATCTGCAGCACAAAGCAGGGGTTTGAACTGAACTTGGTGAGGACAGACTTCCCATTAATCACTGGAGGTCAACTTATCATTGGTAATGTTATGATAAGGAAAAACAGGAGCCATTTCCTGCTAGACAGGATATTTCATTTTCTTTGATTAATAAGGGACTGTTAACTCACATAGGGGCACTAGAGGAGCCTCCCAGTCCCTCAGACACAGACCAAAACTTAAACTCAAGTGCAAATCAGTGTATCTTTGTTATACAGCATTGCCGCTGAGGGAAAATAAACATACTTACTCAGTCGTCTTTGTTCCGGGTGGGACATAAAGCAGCAACAATATTCTACCACTGGAGTCTGTCTTTGGCCAAATCTTGTGGCCTGACCCATGAGGAGGAACGTAAAGAGGGAAGAAAATTCATTCCATCTCACGGATACACCGCAAAAAAAGCCTGGGCGTCGCAAAACTTTCAGTTCGAACCACAAAAGTGAAGCTGAATATTAGCACATGTCCAACCTATGAACTGAAAGAATGTCTCTTTTGGTCGTGTTCCCCATCTTTCTGTGAAAGGGTACGTGTGTTGTGTTTGTCTATGGCGAGGGTCGGGACTGGAGCCAGTTAAACTGGTGTTTCAGAACCTGCTGTCACCAATCACTAAGCAGAGCAGAAAGGAGAGGAGCTGGACTCCACAGTGCTAGAGGAATGCAGTGTTATGTTGAGTCCCAAATGGCACTCTAATTCCATAGGGTATTGGTCAAAAGTAGTGCACTAAATAGGGTCATTTGGGATGCTGTCTTATTAAGCAGCTGTGCTGTGCTGTGCTCTCTGCTTTGCAGTCTCCACACTAATGGGATATTAAACTTGTTAGAGAGACAAGGAAACACAGTGAGTCCACAGTTGGCAAGCAGATATGTACCGTATTCTCTGCACTGTCTCATGTGGAAAGAGCGAGTGGAGGGTGTAGGAAGTGAGAGATGAGGGAAGGGAGGGAGAGAGTTCTCCTTTTTCCTTCCTCAGCCCCCACAGTTTTCAGCAGATAAAGGTCACCGTTGCCTAGGTGACATGGCAGAAAAAGGGAAAGTATCTGGGCAGTCGTTTTTGCCTTATTCCTTCCTAAGCTGCAGATAGAGAAAGAGAGAGCAGAGCAGAGAGAGAGAGAACAGAGAGAGAGCAGAGCAGAGAGAGAGAGAACAGAGAGATCTGAGAGAGCATAGCAGAGAAAGAGCAGAGAGAGAGAACAGAGAGATCTGGGAGAGCATAGCAGAGAAAGAGCAGAGAGAGAAAGAACAGAGAGAGAGCAGAGCAGAGAGAGAGAGAGAACAGAAAGATCTGGGAGAGCATAGCAGAGAAAGAGCAGAGAGAGAGAGAACAGAGAGAGAGCAGAGCAGAGAGAGAACAGAGAGAGAGCAGAGAGAGAGAGAACAGAGAGATCCGAGAGAGCATAGCAGAGAAAGAGCAGAGAGAGAGAGAACAGAGAGAGAGAGCAGAGCAGAGAGAGAGAGAACAGAAAGAGAGCAGAGCGAGAGAGAACAGAGAGAGTCGAGAGAGAGCAGAGAGAGAGCAGAGCAGAGAGAGGAGAGAGAGGAGAGAGAGAGCAGAGAGAGAGGAGAGAGAGAGCAGAGAGAGCAGAGAGAACAGAGAGCAGAGAGAGAGGAGAGAGAGAGCAGAGAGACAGAGAGAAAACAAAGAACAGACAGAGAGAAACAGAGAGAGAACAGAGAACAGACAGAGAAAACAGAGTGAGAGAACAGAGAACAGACTGAGAGAAAAGAGAGAGAGCACAGAGAGAGAGCCGAGAGAACAGAGCAGAGAGAGAGCAGAGAGAGAGAGAACAGAGAGAGCCGAGAGAGAGCAGAGCAGAGAGAGCAGAGAGAGAGCAGATCGAGAGCAGAGAGAGAACAAAGTGAGAGAGTACAGAAAGAGAGCAGAGAGAGCAGAGAGAACAGATAGAGAGAACAGAGTGAAAGAACAGAGAGAACAGACAGAGAACATAGTGGGAGAACAGAGAGAACAGACAGAGAAGATACAAAACAGACAGAGAGAACAGAGTGAGAGAACAGACAGAGAAGAGAGAACAGAGTGAGAGAGAGTGAGTGAACAGAGAAAACAGACAGAGAACAGACAGAGAGAACAGAGTGAGAGAATAGAGAGAACATAGAGAACAGAGTGAGAGAACAGAGTGAGAGCAGAACAGAGCGGAGATGGAAAGCCACAGGCATACAGTAGATAGGATTATTTTAGTCTCTCCTCTAACAGAACAAAAGGCTGTGTGGAGGGATAATACAGTAGGCTTTAATACTGTGGGACAATTAAAGTGAACTACATTCCCTCTAAAGCTGCCTAAATATGTGAAACATGCAATAATGAGCTAGCTAGGCCTTCGGAACCCAAGGCTATGGTGCTACTGCTGGAATGAGTGGGTTGCATTTTTCCTCATTCCTACTACTCAAGAGCTATGTCAAAATATTTGCAGGAGGTTTATAGGGGAAGTTTGTCTTAGGAATGATAGATAGCCTGTATGCAAAACCGTCACGTGCCTTCATGAGTTCAGCCTGGGAAAGACATTGGATGTTGGTTTAAGCAGTGTTAGAATACATTTCTTTAGAGGTCATTGTGTGTGCACACCAAATAGTTACACAAATAGTTGCACTATATCAAAGCTCAATTGCAAATAAAGACAGGTAAGGCAAGTAATTACAGTAGAGAGGAAAAACTCATTTATTTTGCCATGAATTTCACACTGTGAAAAAAAATCTGTCACATGTACAATGTTATAAAAAATTGAAACATGACAGAAAAAATGAAAGCAAATGCATATTGAAAGTGTTTATAAAGAAGTTTCCATCATTTTGGTGAATGCCTACAGCAAGCCAGTCAGGGAGAACACACTACACGTAAGCGAGCTGAATCCCAATAAGGCGGGAAGAGAGAGGGGGCAAAAAGAGAAATGAGAGAGGGAAAATATGACACTGAACAATCACTTGTAAATTGGAGGGGCACTCACTGTTGAGAGCTGGGAGTTGGGCTGGGAGCTCAGTTTGTGCTTTTGTAGCCCTAGGAGGTGGGAGGTGGGCTGGGAGCTGGGAGTTGGGCTGGGAGCTGGGAGTTGGGCTGGGAGGAGGGCTGGGAGCTGGGACGTGGACTGGTAGCTGGGAGGTGGGCTGGGAGGTGGGAGTTGGGCTGGGAGGTAGGCTGGGAGCTGGGAGGTGGGCTGGGAGGTGGGAGGTGGGAGGTGGGCTGGGAGGTGGGAGTTGGGCTGGGAGGTGGGCTGGGAGGTGGGAGGTGGGAGGTGGGCTGGGAGGTGGGAGTTGGGCTGGGAGGTAGGCTGGTAGCTGGGCTGGGAGGTGGGCTGGGAGGTAGGCGGGGAGCTGGGACGTGGGCTGGGAGGTGGGAGTTGGGCTGGGAGGTGGGAGTTGGGCTGGGAGGAGGGCTGGGAGGTAGGCTGGGAGCTGGGAGGTGGGCTGGTAGATGGGCTGGGAGGTAGAAGTTGGGCTGTGAAGAGGGCTGGGAGGTGGAAGTTGGGCTGTGAGGAGGGCTGGGAGGTTTGGGTGGCTCAAATAATCAAACAGGAATGTGGAATACAAGGGATTGAGGCCATTCACTGAATCCACCCAGAACACATCCTGCCTGGGAAAATCTATACAACTGTTAGCTTTTATGTTGACCTTGACAATGATTTCATCATGCTAAACTGTACATGTCAATATTTTGGCCACCCAGACAGACAAACAGACAAAAACATCCAGAAATCAACTACTGGTACAGAACTGTGGATGCAAGTATTTAAGACATTTGTTGGTCTTTGGAACTCTCCCCTGTCATATTCCCTCCCATACATCAGTGCCCATATGGTGAAGAGCACTGCGGTGTCTGCCTGCCCTTTACATTTACAGGATTCAGTTAACTACACATCCTCCTCCTCATCTTCACACTCACACTACACTAAAATGTCAGTATTCTGACTTGATATCTACATGCTTAGCTTGTATTTTTCATGCAAGTCTCCCGTTGACATTGATAAATGATGTACACAGAAGTCTGAGCTACAGACGCTCGTCTCAAGTCAGAATATTGAATATTTGAGTGTGGGACTTAGAATAAAGCAGATATGCCTCATAGCAGAGTCGACATTTAAATGTGAGATGTTACTCTACCCAGAGTCCACCTCTAAAACAAACACATTCCCACCCACTGGCCACTTACACTCTAGGTAATCTAAGTGTCCATCCGTATACTGACTCCTAACCCCAGGCCTCTGACCTGTTCACCTCACTGACCATATGGTTGGAACAGGTTGCACTTTGGGAGAAACTGAACTGTGCAAAAAAAGCAGAACAAAGGATAAACAATAAAATAGAGCATCTATAACAAGGGTCATGCATGATTTACCCTTAAAAAGATCTACATTCATTTACCTGGAAATGAATGCAGGCAGAGAAACAATAAATAAAGTGAAGTCATTTTTGTATAAATTAAGACTTATGAAACATGATACACTGGAGCAAGATAAGACACGAATGTATTACGTTTCAGTTTTGGTTCGGGAGTTAACAAGATGCTCTTGGCCAGAGAAGTTCATCATGCCAATCATACTTGAGTCCCCATATCCATGGTACATGCTCTGAAGACTTCAGAATAATCTTCTAGGCAAAGTAGAAAATGTATCCATCAGTGATCCAACAAAACAATACTGCTCATTGGAATGACTTCGGAACAAACAGTAAATAGTGTGCAAGAGCAAACCCTTCAGGGCTGGATGCAATCCGTAAAGGAAGCTTAACATTTTAAAGGTCATTTCCGATTGAGCCGACATATGCAGCTATTACCGTGAATTCAGTCTCCGCGAACATGGAAACATTGCCTTTCAATTTCAATCACGCTGTAATCCTTATATTCAGCACTACAGATGGAATCGAGCCCTTAGTGTCCAACTGAGCTTGAATTAGCATTTTCTTCAGTTCTATGCTCCATTGTCCACTTCTCTTCTTTGATTATTGTTATTTTGGGTCAGGAGAGTGTAGTGACCTACAGCAAGAATGGCGTTGGGGGAGGCAGGGCGAAAGGGGGTGGTAACTTTACATCGGTAGACATGTCAGGACATGACCCTCCTTCACCCTCTCCCCAACTCCCCTCTCAGACTCAGCTGGTGCTGGCACTTCAAGTCCTCACAACACGTAGTGACAGCTAGAGCCAGGTCTCACAGCAAACTGCCAAAGAGGAACTTCCAACACCCATTACAACGTTTTAAACCCCAAACGCCTACTAGGTGATGGGGACAGGAAGAGGAGGGGAGGAGGTTGTCAATCTCTGTCTTTCTCTCTCCTCTTCCTTGGCGAGGGCAGAACGACTGGAACAAGAAGACTCTAAAGTCTCAGATACACTAGGGAGAGAAGTGTTTATGGATCAGCTGCTCATAATCAAGCTGAAGAGGAGTCTCTGGTCACTCTCCTCTCTCCCCTCATATGTATCCTTTGTCCAAACAGGTGCTCCTTCATGCTATTACATTAAAGGCCCTGTGCAGAGAATGTTTCTTCTTCATTTTTCAAATTTCATATCACAGAATTATCAGAGTGAGAAGAGCAAAGACATAGTCCGTAGTACAAGTATTTCATGATTGAACGGAAAGAAATCCAGGCTGTGTGAGTGTGTGACTGACTGATATGTTGATGGGTCTTTCATGGAAGGCTGAGACGCACAGGCGCGGTATGCCGATAGTACACTGGGATTAGGGGGTTGTTGGATCTTACAGTACAAGCAGCAGGTTGTTGGGTTTGTTTGCATGAATAACGTCCAAACCTCTCTCTCAGAAACGATATGACATCATTGACATCATTCTGTGTACAAGGTCCTCTCAGGAGCATTGATGGTTCTTTAAACGTCTGTAAACTCACAGTAGCATTAGGGCGGATCGTGTGTTTTCACACTTATACAATGGTTCAGTTTTTGTCATGAAGAAAATTAGAAAGTCTTATTTTTTTATTGCACAGACAGGAAGTTAAAGAGTGTGATTCTATCTTCACAGCTGGAATCCAGTGGATGATGCAAAACAGAGAAATCTGAGGAAAAAGGAGAGAGAGAGAAAAAAAAAACATTAGACAAAGTGTTTAAGAGGTCATGGAAAATATCTCTGCTTTTGCTCCTCGAAAAAAGGCTCAAAAGTAGACTATTTAACATATTTGCTAAGATTCAAAAGTTCAGGGACAGACAAATCCCTCAGATAGACTCCAGACCCTATCTTCACTCCTTTACTGTCTCCCCTAACTCATTCTCTTTCTCCCCTCAGTAAAAAAACTAAACTAAACAGACACTGCCTTGCCTGCCGTGGCATTTGCACCTGTTCCTCTAGAGACTTGTCAGAGATATCATGCATTAGGCTAGAAGGCTAATGGACTCCTTTGTGAAATTCATCCACTTTACTGCCATTCCCCCGACACAGTCAGGGTTCTTTTTATCGCTCCCCCAAATCTAAATCCAGATAGATATTTCAAATCTGACGGCCTTTGACTTCTGCTCTGCATCTTATTCTGACTTTTCGGTTTTAAAAGCTTTATTTTTTTCAGCATTACACCACAGATGGTTTATAGCCTTGGGAAGGCCCCATGTGTAACGAGAGTCTAATATCCATTTTAAATACATATCCTCCTCCCCCATCTCTCTCGCCTTCTTCCCATGTGGCCCTATCTTGAGGGGGAAGCCCAATCTTACAACTGGCAGTGGTAGCTAGAGGAAACGCACACACACACACACACACGAGTGCATAACGGTCGCTCCGCCAACTCTGCCTCCCAGAAGAGGCCTTTCTCAATTAGGCTTCCAGAAAAGATCCAGGTCTAGTGATGGGGATATCTGCCTGGAGGTCATCGCATAGCGAAGGATGAATAACAATAAGCAAGCATCTCTATCCTCTCCAATGCATGAGTGGAATGAGCTAGCTGACTGATAATGAAATCCTCATTTCAGATTCTATACCCTGGAATTCCCCAGTCCTTACCAACCTTGGACGTTACAAAATGGAATGATAACAAATGGGATTTTATCAGTATTGGCACCCTTGCGAGACGAAAGCAGATCTCTGAACAAAAGCATGAATTGGCTTGACACCAGATACCTAGTGGGGCTGTAACCAGTACAAGCCAGCAGGACGGACTAGACCTAATAGAGGGAGAGAGAGGAAGGGAAAAGGGAGGGATGAAGAGAGAGGAGAGGGAAGTGTAGAGGGGAGTCCCCCTGGGAAGTGTTGAGCAACCAAAAAAGTGTGAAAACAGACTAACTGAAGAGATCTGTTTTTCACCCTCCTCTCCTCCCACTATTTAATATGTCAGTGTCACTGTGTCTCTGTGTGGAGTCACCACTCCACACTATGACTGTTTACAGAAAAATGGGCACCTACACAAAAGAGAGGAGCAGGCCTTACAATAAAACAGTGACTGAAATCTGAAATAATTGTACACCCAAAAGCAGTATGTTGCATTGGTCTAGTCTAGAGGGTTAAAGCTTTCACTGCAGTCTCTGTTTCAGAGATGAGTCACTGAAGAAAAATGTGCACTTAAGTCAGGGAGCATTTCATCAAAGGAGAGCAAAGAATAGTGGAGCGGAGAGGCGCATCAGTATCCCAGGCCGATCAATCTATTTATCTATCTTTCCCTCTCTGTCTCTCCCCTCTCTTTGGCTCATGAGCTGAGGGCACACAGCCATTACACCAAGGTCTGCGAAATGAGAAGGTCTGCCAATTGTGTCTGCATGCGTGTGTGTGTGTGTGCATGTATGTCTGCCTTTATACGATCGTGTGTGAGTGTGAAAGCGAGAGTCGGATTATGACACCAGGGTCTCCAGTGTTCAGAATGAGCAGGGTTGCCAATGGTCTGTGCTCTACATCCGTCTGGCCTGCTTATCGTCAAGGAGACAGAGAGTGGTTACTATAAGGCTTTGCAGATACACACAGACAGACACACAGACCCAGGGGAGAGTTGGGGAGACTGGGGCTGCTCAGAGAAACAGTAAACACTCACTTCCTGTCCAGGCACTGTTATTTGTCAGGGCCGGAGTGTGTGTACTGGCTGTGCTTTGCTTGTCTGCATGGCTGTGCAGCCGCGTTCTCTCTGAACGACAGGCACCGAAGCTTTACTCCCTGTTACCACCCTCTGCCTTCTCCTCATCTCAGTAACTCCAGACTGCCTCTCTCTCTCTCTCTCACCTCCCACCCAGAGCACCATAAACCCATCAAAAAGAGGCAATTGAGAGTGGATTAGCCTCACCAGGATGTTGTAGCTTGCCGGCATGTAACTTGTCTAATTGGCCTCCCCGCTCTCAACCCCCTCAGACAAATTTCCCCCACAGGGACAATAAAAGTATTCTATTCTGTTTCAATTACCCCCTGTGTGCCTCCTCCTTCACTGCCTCATGCAGGATGAAGTTTATTGTCATGAGTCTTGTCCTGTAGGCAGAACGGAGTGATTTCCCCTTAGGCCAGCCGCAAAGTCAAAATTGTCTCGCCCTAACCCTGCGGTCTCATAACTCTCATGACCTACACATACAATCCCCCATCCTCCCACTCACTCCCCTCTCTCCACACAGTGGTCTGGTGTATTTTGTTTCTCCCTGTATCTGTGGTTTTCACTGGTATCAACAGACACAAATCAAATAGCGGCGGCTGCTTGGTTAGTATTCAAAGCATGCAGTTCAGCCCTGGCCAAAATCGCATGGCAATCTAATCACTCTATCAATAGTCCATTTGTGCTTGATTCAATCAGGATCTTTGTAGGGTGATGGAGGAAGAACGGGATTTTTATCTACTGGCTACTGAATGAAAACAGCTGTCTTGAACCTATGAGCTGGGAATTTGACTTATATCATCCCAGTATGTGACAATGAGAGCTCAAAACACAGCCCAATAGATATTTGACAATGAGAGTACAAAACACAGCCCAATAGATATGTGACGAAGAGTGTTCATTATAAAAACTGACAACAAGAAACTGCCTTATGCACTCAGCTCAGCTGAGAATATTTGAAATCGCTTGGACTCTCCAGTCTGGACTGCCTAGAGTATCACTAATACATTCTGCATTCCATCTCATTCCTCTACTGACAGATAGTAACAAACAAACAAACTACACACACACAGAGAGAGAGAGAGAGAGAGAGAGAGAGAGAGAGAGAGAGAGAGAGAGAGAGAGAGAGAGAGAGATCCATACCTCATGAGAGGGGGGTTGGGATGGAGATGTGGGGTTATCCCAGAATGCCATGCAGGTCAGGCTGGGAGATGTTTCCAGGTGCTGACGAAGGCAGTGGGGATGAGGGAGTAGGGTACGGTAGTGATGCTGTTCCAAGCATCCAGTGTCGGGTCATAACAGTCCAGAGTCTTACACCGCTGTGTGCCAAAGTAGCCCCCCACCACATACAGTTTGTTACCTGACGCTACGGCCTGGCAGCTCATCCTCTTAGCCGTCACGTCTCCCACTTTAGTCCACTGGTAGGTATCGCTGCTGAACTTATAGGCCGAGCACGCCGAGAACTCTGTGTCCCCGCCCATCACAAAGATCTGATTGCCGAGGACGGCGGCGGCAGTGTAGCGCCAGGGCTGCGGGCAGGAGGCGGGAACCATCCAGCAATTCTCCTGCGGGTCGTAGCACTGCACCTTGGGAAGTTTGTCATGGGTGACGCTGGTTCCGCCGAAGGCGAAGAGTTTCAGCTTGACGCTGACCACCGCCGCGTTGCTCACGCCTTCCCTCAGCGGCGCCACCATGGTCCACTTATTGGCCGCCGGGTCGAACTGCTCCACCTGTTTCAGGGACACCGAGGGTGAGGCGGGGAGGCAGCCGGTGCCGGCCGTGTGTCCTCCAACCACGTACAAGCAGTGTTTCAGCTCGGCTGACCCGTGGCCGAAGCGGGCAATGAGCATGGGCGCTGCCTTGGACCACTCCTCATGCACAGTATCATAGACCCACACGTCTTTGGACACACCGTTCTCTGAGCCCCTCCCGCCGGTCACGTAGACATTACAGCCGATGGCGCAGGCGCTGAACTCCTTCCTGGGGCTGGGGATGTCCGCCTTGGGGATGATCTCCTTGGCCTTCTGGTCCACCAGGTACAGCTTGTCACACATGAAGGTCTGTCCTCCCAGGAGGAACAGGGCGTGGCTGGTCTTCCTGGGCCGGGCGCAGGGGCTGTTCACCACCCCGTCGTTCTGGAGGATCTTCAGTTTGCAGTGGATGGCCTCGTCCACCAGCTCCTTGCTCTTTAACTGGGCGTTGATCAGCTCCTCTGTGGACACGTTCTCCATGAGGAAGATGGCGGGGAGCAGTGCCAGGCGGACGGTCTGCAGCAGCTCTGGCAGGTGACAGTGCCTCCTCTCCAGGTCGTAGTTGACCCAGTTGAGGGTGGCCTCATAGACCAGCCTCTCGTCCTCTGTCTCCAGCTCCTCGTGGGACAGGAGCTGCACCACCATGTCTTTGGGGAGCTGCAGGAAGTCCTCTGTCTTGCAGATGGCGGGGAAGTTGCTGAGGCACATGGCCCAGGACAGCTCAGACAGCTTGGTGCACTGGTGGGCGTCGGACAGCAGCAGCATGCCCAGGCAGTTGGACGGGTGCAGGTTCCTCTCC
This sequence comes from Oncorhynchus nerka, assembly GCF_034236695.1. Classification (NCBI taxonomy): domain Eukaryota; kingdom Metazoa; phylum Chordata; class Actinopteri; order Salmoniformes; family Salmonidae; genus Oncorhynchus; species Oncorhynchus nerka. Next base: position 21,510,995 of record NC_088399.1, read on the forward strand.
AGGAACTCGGCGCAGGCGTCCCGGATGTCCTGGAACTCCAGCATGTCCCCGGCCTCCAGCAGAGACTCTGCATTCTCCTCGTTGATGACCACGCGAGAGGAGTAAACGTAGTCTAATAACAGCTCCAGGACCTCAGGGTGGATGGAGTCCCTGAAGTCAACCTCACTGGCCTGGCTCTCCCGGAGACCTCCAGAGAACATAGCCTGACAGACAAACAAGGGGGTGGGAAACAAAGACTTAGCGGATTAGCATTTGGTCCAGCTAGTGTTAGCATGGCAGTTAAACGTGACTTGTTTTCCAATGGCAAACACTAACAGTATCCTGCCTTGGGTAACAGTGTCTTTACCTGGAAGTAGCGGCTGCAGGCGGCCAGCACGGCACGGTGGCAGGGGAAAGAGCGGCTCCCGGCGTGGAGGAGGACGTCGGTGAAGAGACGTTGCTGCCTCAGTGTGTTCAGGTGCATCAGGACGCTGTCGGCGTACGACGACTTGTGGAACAGGTAGATGTTCATGGAGCCGGTGCTGGCACGCGACTTGCGGTTCTCATGGACGCACACAGACATTTTCATTGAATCCTGGAGAAAGAGAACAAAATTATGAATTGTATTTGCATTATTATACTGTATAATAATCAAGTAATAGACATAGCCAGTGGCATGAGTGATTCTAAAAAGAAAACCCATACAAACATATGGAAACCCATACAAACACATCATAGAAAAATCCATGATAATATATTTAAAGCATTGGGATGTAGCCTACAGTTCAAAGTCCTTTTTCTAACCAGAATCCCTGAATATAAATGGAAGCTAGTCCAAGCCAAGCCAAACCCTGTAAGAGTGTATTACTCATCTCTACACAGTCCTAAGGAAGGGTAGTGAGTCTCCATCACATTCTCAGGATGCATCCCAATTGGCCCCCCATTTCCTATAGAGCCCTATGGGCCCTGGTCAAAGTAGTGCACTACATAGAGAATATGGTGCCATTTGGAATGCGGCCTGGTCAAAGTAGTGCACTACATAGAGAATATGGTGCCATTTGGAATGCGGCCTGGTCAAAGTAGTGCACTACATAGAGAATACGGTGCCATTTGGAATGCAACCTCTCAGTCTCATTTTGATTTCAGGCAGGGTGTGTGATATGATCAATATCAGCAGGGTCGCTCGCTCCCTGGGCTGAGATCAAGAAAGCAATGTCTGTCTGCCAGAGACGTTGATATGACTGGGTCAGGCAGACAGATAGCTGCTGTGCTGGATGATGTCATGACACACACACACACACACACACACACACACACACACACACACACTGTCTGATCTGATGTCTGGGGCTGGCTGGAATCTGTCAGATCATTGCCAGGTGTTCAAAGTGGACCAGGGATATAGAGAGAAGAGGTGGGGGGGCTAGGCAGGGAGAAAACTTGCAAAAGTAAACAGCAAGGCATGTGTATCCTATAACTGTCCGATCCATGCAGGAAAAATAAACCCTATCACTGGGCAAAATGCCAATTTAACCCCTCAGTGTAAACAGCCGTCATCTACGAGTGTATATTCAAATCCAATCAGTCCTAATTGTCATGTAACCAATACAATGCCGGCGGTCCCCGACTGGCTGTCATCGTCTCTGTGCGAGAGGTTAATTGTGTTGTTAAACCCAACGCTCCACGGGACTAAAATTGTGTTCCTTGTCGAATTTAACCGAATAAGGAACATTAATGACACATCAGCAGCTATGATGGCACTATATCACACCTGATGCCCTCCGTTAATCTCGTTACACCGGGAGCAGCTGTGAAGGGCACCCAGGGAGACCATTCAGAATAGACCGGGTTTAATCAATGAGAAGACAACACAATATAAGGGTTACAATTGCAAGGGTTGATTTAAAAAAAAAAAAATTTTATAAACATCGCCTCAGTGTTTCTAGATGGGATTGGCTTGAATATATTTATAAAAGACGTACACATGCTAAACGTCCTCTTCGTGCCCTAAAAATAACACATGTCAGGCTATATGATCTCAATCTTTGCTTTGTCTTGCTTCTCTCGTTAAAGTATGCTAGAATATATGCAGCCAATTAACATGATTATGCAAATGTCCTCTAAATTATTCTAATATGACATCTCCAAGACAGACATTTGAGGAATTCCTTTAATAAGTGTCATGCTGCAAAATCCATTACAGGATGGTGTCTAGGCTATGTTCTTAAATTAGGCGTTTCCACAGAAAGACACAATAATGGTAGATGTGATCCTCTTAAATGCTCCATCAAAGCTCCTCCGTGCATGGAGCCTATATCACAACATCAACAATAATGGCAATAACAATTCTCAAATGTGAAAAATACAAATAGGCTATGTGCCATTCCTACCTCTTTGGGTGAAAGTAGGAGTTCAATTGTGTCTGCTTTATCCCTCGAACATGCCACTGCTGGAAGAGTAGCCACGATGCTGGTTCAAGCAAGCCACTTGGTGCTTGGGAGAATGCGCGTCTTGGGTTCCTCAAAAAAGGAATAGCCTTATTTGGAAAGGATCTGGACAATATTTCTATCCCTATATAGATGTCAATGGACTCGACTCATCCAAATGTGTCGTTCAATGATGAGATCTCCAGTTCAACATTCGTCGTTCCGTCCAGTTTGAAGGAATAAAGATAAAGGGTTGCGCTCACGGACTGACTCCAGACTTGCTTCTGATCCTATAGGAGTTCTATGTCGATAGTGCATACCGTGCGCTCGGTTGAGTCGGGTCTTCCCTCCGTAAAATCAATGGGTGTGTTTATAGTGAGAAAGGGGGAGGAACGTCCTCGTGTCGAGGAAGCGGAGTGGGAGAGGTAAAGCTATGCAAAGTAGTCTAGTGTGATGGGAACGGAGCAGCAGCAGCGGTAGGATGACAACGGAAGGGAGAAGTAATAAAACAGTAAAATAGTCAGTGAGAAAGAGTCTGGCGTCTCAAATCTAAGAGTAGTACAATTTACTCACCTGCAGAACTGTGCCCTTTATTACAAACAGACGCTCAACAGACAAATTGTATCCTGATCCGTCAGAAGGACTAAATAGCCCATAGCCTGCCTACCTCCACTCTGTAATGTAGACGTGAGTTCAGATTTGTTTGCACACCATACGAGGCCTACTGGATGATAAAATGCACACAATATGATTTATATTAGGCTACATTTGATTTCCATGAAGTCAACTTCCTTAATGGGAAACGTCACCATTCTCCAACTTCATAGTCATCATCTCCAGCACCATCCCAACATCAACATGTGAAATTGGTGCATTTCTACGTTTTCTACTAAAACATAGAGGAAGATAAGCGTTTCCAATGACATCATAGGTGTGCATCGTGATTTTGATCAATTTTGAGTAGGTATTGCCAACTAATTGTCTACTAATTGGTTGATGATGTCATTAGAATCACATATTTCTCTATCATAGGAGTGTTTCTGGATAAAAGAAGAAGAAATGGAATGGGGCTAAACACAGGCAGAATCTTAGAGGAAAAGCTGGTTGTCTGCTTTCCACCAGACACTGGGAGATGAATTCACCTTTCAGCAGGACAATAACCTGGTTCAGTCTGCTTTCCACCAGACACTGGGAGATGAATTCACCTTTCAGCAGGACAATAACCTGGTTCAGTCTGCTTTCCACCAGACACTGGGAGATGAATTCACCTTTCAGCAGGACAATAACCTAAAACACAAGGCCGAATCTACACTGGAGTTGCTTACCGAGAAGACTGACTCAGTTAAAATATATGGCAAGATTTAAAAAGGGTTGTCTAGCAATGATCAACAACCAATTTGACAGAGCTTGAAGAATTTTGAAAATAATAATGGACAAATATTGTGCAAAGCTCTTAGAGACTTACCCAGAAAGACTCACAGTTGTAATCGCTTCCAAAGATGATTCTAAAATGTACAGACTCAGAGATATGAATATTTCAGGGAGACATTTCTGTATTTCATTTTCAATAAATGTACAACATTTCAAAAAATGTTTTCACTTTGTCATTATGGGGGTATTGTGTGTAGAGGGGTGAAATGTGTTTTGTTACTTTAATCCATTATGAATTCAGGGTGTAACACACTAAAATGTGGAATAAGACCAGGGGTATGGAATCCTTTCTGGGGGCGCTGTACGTGTGTGCCAATATACACGTGACCAGAGGCCTGGCCATGACCCAACATAGTCTAGTATACAAATGATGTGGAATATATATTTTGCCTGCCAGGGTCTTTACACCTAAATGTGTTCATATTTGTAAAATATAATGGACAGACAGACACGGGACAGTACGTTTAGATGGATATAGGTCATTTTGGCATGCAACATTGGCAACATTTCAAACGTTTTACTGCTTGAAACATATTGTCACAAATAATTAATCCACTTAGAAATTGTGAAATGGTGAGATATTGTTGAGATTGATGTGAGACTGAATGAAAACTTCAATAGAGTCTGAAACAACTTTGTGAAACATGACTGTTTTTGTGACAACATCGCCACTTGCTGGAGAAAATGAAAGCTTGAGAAAAGGTTGATTCTAGAACGTTCAAAGAGCAAGGAGTCATATTATCAAGTCTTCTTACTCACTTACTGAACATTCGTTTGGTCAATGTTCAGGCAACAGGTGTAATATGTGACCATAGGTACTGGCTAGATTATCCCTCAACCTGTTTATGTATTTTCTCCATATGCTTTTTTTAACCATGATCTATTTATGTGGCAATAAGACTTTAATCCATCCGGTGGGGATGAGAGCAAATAAACATAATCATGTTGTAATGTGTTTGTGGAGATATTCTAGACACTCATACTTATAGTAGGTATTTACAATAAATAGCCTAGCTATCTTGAGGACCTCTAACTCATAAATAATGTATTTATATTTCATTTACATGATTTATGAGTTGAAAGTCCTCAGATAGCTAGATTGAAAGGTCATCTAGCCAGTCCCTGTGGTCACATATTACACTGGCTGCTTGACCATTAACCAAACAAATGCTCGGTTTTCAGTGATTTACTGTCTCATGGCTCAATATATAAATAAAGACATGTCTTATATGATTTGCTAGATTAGATTTCGTCCTATTTCCACATTGATTCAAGCCCCACCCGCTCGAGGCTAATGCAGTCTTGCCAGTTGTCAACCGACTGGCAACACCATAGCACATCATGTTTGCGACGCTGAAGTTTGCAGCGTTGTTGCTCGCGGTTGTTGTCTGCTGGGCAACGCAAGATTATGATTATAATGACGCTGAAATAGACGAGGAGCCTACTCTGGGTGATTCTCCATATGGATCTCTTTGGCCGTTGCCTCAGAAAGTCAAAATATCCACGGTAGTATTCAAACTCAGCGGTGCTAGCTTCCATATATTCGACGCTAAAGAATCGTCTTCTGGTGCGAGCTGCAGACTTCTTCAAAATGCATATCGAAGGTAAGACGACCGAGTCGTGTAAATAACAGGCATCAATCAGCATGCTTTCATGATTTGTTTGTTTTGCGTTAGCTCCTTTTAAAGTGGCAATATGCGGTTGCTACATCAGTAGTTTTACTCTTAAATTAATGTACCCATTGATTCTTGAAGAATATAAATGAATTGCCTCATGGGTTTATGAATGAGGCGTTACATTTCTCCAGCTCCAACCCTAAACTGTTGACCCCAAAAGGTGTCGCTTATTATTGTTTAAACTGCAGATGTCCCATTTGAATAACGTTTGCTTTAAATGCCTGGAGTCCATTTTTATTTGATTAGGCCTACAGATGTATCAATCTGAATGTTTTTCAAAAGTACTAGATAACTGAATGTATAAATACAAGTGGCTTGCTGCTGAAGTGTATTATGGATAGATATTCTACTTACATTTCTTATCTTCCTGGGGTTCTAGACCAATTGTCACACAAACATGACACACTGGTTTTGTTCCTCCTTCCTTCAGGTATGATGAGTACATCTTTACCAGTTCCAGAAAACAAGGGCAAAACAAGAGCAAAAAGGCAATGGCCTCTGACATGTCTGAATTACAGGTGTGGATCACATCAGCTGACTCTGAGTGTGACAGCTACCCCAGTGTGACATCTGACGAGTCATGTGAGTTCACAGGCATGGTGTTTCTCTTCCATTTGAGTCATTTAGCAGACACTCTTATCCAGAGCGACTTACAATTATAGTGCATTTGTAACTGATGTGAAATGGCTAGTTAGCGGATGAAACGCTGTTAACGCACAATCTGTGACATCACTCACTCTGAGACCTTGAAGTAGTTGTTCCCCTTGCTCAGCAAGGGCTGCGGCTTTTGTCAAACGATGGGTAACGATGCTTCGTGGGAGGCAGTTGTCGACGTGTGCAGAGGGTCCCTGGTTCGAGCGCAGGTAGGGGCGAGGAGATGGACGGAAGCTATACTGTTACACATTCATCTTAAGGTAGCTAGGGGAGAGAACATGTACATTTTACCACAATAAAACCGCTGTCAGCAAAGTCAGTGCTAGTAAGAAAAGACGGGTGCTGGAGTTCTAAGACAGGGTCCGTATGCACAAAGACTTTCAGAGTGTGCTAACACAGGATCTGATTTCTAAAGCATATGGTCAGGGGGGGACCTAATCCCAGATCAGCACTCCTGAGACTCTGTGACTATGGGCACATGTTTTCAAGTTTGGGACTGGAGCAGGATATATGCAAATGGAAGAGACTTCAGTCGTATAGTGGAGGGGCCTCCCCAGAGGGATCGAGGTCTCATCGTCCCACACCAGTGTTTAGGGGAGTATGATCCTCTGGTGTAGTTTACGTCTGCCAGTATATTTTACGTCAGTGGTAGACCAAGAGGGAGGCCCATTGGATGAGATGGTCAGAAGGGCAGGACCTCTGAGTTTTGAGATGCAGTCGAGAAGAATCAAGAAAATGCAATTGAGATTATCCCACAGAGGGATTACCTGGATTGTCTTAGAGATAATGGATTTATTCTACGGTCAGATCTTTGTTGTGAAGGCCCTTAGCTACTGTTTCATGAATGCACACCAGTAGTACACATGCATGTTTGGTCGTGGATGAGTTTCAAGGCCCCAAACTAATAGAGAAATGAACGTATTTACTTACATATCAAAGAAGAAACATTCACTTACCTAGATGGGTAACCATGACAAATGTATGTCTTTGAATCAATTTGCATGATTGGATGTTAACACATTTTAAAACGCAACATAGGACTGTGTTCTCTCTGCCTTTCCACAGACAAACTGTCAGTGGACTCTCCTGTTGCTGTGCTGAAAGCACCTAAGGTGTGGGGAGCTCTGAGAGGTAGGGGTCATGGCTTTTATTCTACACACTGTTTATATTCTGATGAAGAGGTTTGTTCAAGACCGTCACGACATCCTCTATTTTCACACTATAATAACCCTTTATTGTTTGTTTTCATAACCCATGTGCAACTTTTGTGGTTGCCTTTAGAGTTTCTTGTGTCTAGACCTTGAGAGCTACAGAAAGTACTATCTCCATAACCTGATCTTTGAGACTTATACTTTCTATAGTACTGTTGTCCTGAGAGGAAAGCTTGCAAGTAAGCATTTCATTGTACTGTTGACAACACTACACTGTATCCTGTGCATATGGCAAACTTTGATTTGAGACATATCCAGTTTGCAGCAGTGTGTTTTAAATGGGGATGTAACAATTCACCGATACCCATCGGTCACAGATCCAAATGTTTGAGATACAAGTGCATTGGTTCGCGGACCCCAAACTGACCCAAATGTAGCATGCATCGGTCAGAAAATCTATTCAAACGTTCTGAATCAGAAGTTAAATTTGTTGTCGTTGCTCATATTACGTTCTTCATACCTTCCGAAAAGACCATCTATTGTGACAACTGAAGTCCTACCCTTCAGTGTCAAACTGCATCTAACTATTTTGTTGTTGATCTACAAGTCATTTTGAATGCAGAACATCTCCAGGCAATATCAGTAGCCTAATCAAACTGTGCACTGTGCAGCAGGTAGCCTAGCGGTTAAGAGGTTGGGCCAGTAACCGAAAGCTTGCCGGTTCAAATCCCAGAGATGATTAGGTGACATCTGTTGATGTGCCCTTGAGCAAGGCACTTAACCCTAATTGCTCCTGTAAGTCCCTCTGGATAAGAGCGTCTGCAATAGTGTTGGTAGTTTTGCTCTAAACAATCAAGAGTATTTGGTCTTTTTTTGATATACAGGGTAAAGTTCATAACTTCATAACGAGGACAGCAATCACTTTTGCGAGGAGAACTGTGTGGCAGAAGTGAGAGAAGAGAAGATCACTCTGTTAACTTCCAAATGATCAAACCCATTTGATTTTGATATGTGGGGGGGTGAAATCCAAAGTTGTGCTATGTATTGGCCTTGTCATAGCTAATGTCATAGAATCAATATTTATCATTTAGAAATAAGCTATCTCAAACATTTCATCTGCAAAAATGACAAGTGTGTGTGATGGTGGTTTCATAACCAAAGTGGGGGGACCAAAAACAGGCTACAGTGCACCCCCCTAATCTGATAGTGGTAATGAGATGGTAGATGCCTAGTCTCCCTTATGGCTCAACTCAGGAGCCTACATAGTACATGCACTATAGACATACATAATTGACACACGCCACATATCAAACCGACTCACAAATCGTTTCAAACTAAAAAACGTATCTGTCCTATATGGTATCGGAGCCCATACCTCTAGGTACGTATCCCTAGTTGTATCCCTAGCACATCCCTAGTTGTAAAGCATGTCTTTGCAATCGTTGCGATTGTGACTCTGTTGATTAACCATTGTCTGTGTCTCGTTTCCTAATTGCTAGGTCTGGAGACTTTTAGCCAGTTGGTGTATAAGGATGAATATGGAGCAGTAAGTTTGCGTTAGTGCCATGTGAATAGTTTGCTACATTCAACCAGGAGGCCTCACCCATGTCTGAACACCAGTCGTATGATTACGGAAGTAAACTACCTCACCGGTTTTAATTTGTTATTATGCCAAGTGTTTGTATTGCATCAACACATTTGGACATTCAGTTGCCCTCAATTTAGCAAGCTATTTTCAATCAAACATTGTGGTTTTGGCCTCAGTGACTCAGTATTCATTGTGTAAATTGTACCAATATTTCAATAATAATTTCATTTTACTTTTTTTATTTTTTTTCACAGAAAAGCATCAATAGGACAGACATTCACGACTTCCCACGGTTTGCACATCGAGGCCTCTTATTGGACACCTCTCGTCACTTCCTGCCCATCAAAGTCATTTTAGCCAATCTGGTGAGAGGACGATACATGGATCCTGATTTCAGTTCACTTTGTTGTTATGGTTAAATGTTTGCGTTGGCCATATGATCAAATCATTTTCAATTTCTAATAATGGCATAACATAACATCATACTCATAACATAATGTTCTCCCCCAATCCATACACAGGAAACCATGGCGTGGAACAAATTCAATGTTTTCCACTGGCACATAGTAGATGACCCCTCCTTCCCTTACCTGAGCCGTACCTTCCCCCAGCTGAGTCAACATGTGAGTACATGGGCATTGTTATTGATATCCTGGTCCCATTTCAGCTGATATGCCTTCAGTTTCCCACACCTGAAAGGACTAGATGGGTGAAGGGGATATGGCGAAAGTGAAATGTGAAAAGAATATGGTCGGTGCTTCACAAGGCCTATTGGAGGGCTAGGTAGAGCCATCATATTGCTAACACATCTGTAATAATAGATGTAGGGATATATAACCAGAACTTCATTGTGATCATGAAGTACAGGACGTGCATAAATTATGCATGTTTCATGTAAATGTCACATGTGTGTAGATAACTGTTTCTATCCTGTGACTGCAGGGAGCATACCACCCGTACACACGTGTGTGTAGATAACTGTTTCTATCCTGTGACTGCAGGGAGCATACACCCGTACACACGTGTGTGTAGATAACTGTTTCTATCCTGTGACTGCAGGGAGCATACCACCCGTACACACATGTGTGTAGATAACTGTTTCTATCCTGTGACTGCAGGGAGCATACCACCCGTACACACGTGTGTGTAGATAACTGTTTCTATCCTGTGACTGCAGGGAGCATACCACCCTTCCACACATGTGTGTAGATAACTGTTTCTATCCTGTGACTGCAGGGAGCATACCACCCTTCCACACATGTGTGTAGATAACTGTTTCTATCCTGTGACTGCAGGGAGCATACCACCCTTCCACACACATGTGTGTAGATAACTGTTTCTATCCTGTGACTGCAGGGAGCATACCACTGTTTCTATCCTGTGACACACACCCGTGTGTGTAGATAACTGTTTCTATCCTGTGACTGCAGGGAGCATACCACCCACACGTGTGTGTAGATAACTGTTTCTATCCTGTGACTGTGTGTGTGTAGATAACTGTTTCTATCCTGTGACTGCAGGGAGCATACCACCCGTACACACATGTGTGTAGATAACTGTTTCTATCCTGTGACTGCAGGGAGCATACCACCCGTACACACATGTGTGTGTAGATAACTGTTTCTATCCTGTGACTGCAGGGAGCATACCACCCGTACACACGTGTGTGTAGATAACTGTTTCTATCCTGTGACTGCAGGGAGCATACCACCCGTACACACATGTGTGTGTAGATAACTGTTTCTATCCTGTGACTGCAGGAGCATACTATCCTGTGACCCATACCACCCGTACACACGTGTGTGTAGATAACTGTTTCTATCCTGTGACTGCAGGGAGCATACCACCCGTACACACGTGTGTGTAGATAACTGTTTCTATCCTGTGACTGCAGGAGCATACCACCCGTACACACATGTGTGTAGATAACTGTTTGTATCCTGTGTGCAGGGAGATAACTGTTTCTATCCTGTGACTGCAGGGAGCATACCACCCGTAACACACATGTGTGTGTACCACCCGTACACACATGTGATAACTGTTTCTATCCTGTGACTGCAGGGAGAGCATGTGTACCACCCTATCCTGTGACACGTGTGTGTAGATAACTGTTTCTATCCTGTGACTGCAGGGAGCATACCCGTACACACATGTGTGTAGATAACTGTTTCTATCCTGTGACTGCAGGGAGCGTGTGTGTGTAGATAACTGTTTCTATCCTGTGACTGCAGGGAGCATACCACCCGTACACACGTGTGTGTAGATAACTGTTTCTATCCTGTGACTGCAGGGAGCATACCACCCGTACACACATGTGTGTAGATAACTGTTTCTATCCTGTGACTGCAGGGAGCATACCACCCGTACACACGTGTGTGTAGATAACTGTTTCTATCCTGTGACTGCAGGGAGCATACCACCCTTCCACACATGTGTGTAGATAACTGTTTCTATCCTGTGACTGCAGGGAGCATACCACCCGTACACACATGTGTGTGTAGATAACTGTTTCTATCCTGTGACTGCAGGGAGCATACCCTGTGACTGCAGGAGCATACGTACACACATGTGTGTGTAGATAACTGTTTCTATCCTGTGACTGCAGGGCATACCACCCGTACACACATGTGTGTGTAGATAACTGTTTCTATCCTGTGACTGCAGGGAGCATACCACCCGTACACACATGTGTGTGTAGATAACTGTTTCTATCCTGTGACTGCAGGGAGCATACCACCCGTACACACATGTGTGTGTAGATAACTGTTTCTATCCTGTGACTGCAGGGAGCATACCACCCGTACACACATGTGTGTGTAGATAACTGTTTCTATCCTGTGACTGCAGGGAGCACACATGTGTGTGTAGATAACTGTTTCTATCCTGTGACTGCAGGGAGCACACCCGTGTGTGTGTGTAGATAACTGTTTCTATCCTGTGACTGCAGGGAGCATACCACCCGTACACACGTGTGTGTAGATAACTGTTTCTATCCTGTGACTGCAGGGAGCAGCATGTGTGTGTAGATAACTGTTTCTATCCTGTGACTGCAGGGAGCATACACGTGTGTGTAGATAACTGTTTCTATCCTGTGACTGCAGGGAGCATACCACCCGTACACACATGTGTGTGTAGATAACTGTTTCTATCCTGTGACTGCAGGGAGCATACCACCCGTACACACATGTGTGTGATAGATCCTGTGACTGCAGGAGCTGTTTCTATCCTGTGACTGCAGGAGCAGCATGTGTGTGTAGATAACTGTTTCTATCCTGTGACTGCAGGGAGCATACCACCCGTACACACATGTGTGTAGATAACTGTTTCTATCCTGTGACTGCAGGGAGCATACCACCCGTACACACATGTGTGTGTAGATAACTGTTTCTATCCTGTGACTGCAGGGAGCATACCACCCGTACACACATGTGTACACGCCTTCTGATGTGAAGATGATCATCGAGTTTGCTCGCCTAAGGGGCATTCGGGTTGTCCCTGAGTTTGACACCCCTGGGCACACTCAGTCATGGGGCAAAGGTGAATGTGGGGTCATTCAGATGAACATTTTCTGGCTGTATCGAGGGGTTCATTTCTAGGGGGTCAGGGTTGTCTTTTGTCCTTCAGACATGCACATTTTCATAATCTTTTTGTAAGAATTTAACTGAAATATGCAGCTACCTGATATTGCATTGGTGTTATCTGCACCAAATGACACCTCCTTCCTCTCGAATGCACCCTTCTCACTCATGCTTCCCTCCCCCTCATGCTCACCCCTTCCAGGGCAGAAGGACCTGCTGACCCCCTGTTACTCTGGAGCCAGCCCCTCTGGTTCGTTCGGACCGGTCAACCCCATGCTCAACACTACCTATGACTTTATGAGCATGTTCTTCAAGGAAGTCAACACAGTGTTCCCTGATGCCTACGTCCATCTGGGAGGAGACGAGGTCGACTTCAGCTGCTGGTGAGACAGGGACATTTAACATGCATTTTCCAATGGGAGTTACAGTTAACATATTCAGCACCCACTTAACCACAGACTCCTCATCCACTACAAATTTATGACCACAATAATTGTCAATAGCCAACAGCCATGTGACACTGGTTTGTTTGACACTCAATGGAAGTTAAATCACAGAAACCGTACTGTAGGCTGTGTCTTGGCCAACATCAAGCACATCAATAAAAACACTTCCACTTTCTGCCTCTGTGATCCACAGGAAGTCCAACCCTGACATCCAGAAGTTCATGGAGCAGCAAGGCTTTGGGATGGACTACAGCAAGCTGGAGTCTTTCTACATCCAGAGGTGTGTCTTCATTCAGACCTCTGGATGGCCTTAAAGTGAAACAAATTATGTTGATCACTCATTCAGCCAACCTGAAAAACCGTAATTTATCCATATATTCTCAAAGATTCCCTCTTCTTGATTTCCACTCTTTTTTTCTTTCTTAAGCTTAATTATTCACATTATCATGTGGTTATTTTCTGTCACATGATAGGCTCTTGGATATTGTCACCACTACCAACAAGGGCTACATGATCTGGCAGGAGGTCTTTGACAACGGTATTAAGGTAGCAGAACAACAGCGGTTATAAGCACTGGCAGAGTGAAAAGCAGCCACTCTAATGTCTAGAAATCAAAGGGTCATTTTCTGAAATCAAATTCTGATACTTCTATAATCAGTATATCTTCAGTTACCCTACTCACTTCTTGCCTGGTGTTTACATAGTAGTACATTTAGTTTCATGGCTTAGCTTCTATAGTTTCCCCCCTGTTAGTATTAGCTTTTCCTTTCCAACTCTATCTGATAACCACCAGAACTTGGTTCACACACATAAGTCTATCTGTGTCTGTTTGAGCTTGCCTAGATTAATAGACCAATAGAAATGTCCCAAAACTGAAAATACCACCCATCTGGCCCTCCCCGCAGAGGGGATTCGAGGAAGCTTAATCGAATTCCCATCAGACTCAAGCAAACGCTCAATGTATTTGAATCGATCGGCTATTTGAAACCCAAGTCTGACCACCACATCCACAAATAATACACAGACAAATATGTTCTCGGAGTCTAACAAATCAGTGTAATACTTGCAGTTGAAGTCGGACACGGTAGTGCATGTGTGGATGGGGAACAAGGTGGAGGAGGAGCTTCAGAAGGTGACGGAGGCGGGCTTCACCACCATCCTCTCCGCCCCCTGGTACCTAGACTACATTAGCTATGGACAGGACTGGCAGAAGTTCTACAGAGCCGAGCCGCTCAGCTTCAAGGGTCAGTTGGCTTCATCAGATGGTGTTTTTGTACTCTCAACGTGTGTAAAATATATATATATGGGAATTTCCCTGTGTTTTGCCCTAACACGCCAGGGCTGAAAATGCCAAAATAGTGATTAAAAACTGAAAGACTTCACTCAACAGGTTTGCGCTTTAATATTGCACAGCTGTATCGAAATCTCTGCTCTCTGGAAGAAAGTTTTGTAGGGAGATGGTGACTGTTGGAAGGCGGGTACGGCTCTATGTTGTGCCATTAGTGCTTGCTGGTTTTGAGAGCAGCCTATTCAGTTGAAAAAGTGTCTGGTTTACATCTATTACAAATGTTTCTCCATCCTGGTCTTGGGGTCCCAAAGGGGTATTTTTGTTTTTGCCTTACCACTAAACACCTTATTCATATCATCAAAGCTTGATGGTGAGTTGATCATTTGAATCAGCTGTGTAATTTTAGGGCATAAAGTAAAATACCCCTTTGGGTCCCCAGGACCATTATTGAGAAACACAGTATTACAATGTTGACAGGTGGCCCGAAGTATACATCTTCATGGCTTGTTGCACGGTATTACTTTCCAAATACTATCCCTGACAATTCCTACATTGTCAGTTATTTTCCTTTCTGTACATGTTCACTTGGCATTCATGATGCGTTGTTTTTCAGCTGCACAATGCTTCTCTTATATCAGGGTTACATTCAAGACCAGTAACACTGTAGCATGTTAAACATTATGAGCAAGAAATTGACATACAGTGCATTCAGAAAGTATTCAGAACCCTTCTCTTTTTCTAAATTGTGTTACGTTACAGCCTTATTCTAAAATTGATTAAATAATTGAAAAATCCTCATAAATCTACATACAATAAATACCCCATACTGACAAAGCGAAAACAGGTTTTTAGACACTTTTTTGCAAGTATATATATATTTTTTTTTTTATTTAAAAAAAAATTTTTTATATATATATTTTTTTATACATCTGGAAATTGGGCTCAGGTGCATCCTGTTTCCATTGATCATCCTTGATGTTTCTACAAGTTGATTAGACATGATTTGGAAAGGCACACATCTTTCTATATAAGGTCCCACCAAGCCATAAGATCGAATTAATTGTCCGTAGATCTCTGAGACAGGATTGTGTTGAGGCACAGATCTGGGGAAGGGTGGCAAAAAAATTCTGCAGCATTGAAGGTCCCGAAGAATGAAGCATGGTGGTGGCAGCATCAAGCTTTGGGGTTGTTTTTCAGCGGCAGGGAATTGGAGACTCAGGCTTGAGGGAAAGATTAACAAAATAAAGTACAGAGATCCTTGATGAAAACCTGGTCCAGAGCACTCAGAACCTCTGGGTCGAAGGTTCAATTTCCAACAAGTCAACGACCCTAAGCATACAGCCAAAACAACACAGGAGTGGTTACGGGACAAGTCTCTGAATGTCCTTGAGTGGCCCAGCCAGAGACCAGACTTTAACCTGATCAAACATCTCTGGAGAGACTTGAAAATAGCTGTGCAGCGACGCTCCCCATCCAACCTGACAGAGCTTGAGAGGATCTGCAGAGAAGAATGGGAGACAGTCCCCAAATACAGGTATGCCAAGCTTGTAGCGTCATACCCAAGAAGTCTCGAGGTTGTAATCGCTGCCAAAGGTGCTTCAACAAAGTACTGGGTAAAGGGTCTTATGTCAAGTATTCATATTTCAGGTTATTGTTAATACATTTGCAAAAATTGCTAAAAAGCTGCTTTTGCTTTGCATTATGTGGTATTGTGTGTCGATTTAGAATAAGGCTGTAACAAAATGTGGGGGAAAAAATCAAAGGGTCTGAATACTTTCCGAATGCACTGTAAAACCTTACAAATGCAGGCAACTTTGGACTTTGCTCCATCTGTATTGTGATCTCTACCCCCGAAGAGAGACTAATGCCAATGCATTGATGAAAACCACCCCACCGGAAGCATCTGACAAGAGGACCGCTACTTCAATTGGTCACTGCTCTGTTGTTTTGCATCTTGAATGTGCTAAGGCTATTTCTCAATCACATGTTGCATGTGTATCTGTGTGTGTCTACTGTATGTAGCTGAAGGCAGACTCACTAATCCACATGTGGAAAGGCAACCAGTAGCAGAACGAGGCTGAGATGATGAGGGTCACAGCATCGGGCTACCAGACCTTGCTCTCCACACCCTGGTACCTCAACCGCATCTCCTACGGCCAAGACTGGCAGGCCATTTACAAGGCCGACCCATAGAACTTCAATGGTGTGTGTCCTATATGGCTGTGTTTACACAGGCAGCCCATCTAGATGCTTTGGACAGAGGCTTTATTTCTGGGAAAGTACGATTCCTCGGCTCTTACTGGTCTTTGCTGTGTTGGTACAACTCGTGCATCCTTAAAATGTCCAACTTAGTTGGTGCTTGTTCATTTTAGGGTTTGAGGAGGTTTGCACACTGGCCCCAACACTCATCACAAACCCAGTGGTGTAAAGTACTACGTAAGTCTCAAAAAAATAATAATCTTATCTGTACTTTGCTATTTATATTTTTGCCAACTTTTACTCAACTACATTCCTAAAGACAAATAATGTACATTTTACATTTTCCCTGACACCCAAAAGTACTTGGTACATTTTGAATGCTTAGCAGGACAGAAAAAGGGTCCAATTCACGCACTTATCAAGAGAACATCCCTGGTCACCCCTACTGTCTGATTTGGTCGGACTCACTAAACACGTGTCGTTTGATGTGTTGGTGTGCCCCTGCCTATCGGTAAATGAAAAAACAACAAAATTGTGCTACCTAGTTAGCTTAATATAATGAATTTGAAATTATTTATACTTATTTTGATACTTAAGTACATTTGATCAATTACATGTTATTTTGATACTTAAGAATATTTAAAACCAAATAGTTTTAGATTTTTACTGAAGTCGTATTTTACTGGATGACTTTCACTTTTACTTGAGACATTTTTAATTAAGGTATCTTTACTTCTCATCAAGTATGAAAATTGGGTACTTTTTCCACCACTGACAATACCTCACTCAATATTAACAGTAGGGCAGCAAAGACCAATAGTGATTGACTTGCTTTATGGTTTGTGATAAAGAAAGACTTTGCCTGGCCCTGCTGTTGTAGAGTGCTAGTGGATTAATGTGACAGTTCTGAGGTCACCCACTTTCTGAGTCTGAATAGGGAAAACCCCCACCGTGCCAAAAGCCATCTGCTTTTTTTCTAATGAGCCGATGGTCACACGGTTTGGATTTCTGTGCAACTAAGTGTAAACCTGTTGACTGAAGTAGCAGAAAAATGTCCCTCCAAAATCTGTGTTCACATGGTAAGATTAAATACAGAAATTGGCATACATAAATGTTTACATATATGATGTTTATGTGAAGGTGATTACCCCCTGACCCCTAAATTACCCTTTGAACCCAGGCACAGATGCCCAGAAAAAGCTGGTGATTGGAGGAGAGGCATGTCTGTGGGGAGAATATGTGGATGCTACCAACCTGACCCCTAGACTCTGGTACACCAGGCAACGCCACATCAATAATAGATGAGAAAGGATGTTTCATTATCTCACACATATGTTCAGCAATGTTATAGCCTACAGATTAATTACTAAGAAGTCTGTTGGTCCCATAATGTGTTTCCTATGCTCAGGCCCCGTGCCAGTGCTGTGGGGGAGCGGTTGTGGAGTGACAGGGATGTGAGGGACCTAAACGATGCCTACAGTCGTCTAGCCAAGCACCGCTGTCGCATGGTCCAGTAAGTCGTGCCCATAGAGATACATATAAACTCAGCAAAAAAAGAAACATCATCTCATGGTCAACTGCGTTTATGTTCAGCAAACTTAACGTGTACATATTTGTATGAACATAACAAGATTCAACAACTGAGACATATTCTGAACAAGTTCCACAGACATGTGACTAACAGAAATGGAATAATATGTCCCTGAACAAAGGGCGGGTCAAAAAGTAACAGTCTGTATCTGGTGTGGCCACCAGCTGCATTAAGTACAGCAGTGCATCTCCTCCTCATGGACTGCACCAGATTTGTCACCTCTTGCTGTGAGATGTTACCCCACTTCCACCAAGGCACCTGCAAGTTCCCAGACATTTCTGGGGGAATGGCACTAGCCCTAGATCCAACAGGTCCCAGACGTGCTCAATGGGATTGAGATCCGGGCTCTTTGCTGGCCATGGCAAAACACTGACATTCCTGTCTTGCAGGAAATCACGCACAGAAAGAGCAGTTTGGTGGCATTGTCATGCTGGAGGGTCATGTCAGGATGAGCCTGCAGGAAGGGTATCACATGCGGGAGGAGGATGTCTTCCCTGTAACACACAGCATTGAGATTGCCTGCAATGACAACAAGCTCAGTCCGATGATGCTGTGACACACTGCCCCAGACCATGACGGACCCTCCACCTCCAAATCAATCCCGCACCAGAGTACAGACCTCGGTGTAACACTCATTCCTTTTTAATGATAAAACGCTAATTCAACATCACCCCTGGTGAGACAAAACCGCGACTCGTCAATGAAGAACACTTTTTGCCAGTCCTGTCTGGTCCAGCGACGGTGGGTTTGTGCCCTTAGGCAACGTTGTTGTCTAGTGAGGACCTGCCTTACAACAGGCCTACAACCCCTCAGTTCAGCCTCTCAGCCTATTGCGGACATTCTGAGCACTGATGGAGGGATTGTGCGTTCCTGGTGTAACTCGGGCAGTTGTTGTTGCCATCCTGTACCTATCCTGCAGGTGTGATGTTTCGGATGTACCGATCCTGTGCAGGTGTTGTTAAACGTGGTTTGCCATCCTGTCTCCCTGTAGCGCTGTCTTAGATGTCTCACAGTACGGGCATTGCAATTTATTGCCATGGCCACATCTGCAGTCCTCATGCCTCCTTGCAGCATGCCTAAGGCACGTTCACGCAGATGAGCAGGGACCCTGGGCATCTTTCTTTTGGTGTTTTTCAGAGTCCGTAGAAAGGCCTCTTTAGTGTCCTAAGTTTTCATAACTGACCTTAATTTCCTACCGTCTGTAAGCTGTTAGTGTCTTAATGACCGTTCCACAGGTGCATGTTCAACAATTGTCTATTGTTCATTGAACAAGCATGGGAAACAGTGTTTTAAACCCTTTACAATGAAGATCTGTGAAGTTAATTCGTAAAGATCCAAATATCTTTGAAAGACAGGGTCCTGAAAAAGGGACGTTTCTTTTTTTGCTAAGTTTACTTCTCTGTATTACTGTTCTATTTAATTCCATGGTGGCCCCCCAGTTGTAGTAAAAAGAATGATCAACTCTTGACGGTAGAATACAATGTGGTAATTCTCTCTTCCTGTCCTCTCTCTTGACTGGTAACTCTCTCTCCCTCCCCAGGCGTGGTATCCCAGCTGAGCCTCTCTTTACAGGTTACTGTGCACATGAATACAAAGGGGTATGAAAAGTGAAGACCACTGTGATCGTCTTCATGACTTCATTGATGCACTGATACGAGCCAACATTTGTTTAAAAACAATTCCATGTAATGTCACATTGATCTTGTTTTTAGAAAACCATTTGTTTTATATGAATGTATGATTCAAATGATTAATAATGACATTTTAGTCAATTCGCAGATGCTCTTAGTGACTTGCAGTAGTTAGTGCATACATTTTCATTTTTTTTTATACTGGTCCCCGTGGGATACAAACTCTGAAATTGCAAGCTCCATGCTCTACCAACTGAGCCACACGGGACTTAATAATAATAATAATAAACCTTTGCAAGGTCAGTTGTCTGTGTACAGTGCTGTTGACACCTGAAGTGTGATAGTTTTACACACTCATAGAAATGACACATCATCACAAGATCATCTTTCGTAACAATGTCCATACATTTTCCTACAATATGTTCAGCAGCACTACTATATGCCCTCATACACGGACTACCATGTTCTTGATTAATCTGTTTGCACAGCAAACACCCTTACAAGAGTATTGACCATGGTATTCCTGGCTTACATTTACATTCAAACATCATGTATATTCCACAGAAACATATAACTGAATTGTGCTCTTGTTCGGTACAAAAGTCCATTAGTCCAATCCTAGTCTCTTGTGAGTGTGGCCAATGCCACATGCTTGAACTGGATGCTGAGATTTATCAAACCATAACTGTTCAGTTTCGAAGTGCAACAATCTCAAATTCTGCAGCCATTTCTTGTAGTTTAGGAACAGGAGGTGACGTCATCAGGCGAGGCCAGCCATCTTGTTGAGCAGTGTTCTGGTGCTGGAGGTTCATGGCCTCGTAGCTGTCCAGCTGGAAGGAGAAGGTGGCATTGTCAGAGTTCGCAGGGCGGTAGAGTAGCCCTGAAACCGAGGAGGAAAGAATAGATTCATTACGACCTGGGACATATTTATTAGTGCACACTGTAGAAAAAAGTGAATATGACCCTGGTCAAAGGTGCTAAACATGGACTTAGACATCGCATCATTGTATCTGTCCCATTATGGCGTCTGTGAGAACATGAGCGGCGCCATGGAGACAGTCTCCATTTTGTAGTCCAAATTCTGTGAGCTGGCAAACAAACTGCACACTGCCACCTAGGCTGCTTGAATGGGTACAAGGTAACTTGCAGTTATGGAATGTTTCCTCACTGTTGACTACTTCAAAATAGTGAAATTCCTCAATGGCGCTGCCCATGCTAAAACAGGCTTTTGGGCACTAGAATCCTATCTATCTCTATGGTGCTAACTGATGAGTCTACTGTACTCTATTTTTATTCTCAAATGTGAGTGAAATGCTCACACTGCCGAGCCTTGACCTCCCACCAACATGGCTGGGGAAATGGACATCATGCGTCCTCTGATACACAAGCCGCACGCACTGCTTCTTAACACAGCGCGCATCCAACCCGGAAGCCAGCCGCACCAATGTGTTCCACAAATATATGCAAATCACAACTGGCACTCAGATTGGTAAAATTTGGAAGATAAATTGGCACTCCAAATGATAAAGGTTGCTGACTGCTGGTGTAGCCTATTACAGGCAACTTCAGGAGCATAATGGCAGAATCTGTGAAGGCCAGCAGCAGCGGGAGGAGCATCGAACTGTTTTTAAAAATCTTTGGCTCCCTCTTGAGTAATATGTGTCATAATTATTTAATCAAACAGCCTGCTTAAAGGATCAGACAAGTTCAGTACATATAGCCTAGTTTATTTTATTAAACACAGTGTTTTATATCTACAGTACCAGTCAAACGTTTGTTTACACCTACTCATTCAAAGGTTTTCTTTATTATTACTATTGTCTACATTGTAGAACAATAGTGAAGACATCAACTATGAACACATCGAATCATGTAGTAACTAAAACGGTGTTAAACCAATAAAAAATATATTTTAGATTCTTCAAAGATTCTTTGCCTTGATGGCAGTTTCGCCCCTGCTCAACTCTAAACTTAGCACCTACAGTTGGCCTTGAACTGGCTGTCAAATAAGCTAAACACATTCTTTAAATGCCTGGCAATCATTTTTCATGATAACAATAATCAAAAACAGTAATGTATTCATATCTCAATGATCCAACTATAAGAAATGTATCCACATGTTCCTTTCCTCACACTTTCCTCATGGAAGCAACCTTCAAAATACATTCCCAAGCAGCATTCCCATCAGAATTTCACTTTCGGTTTTACATTTTAAAAAGCCAAGTGTAATGAGTATTAAAACTGGCCAGATTTTTAAAATTGTATTAGTAATTTATAGGTAACTCGTCAATTTAGTACAGTTTATAGTGTGCAACGGGACAGTTCCTGAACCCTCGCACCAGGTTTCATTCCGGAATTTGTTTGAGGACACTCCAGTCACGTACTTCTTCTAAAATTCTGGCTTCGGGGAAAATAAACACCAAAGACCCAAGCCTTGGACGAAAGAAAAACACATTTGAAACAACCAATTAAATCAAATAAGTATTGTACCCGAACACGTAACATTCAAGACACAAAATGGTAAGATCTCCACGTTTCACGTATAACATTTGATGGGAAAATGTGTTAGCATGCAAAGTTAGCTAGCTGCCTAGCTAACATGTGGCAGACGCCTGACGACAGTGTCTCAAATGTGTTTTGTTTGGTCGAACTGCTCTAGATATAAAACCACGGCTTGTTTCAGATACATATTTGCAAATCCGATGCACAATAGTTAATACCATTTGAAATTACAATGAAACATACTATAGGAATAGGCCCGCTAGACTGAATTGTTTTGATCTTGCCTTACCTCAAGTAGCTAACGCTAATCAATCAGCAATTAGCTAACCAAGTTACTTTAATGGTCATCATTCCAAACATATTTTGAGGATGCTTGAGCCAAGTAAGCCGATCTTTATATATTCAGAAATAATTCATTATTTGTGATGTTTGTTTACTTAACACACATTCAGAAAGCACTAACCCTTTTAAAAAAAAGTCTAATTGTAATCCTTCTTTGCCTCTTACCTCAGCCCCAGAACGAACACATTGAGTTACATCGCAAGCGCCATGGCCAGCGCCTGGACCATCAGGAGAGGAAGAGGAAGAAGGAGAGCCGTGAGGCCCATGAGCGCTCACATAAAGCCAGGAAGATGATTGGTCTGAAGGCCAAACTCTACCACAAACAGAGGCACTCTGAGAAGATCCAGATGAAGAAGACGTGAGTATACACTACCATGCTGCAGCACCCTTTGAAAAATCACAAAAACTTTTTTTTGAAAGTAGTGCACTGGGCCTTTACTAGTCCTGTATTAATGGACCAATATAGCTGTCTGTAGCGTGGGCAAACAAATGTTTCCTTTGATTTGCCATTGCTGCTGTTTGTTGACAGCTATGTACCACAACCTGTTTCACCACAGCCTCAAAATGCACGAACAGAGGAAGACCAAGCAGAAGAACGACGACAAGACGCCTGAGGGAGCAGTACCAGCCTACTTGCTGGACAGAGAGGGACAGTCACGCGCCAAGATCCTCTCCAACATGATCAAACAGAAGAGGAAGGAGAAGGCTGTGAGTATTCGATGCCTTTCTTGTTTGTGTTTTCATCGTGTCTCACCGAAGACAGTGTATGTCTGGACAGATTATCTTGTATAAAAGGGAACAATACCTAGCTGACATTGTTTCAAATGTCAACATAAAACTGTATGGATTGGTTTCCAGCAATCCCATATTAAGCCTAGTCCTTAACATAAATGCACTTTCAATGAAAGTGTGCAAAGCCCAAGCCAGTTTAGTTAAAAACAGGTTCTTAAAGGTGTCCTGAAATGCTCTCTGATCAGATATTCTGTTTCTCCCTGTAGGGTAAATGGGAGGTGCCCCTGCCCAAGGTTCGGGCCCAGGGGGAGACGGAGGTGCTCAAAGTAATCCGTACAGGCAAGAGGCAGAAGAAGGCATGGAAGAGGATGGTGACCAAAGTGTGCTTTGTAGGTGACAACTTCACCCGCAAGCCTCCCAAATATGAACGCTTCATCAGACCCATGGTAAGGAGGATTGCGCCATTACTCACTAGCATACTGTGTGTGTGTGTGTGTGTGTATATATATGTGTGTGTGTGTATAATATATATTTATTGTGTGTGTGTATATATTAGAGGTCGGCCGATTATTATTTTAACGCCGATACCCATTATTGGAGGACCACAAAAAGCCGATACCGATTAATCAGACGTTTTTTACATTTTATTTTTAAATATATACATATTTGTAATAATGACAATTACAACAATACTGAATGAACAATGAACACTTATTTTAACTTAATATAATACATCAATAAAATCAATTTAGTCTCAAATAAATAATGAAACATGTTCAATTTGGTTTAAATAATTACAAAACAGTGTTGGAGATGAAAGTAAATGTGCAATATGTGCTATGTAAGAAAGCTAACGTTTAAGTTCCTTGCTCAGGACATGAGAACATATGAAAGCTGGTGGTTCCTTTTAACATGAGTCTTCAATATTCCCAGGTAAGAAGTTTTAGGTTGTAGTTATTATAGGACTATTTCTCTCTATACCATTTGTATTTCATATACCTTTGACTATTGGATGTTCTAATAGGTACTTTAGTATTGCCAGCCTAATCTCGGGAGTTGATAGGCTTGAAGTCATAAACCGTGCAAGGCTTGAAGCACAGCGAAGAGCTTCTGGCAAATGCAGGAAAATGCTGTTTGAATGAATGAATGCTTACGAGCCTGCTGCTGCTTTCCACCGCTCAGTCAGACATCAAATCATAGACTTAATTATAATATAATAACACACAGAAATATGAGCCTTAGGTCATTAATATGTTAAAATCCGGAAACTATCATTTCGAAAACAAAACGTTTATTCTTTCAGTGAAATACGGAACTGTTCCGTATTTTATCTAACAGGTGGCATCCATAAGTCTAAATATTGCTGTTACATTGCACAACCTTTAATGTTATGTCGTAAAAATCTTGCAAATTAGTTTGCAACGAGCCAGGCGGCCCAAACTGTTGCTTATACCCTGACTCTGTGTGCGATGAACGCAAGAGAAGTGACACATTTTCCCTAGTTAAAATAAATTCATGTTAGCAGGCAATTAACTAAATATGCCGGTTTAAAAAATATACTTGTGTATTGATTTTAAGAAAGGAGTTGATGTTTATGGTTAGGTACAAATTGGTGCAACAACAGTGCTTTTTTTCGCGAATGCGCTTGTTAAATCACCCTTTTGGCGAAGTAGGCTGTGATTCAATGATAAATTAACAGGCACCGCTTTGATTATATGCAACGCAGGACATGCTAGATAAACTAGTAATATCATCAACCATGTGTAGTTAACTAGTTTTTTATAAGATTAATGCTAGCTAGCACCTTACCTTGGCTCCTTGCTGCACTCACATAACAGGTAGTCGGCCTGCCACGCAGTCTCCTCGTGGAGCGCAATGTAATCGGCCATAATCGGTGTCCAAAAATGCCGATTACCGATTATGAAAACTTTCAAATCGGCCCTAATTAATCGTCCATTCCAATTAAAATCGGTCGACCTCTAGTGTGTGTGTGTGTGTATATATAAGAGGTCGACCGATTAATCGGAATGGCCGATTAATTAGGGCCGATTTCAAGCTTTCATAACAATCGGAAATCTGTATTTTTGGGCGCCGAATTGCTGATTCTTTAAAGAATATATTTTTGAAATGTATTTTTTGCACCTTTTTTTAACGAGGCAAGTCAGAACACATTCTTATTTTCAATGACTGCCTAGGAACGAGGCAGAACGACAGATTTTTAACCTTGTCAGCTCGGGGGATCCAATCTTGCAACCTTGCAGTTAACTAGTCCAATGCTCTAACACCTGATTACATTGCACTCCACGAGGAGCCTGCCCGTTACGCAAATGCAGTAAGCTAAGGTAAGTTGCTTGCTAGCATTAAACTTATCTTATAAAAAACAATCAATCAATGACTGTCATTGCTCCAATGTGAACCATAAACGTCAATGCCTTTCTTAAAATCAATACATAGAAGTATATATTTTTAAACCTGCATATCTAGCAAAAAAAATCCAGGTTAGCAGGCAATATTAACCAGGTGAAATGGTCATTTCTCTTGTGTAATTATGACATAACATTGAAGGTTGTGCAATGTAACAGGAATATTTAGACTCATGGATGCCACCCGTTGGATAAAATACGGAACGGAATAAACGTTTTGTTTTCGAGGTGATAGTTTCCGGATTAGTCAAAGGTATATGGTTTAGAGAGAAATAGTTGACGCGTTATAATTCCTGTAATAACTTGCGGCTGAACTTGAAAGGGTTTCCTTCGTTATTTTTACCATTCATGTCTTCCATAGAGAATGTCTTGATCTACATCAAATAAGGTCTGTGTTTCGTGCAGGCTTAAACCGCCTCGGCGTTTTGATACCAGTGTAAATCTCACTAGGATAAGGTAACGTTTGTCAACACATTTTCATAAATCCACTCTACAAAAAAATGATCTTCGCTTATATTTAGCCAATATTGATCAGAGTTACCTTGTCCTATGGATATCTACACAGGTATAAAATTGGCACGGTGGTGCAAGCCTACACGAAACACAGACCTTATTTTAAGTTAATCTAAAAATATCCTATAGAATAAATGAAGGAGCTGCTAGAAGGTGTCATGGGAATTATGACTCGCACTTTGGTTGTCAATTCTTACACACGCGTATATATACGTACATACAGTACACCTTAGCCAAAGATATTTAAACTCAGTTTTTCACAATTGCTGACATTTAATCCTAGTAAAAAATTCCCTGTCTTATGTCAGTTAGGCTCACCACTTTCTTTTGAGAATTTGAAATGTCAGAATAATAGT
Source organism: Oncorhynchus nerka (assembly GCF_034236695.1). Lineage (NCBI taxonomy): Eukaryota > Metazoa > Chordata > Actinopteri > Salmoniformes > Salmonidae > Oncorhynchus > Oncorhynchus nerka. The sequence goes on from NC_088399.1 coordinate 21,537,501, forward strand.
AGTGATTAGTAGTGATTTATTTCAGCTTTTATTTCTTTCATCACATTCACAGTGGGTCAGAAGTTTACATGCAATCAATTAGTATTTGGTAGCAGTGCCTATAATTCTTTACGTTTTAGGTAGCCTTCCACAAGCTTCCCACAATAAGTTGGGTGAATTTTGGCCCATTCCTCCTGACAGAGCTGGTGTAACTGAGTCAGGTTTGTAGGCCTCCTTTATCGCACACGCCTTTTCAGTTCTGCCCACACATTTTCTATAGGATTGAGGTCAGGGCTTTGTGATGGCCACCCCAATACCTTGACTTTGTCTTTAAGACATTTTGCTGCAACTTTGGAAGTATTCTTGGGGGTCATTGTCCATTTGGAAAACCCATTTGCCACCAAGCTTTGACTTCCTGACTGATGTCTTGAGACGTTGCTTTAATATATCCACATAATTTTCCTACCTCATGATGCCATCTATTTTGTGAAGTGCACCAGTCCCTCCTGCAGTGACCAAAAAGTGGCATTTGTGTCCTTATTTACCAGTAAAACGTAATCAAAACATATTTCTTTGCTGTTTCGTTAAGTCGTTTCATTCTCAACCAGGATTTCATCATCCATGTCAAGCAGTGAAGTTTCAGCTCTGTCTGTCCGTGGCCTCTATTCCTCGGTGTGCTCTGTCACTGTGTCCGTTTCCATCTTGTCCAGCTGTGTATGTCAATTTCACATGAACCCTGTTTCTTGTCTGCATCAAAGTAATGGTCCTTGTACCTAGCATCGAGCATGGGGGCGACACAGTAAAGAGGTTCAGAGAATGCCACCGAATTGTTTGTTCACAGCCTTGAGTACTTTTGTAAGTTAACCCCTCGGTCTGTGTCGGCAGTTTTGTTGAGCGGGCGTTTCAATGCCATGACCGAGGATATCACGTCTGCTGCAGACGCAGTTGATGAGCTCGTTTCTTGAGTCAGTTGTTCGAATGGAGAAATGAGTGTGTTCATGTTGCAAACATGTTCTCAAATGCCATTGAAATAGCAGCAGCGGTATGAGAACCAGCACATTCTTGAAAATGCAATACGGCTTTCTTCAGTATGAAATCCTTGTCGACCCACTGTGCTGTCAGACTCTGCATGCTCATGGGGCTGACATCGTTGGTCCAAATGTCAGTTGTGAAGCTAATACCAGTGGCGCCCATAGCAAGTAGCTCATGGATGTGTTTCAGTATACATTGGTGCATTATGTTCACTAGTTCCAAAATCATCTGGTGATATTGCAGAGAGCCACATAATTTTACAGAAATACTCATTATAAATGTTGATGAAAATACAGTTGCTAGACATGGAAATATAGACACAGCGGTTGCATTAAGGAGAAGTGTATCAGATTCCAAAAAAGCTTAACGGGAAAAAGCAAACCATGCAATAATCTGAGTACAGCTTTCAGACAACAAAGCAGCCAAAAAGATATCCACCATATTGGGTAGTCAACATTAGTCATAAATAGCATTATAAATATTCACTTACCTTTGATCTTCATCAGAATGCACTCCCAGGAATCGCAGGTCCACAATAAATGTTTGTTTTGATTGATAATGTCCATTTTTGTCTAAAGAGCTACTTTTGTTAGCACTTTTGGTAAACAAATCCAAAGTCATGAAGCGCATTCCCTAATTGCAGACCAAATGTAAAAAAGTTCCGTTACTGTCCGTAGAAACATGTCAAACGATGTATGGAATCAATCTTTAGGATGTTGAACATAACTTCAATAATATTCCAACCGGAGAATTCCTTTGTCTTCAGAAAAGCAAAGGAACGCAGCTACCTCTCATGTGAAATGCGCGTGACTGCTGGCAGACCTCGGACTCATTCCTCTCCTCAAACAAGTTTCTAAAGACAGTTGGCATCTAGTGAAAGCCTTAGGAAGTGCAACAACCAATATCCCACTGTGTATTCAATAAGGGCTGGGTTGAAAATTGACCAACCTCAGATTTCCCACTTCCTGTTTGGATTTCTTCCCAGGTTTTTGCCTGCCATATGAGTTCTGTTATACTCAGACCGTTTTAGAAACTTCAGAGTGTTTTCTATCCAATACTATTAATAATATGCATATATTAGCAACTGGGACTGAGGAGCAGGTAGTTTACTCTGGGTACCTTTCACCCCAAGCTACTCAATACTGCCCCTGCAGCCATAAGAAGTTACTGCTTATTGCACCTTTTATAAAACCGACTAAACGGCCTGTATCGCAGTCTTTATTTGACTAAAATGCTGCCGTAATGCGTGTGAAACTGAGCATTCATTTTCCACAATGAAAATTGGTACAACCGTTTTTAGTAGTGTATGCTCTGCTCAAGATTTGAGTTGAAACATCAACAGGGTATGATTCAAAAGATTAATTTATCCTCTTACAGTAAAATAATGTCTCATTTGAGGTTGGACCAACCTCAAATGCAAGTAGCAAGTTAACTCTTGCCAAAATCTGTACAAATTAAGCCCAATGCGTTTCTATGGGCTTATTTTTAACCTAAGCTTGTCACCTGCCTTCCCGCCTTTGGGACAACGACTCCCATTGTTAGGACGGAGACATGAACATCTCGTCATTATATACAGATCTCTGGTGTGAATGGAAAGGTGCACAGACAGAGCGAACGAGACAAGACCAAAAAGACATGAGAACAAGTGGATATAAAAACAAAACTAAATTATGCGATACATGCATTTTAGAATATCACGCAAACAGAGAATTAATTTGAATATATCCCCCAGCCCTAATGTGTATGTTCTCTAATGTACAGTATTTGGCATGTTGACGCCTTTCTCAGTTAGTTGCAGTGTTTGAAACTTTGACGTGTTAACACCCTCGTCACTGTGAGCGACTACATTTGTAAAATGTATCAGTCTAGAGCAACTTAGTTACAACCAATGCATTCAACTAAATGACGTAAAACAACTTAAATTGACTTTGCTCTTTGGGAACCATTGGCAAACTTCCTCCAGTGGGCTCAGTGCTGAACAGGTTTTTCCACTTCTTTCAATGATGTTCCTAGTTAAGAGGCAAAAAACCCTGAAATAAAATGTCCCACCCGCCTCTGCCCTTTCCTCTTTTCAGGGTCTACGCTTCAAAAAGGCCCATGTGACCCACCCGGAGCTGAAGGCCACATTCTGTCTTCCCATCCTGGGTGTGAAGAAGAACCCCTCGTCTCCCCTCTACACCACCCTGGGGGTCATCACCAAGGGAACCGTGGTAGAGGTCAACGTCAGCGAGCTGGGCCTGGTAACGCAGGGGGGAAAGGTCATCTGGGGTGAGTCAGCTCCTGTCCTCTCACATGGATATTTATCTGGATCAATATGGGCCGGTTTCCCGGACACCAATTTAAGCCTAGTTCTGGACTAAAAAGCACTTTCCATGGAGATTCTCCATTAAACATGCTTAGTCCACGACTAAGCTTAGACTGTCTGGGAACCCGGCCCTATGTTATTTATTTAACCAGAGGCCTGCAGAATTGTGGGGGTTGGTGTAGTCCGGCATTGCTACAGGAGGATGTATACTTTTATTAAACGGTGCAGAAATGTCTGATAAGACAGGTGTGGCCAAAGTAAAGAATAGTGAGTGATGGCAATATATTAGATTGATCTCACTCCTGACAACACTAATATAAAACTCAATCTCAGTGTAATTCAATGTCTGAAATGTTGGGATTAAAATGTCTCTTCTTCCCCAGGTAAATACGCCCAGGTGACAAATAACCCAGAGAACGACGGCTGCATTAATGCTGTACTGCTGGTGTAAAATGAAGAACTCTATGGGACGTTTTTCCAGACACAGATTAAGCCTAGTACTGGACTAAAGCATTTATGGAGACTCTCCATTGACCTTGTTTAATAGTCCAGGAATAGGCTTAATCTGTGTCCAGGAAACCGCTCCTCTATACAGACTGCCTGTAACATACAGCCAGAGTTGGGGCTGGCATGGAATAACAGACATCTGTGGTTAAACCATATGATGGAGAAAACATCAGGCATATTTTGCAACAAGGTAACTAAATTCTGGACTGTGACTAAAAGTGTTTGTCAAATAGTTGTCATTTGTTTTTCTTGGTTGCATATTGCCTCAACAAGATTCATATGTGACTGCGCTCTGAGAAGGGGGGGGGTCCTTCAAAACTGATTAAGCGCAATGCTTGTGAAAAAGGATGGTGGGAGAAAGCCAGCCTATACAAGTCCCCTGCACTCCTCAGAAAAGTCTGACAGCAGGCAAGCCCGTTGATGTCCAGATACCTGAGGGTCATCCAAAGTCCCCACAGAAGAGTAGGTGGTAGATGTTCCCTTTTTCTTTGCCGTCGGCATCTACAGACCGATTTATCAGACCTACAAAATCACCTTTCATCATAAATTACTACTCATTATGATTCGTAGATCGTTCACTCCGCAGCTGCTAACTGCAACGCTGTGCATTGGTCCAGCTTGCTGCTGATGGTCTTGCAGCCCTTTACGGAGAAGAGCTTCTCTGTTTTGGGGAAGTAAATCATTTCTCTGGCCGACTGGTTAGCCACTTCCTGGTTGGGCTTCAGGCCCTTGGCAGCCATCTCAACCATGTCACACATCAGATGTGACGGGTTAGGGAAAAGAAACAAGGATGGACAGAATAAAAAATGAATTTTGTATTTGAGGTCTAAAAAGCCTTGTTTTCTAATTCCAGGATTATAAACACAGAAGGGACTAATCTTAACATTAGACACGTGTAACTTGATCTTTCAATGCATGATTTGTTAAATACGAGAACGAGTTACAACCGTGCATCTAAAGAGTGATAGTGAACAGCTGGCTTACTCTGCTTGTTGTTGGACAAGGAGAGCGGTGTTTCCAAATCCTTCAGCTCCATCTCTGTCTCGCCCTGCTCTCCAGAAGTCCAGGGCCACCTGAAATATTTTATCTCCTCCAGTGTTGCTATGGAGATGAGCAACACAGTAAATATTAAGGGATCAGAAATAACTTAATTTTGTATGATTAAACGTCTTATTGACAGCTGACTTTCAGCTAAGTAAAATAGTCACTACAGGTCACTTAGTTGTGGCCAAAATTTAAGAATGACACATTCATTTTCACAAAGTCTGCTGCCTCAGTTTGTGTGAGGGCAATTTACATTTTCTCCAGAATGTTATGAAGAGTGATCAGATGAATTGCAATTCATTGCAAAGTCCCTCTTGGGCATGCAAATGAACTGAATCCCAAAAACACATTCCCACTGCGCTGCCACAAAAGGACCAGCTGACATGTCAGTGATTCTCTCGTTGACACAGGTGTGAGTGTTGACGAGGACAAGGCTGGAGATCACGGTCATGCTGATTGAGTTCCAATAACAGACTGGAAGCTTCAAAAAGGAGGGTGGTGCTTGGAATCATTGTTCTTCTCGCCAACCATGGTTACCTGCAAGGAAACACGTGCCGTCATCATTGCTTTGCACAAAAAGGGCTTCACAGGCAAGGATATTGATGCAGTAGTAGCTAAGATGGGGAGAAGTCTGTCTATAATAAAGTGATTCTCTGCCTTAACACTATCAACAAGGCAGGTCCTGCAGGCCCTAGTTTTGTCGCACCTTGACTACTGTTCAGTCGTGTGGTCAGGTGCCACAAAAAAGGACTTAGGAAAAGTGCAATTGGCTCAAAACAGGGCAGCATGGCTGGCTCTTGGATGTACACAGAGCTAATATTAATAATATGCATGTCAATCTCTCCTGGCTGAAAGTGGAGGACAGAATTGACTTAATCACTACTTTTATCTATAAGACATGTTGAACGTACTGAGCGGTCTGTCTAAACTACTGGCACACAGTTCGGACACCCATGCATGCCCAACAAGACAGTCCTCAAGTCCAGAACAGACTATGGGAGGCACAGAGTACTACATAGAGCCATGACTACATGGAACTCTGTTCCACATCAAGTCATTGACGCAAGCAGTACAGTTAGATTTAAAAGACACCTTATGGGACATTGGGGACTGTGAAGGAACACACATTGGCACAGACACATGCATACACAAAATAACATATGCACTATACATACACATGGATTTAGTACTGCAGATATGTGGTAGTGGTGGAGTAGAGGCCTGAGGGCACACAGTGTGTTGTGAAATCTGTGAATGTAATGTTTTTTTAATTGTATAAACTGCCTTAATTTTGCTGGACCCCAGGAAAAATAGCTGCTGCTTTGGCAGCAGCTAATGGGGATCCATAATAAATACAAATTGCAAGTAGCCAAGGAATAAGCCCTTTACTTACTGCAAAGGAGGATATGTTAAGAAAACCAGTTGCAACAATTCATAAATCTGAAATCCCCCCCAAAAGAAACGTTACCACACTAATAGTAAAAGTTCAACATATGCTGTTATGCTGAAGGAGATCCAGTCTGGTCTACAATGTTCGTGATAATAGCAACCCAGAAAAATTATATTTGAGTCAAAGTCTGTTAAACTAGTCGCTGATTCTAGCCATCCCTTCTGGTTAGTTCTAGTCAGGCAGCTTAGTCTCCCATTCAGATGACCCCCACTTTTGTTAGTGTTTTATTGGTCAAGGTCACACCAAATACTTATCACCACATCTCCTTCAGCCTGTCAGTGGACTTGATTCCCAGGACTTCAGTTAGTATATGACCCCAGCATGCCTTGTAGTCAGAAACATGCGTTCCCCATCCTGATGAGCACTTCCACAGTTAGCTCTTCTGTTGAACTTTTCCTTCTTTGGATTGAATCCCTGTATGTCTGATGTTTATTGTGAATGCATCTTAACTTAATGTTCGTTCTCACTGGACATGATTCTCAGTTATCTGAACCATGAGTGTTCAGGTGTGTCTTCCATTAAACTCCCCTTAACCTGGACACCCGCCGCAACCTTGTTCTGACCAGACATTCTGTAGTGGTTGCTACCGGGCTTAAGCCAGCACTTAAGATTTCTTATTACATTCGTGGTTCTTTGATTCTCTACAACCCTACCACTATTTTTTTAAGTATAAAAGTATTTGGTTTAATATACACTTAAGGATCTAAAGTAAAAGTATGAATCATTTCAAATTCTGTATTTATTTACGTATAGCCAGGGGCACACTCCAACATTCAGACAATTTACAAATGAAGCATGTGTGTTTAGTGAGTCCGCCAGATCAGAGGCAGTAGGGACGGTCTGTTTGGTGTGAGAATTGGACCATTTTCCTGTCCTGCTAAGCATTCAAAATGTTATGAGTACTTTTGGTGTGTGGAGTAAGTATGATATTTTCTTAAAAGGAATGTAGTGAAGTAAAACAAATTAAAAATATGAATATTAAAGTTCAGAGACCCCCAAAAACTACTTAATTAAAAATACATGAAATTATTACTAAGTACTTTACACCACTGCCGGAAGGTTGAACGTATGTTAGGATCGTAAGAAAATCCATATGTAAATTGTTAGGATCGTAAGAAAATCCATATGTAAATTGTTAGGATCGTAAGAAAATCCATATGTAAATTGTTAGGATCGTAAGAAAATCCATATGTAAATTGTTAGGATCGTAAGAAAATCCATATGTAAATTGTTAGGATCGTAAGAATAGCCATATGTAAATTGTTAGGATCGTAAGAATAGCCATATGTAAATTGTTAGGATCGTAAGAATAGCCATGCGTAAAACATTAAATGTAACAGTTAAAATAGATCTGTAAATGTACAAACCTTCTGACTTAGAATACGTGGACAACTACAAATACCTAGGTGTCTGGTTAGACTGTAGACTGTAAACTCTCCTTCCAGACCCACATCAAACATCTCCAATCCAAAGTTAAATCTAGAATTGGCTTCCTATTTCGCAACAAAGCATCCTTCACTCATGCTGCCATGTAAAACTGACCATCCTACCAATCCTCGACTTCGGCGATGTCATTTACAAAATAGCCTCCAATACCCTACTCAACAAATTGGATGCAGTCTATCACAGTGCAATCCGTTTTGTCACCAAAGCCCCATATACTACCCACCATTGCGACCTGTACGCTCTCGTTGGCTGGCCCTCGCTTCATACTCGTCGCCAAACCCACTGGCTCCATGTCATATACAAGACCCTGCTAGGTAAAGTCCCCCCTTATCTCAGCTCGCTGGTCACCATAGCATCACCCATCTGCAGCACACTCTCCAGCAGGTATATCTCTGGTCACCCCCAAAACCAATTATTTATTTGGCCACCTCTCCTTCCAGTTCTCTGCTGCCAGTGACTGGAACGAACTACAAAAATCTCTGAAACTGGAAACACTTATCTCCCTCACTAGCTTTAAGCACCAGCTGTCAGAGCAGCTCACAGATTACTGCACCTGTACATAGCCCACCTATAATTTAGCCCAAACAACTACCTCTCTCCCTACTGTATTTATTTTATTTATTTTGCTCCTTTGCACCCCATTATTTTTATTTTTTACTTTGCACATTCTTCCACTGCAAATCTACCATTCCAGTGTTTTACTTGCTATATTGTATTTACTTTGCCACCATGGCCTTTTTTTTGCCTTTACCTCCCTTATCTCACCTCATTTGCTCACATCGTATATACACTTGTTTCTACTGTATTATTGACTGTATGTTTGTTTTACTCCATGTGTAACTCTGTGTCGTTGTATGTGTCGAACTGCTTTGCTTTATCTTGGCCAGGTCGCAATTATAAATGAGAACTTGTTCTCAACTTGCCTACCTGGTTAAATAAAGGTGAAATAAATAAATAAAATATCCCTTTAAATGGAGCAAAGGCAGGCTATGGAACATGGAGTTTTCAAAATAGAAGCCACTTCCTGGTTTGATTTTCCTCAGGGTTTCGCCTGCAATATCAGTTCTGCTATACTCAGACAATATTTTGACAGTTTTGGAAACTTTAGAGTGTTTTCTATCCAATATTAATAATAATATGCATATATTAGCAACTGAGACTGAGGAGCAGGCTGTTTACTTTGGGCAACTTATTCATCCAAGCTACTCAATACTGCCTTCCAGCCATAAGAAGTTAATGTACATTTATAAAACGGAGCCGGTAATAACTCTTCTCATTACAGCCACCCTTTGTCCCTGTTGTCCTGTCGCAAGTGGCCTGGTAATGAAAGATCGCTATCTCAGTGCATACTTAATCTAAATGGTTTGCAGTGTGTAGACCTCCCCCCCCCTTCTCCCAGGACCTATCATTCTAGCATGTCTTCTTCAGATAGCATTACAGTTCATCCTTGCCTATCATATTTGATGGTCCTTGAAAATGTCCCGATTCAATATCCAAATAGATACATCCGTTTCTCCCACATACACGAGTCTCTCACCTGAGCCATTATCTCTCTCCACGCTCACTCCACGCGCACGGTCTCCGCACTCCTGCCGCCCGTACCCAGGTTTGACTCGGACTCAGATTGGAGTGTTTAAAAATCACTGTTGCATTGAACGCCTTTGTTGCTCTTTTTTCAGACGGTTAGGGAGGGTTTCGAGGCTCACACACATTGTTTGTGGCCAAATTATTCCTATATGCATTAAGACACCATCTGACGCCACCTTCCGTGATAACCTCAAGAGAGGACAGATCAGAACAACATTTTAGTTCAATTCATTTCTCTTTCAAGAAATCCAGACAAGCATTGACTATATGACAAATTACATTCCCAATGTTCTTAATAACATTATCTCTATAACAAATGTAAGATCAGGGAGTTAGCACCCTAACCCATTGGAGAATCCCACCAACAATCCAGCAGTCCCAATCTGGTGAAATTTGTATCCACACAAAAAGAAAAAATGAAATCAGCAATACACGTATCACAATCTATTTGGAGTAACTCATCCCTATTTAACATATCTTTTTCCTTCTATATGCAAACTGAACAAAATACATTTGTATATTTACCCAAGGACCAAGACCCCAGGAAACGGGTAAATTTCCCTTTGAACACATGATTCACATTGTGATTCAAAAACAGCATGTTAAATCAAAAAATAAACAAATTCGAATAACCAATCAACTTAGAATTACAACTCTTGATAACTCCATAAGGAAATACTGTCTCACAAAGTAATGGTAAAATAGAACAGATACTGGTGTTTCTCATTAATTTTATAATGAAGTCCTACCTGTTTTGATCATGTCTAGTGAGATGCATCTGGCCTCACCAGAAAGTCAGGATACAGGGCATTTGACACCATTAAATATTTCCTCTACCTTTTCTTTCCCTGTCCTTCCGAAACCATTTATAAACATTTTAAACCTTTCAATAATTCTGCATAACCACCGCACCACAATGTTCATGAACTATAACAATTAAAATTTCATTTTAGGTTTAGTAACCCCCTTGCTATTTCCTTGTTACCCCTCGACCCTTTTGTCCATTTTAGAAATCTATTTCAGAATAAGACGACATAAAATGTAAATCTATTTTATAATAAAAGCACATAAAATATCTCATGAGATCGAAAAAAAAAATGTTTTCTGAGTTTGCAAGGAATGTTTGGCCAGATCATTTTAATTTGTTACCTTTTTAGAATCCATCCCCCTGGCATTTCGCATGATTCTTCAAGCCAAAATTGTTTTCCTGTGGCAAATTTAGCCAATTTCTCATCATAAAAAAAAAGGGGGAAAAAGGAATACGCAATATTTGATCCTGGCAACTATTAAAAAGCTGGGTAAGATGTGATCTCATATGTCTTCATTCACATAGAAACTGTAATCTCTATGAACCACTATCGATGGAACCGAGGTCATACACAGCTATGTAAAAGTTTGCATGGCAGCATTTCCTCCGAATGCAGCAGGCTCCATTCCTACTCTAAACTCGTTCTTCCAATGTCCGATTTTCCCACATCTAAAACAGGGAGCTACCTCCTTACGCTTTGATGTTTTTTCGCTATGTTTCTTTGTCTTACCCTGGCCATTGAAACCATGGTTAGTAACTTTCACTGTGACCGTATTAACCTCTCACACGCCTGCAAAGTGAGTGGAGTTATATTCCACTCTCAAAACATCTTGCTCTATTTCATCCACAACTCCGCAATTGCCATTTTGATCACAGGTTTCAAACCTGCCATCAAAGCCGAAGTACAAATTCTATCAATTCACTCCAGTACCCAGTCTGTTTGCAGCTGAGTACCTCTACTAATTTCCCATATTCGAGCCAAATTGGTATATTGCTCATGCCCAGGGTGTTTAGATTTCCTCACTCCCGTCTCTAATACACTCTAGCCACCCACTTCCCTGGATAATAGTTATGGTATTTGTGCCTATTAACCTCTCTAGGGTATATGGGAAGCTACCGTCCCACCTGGCTATTTTGACTGAAGTGAATGAAGGATGAATTAAATGTTGGAATTCTGAGTTACACGCATCATGCATGCTCTGCACTTTATTTGGCTAGTAGGCAAATAGGCCGACATGAGGGTATAATGACTATGGCTGCATGCCTCCAGAAAGGCATATTCTGAGTCCGGTGGCATACATAATTCATCAAACCTCTTTTATTATTCTATTTTTCATTATTCCTGGAATATACTACAGGTTATGATTGCAGACAGAGCCCAGAGAATGGGACGGTGCAATATTGAATTAGTCATGTTTTGATAAGGTGCATGCATGCATGGAGATGTCCACGTCACCCAGAGATATGCCCATGCTGTAGAGATACACCTAGTGGACTGAAACTTCACTGTTGTAGGCATAATACAGTTAGTGGTATCTAGACCTGCACTGGAAAACAAATCCATGACATTAGCTGCCTAAATGTGAAGTAAACTGAGGAGTAATAGAGAATGGAGACTTTTAACTGGAAAATATGCAGGATACCTCTTTCCGGTTTCCCTGACCTCTGTTTTTTTCAATACCGTTGTTATTCTTGTTCACATAGCACTCCTTACAGGCTGTTTGGTGTATGCTTTTTTCTGTTGGTGAGATCAAACTGTCAAAACTCTGAAAGGTGTTATTGTACGTCAGAATTGCAACACAAGATCTGTTCAAGCCTAAAATGTTAGTCCGTAATCGTAACATGGTGTTTGTATGTTCACAGATTAAATTTCACATTTACGTTTCATGTTTCACGCATGGCTTTTCTTACGATCCAACAATTTACGTATGGATTTTCTTACGATCCTAACGATATGTACGTTCAACCTTTTGGCCTCTATCTGGCTCCATAGCTGCAACCATACCACAGATAGAACAATGAGCCTGATTTTTCACCATTTTGTATAAATCTGAATCATCCGTTGGCATTTCTACCACCCAGTGGCCGGCAGTAGAGGAAGATGGAGCGAAATGGATTTTGGCCGACATTCTGCAAATTTTGTCATCGATTAAACATTTGATCTCAATACAGTTTTCTGTTCCCAAAACTATAATCTGTTACGAACAGAGTGGACTAAGTTTTGTAGACTTTACCCTTTGCCAAAGTAAAAAAAAATGCATTGTTTAGAAGGAGTTCAAGGGCAAAATTGAGTTATTGCACACCTGCATTTCACAGAGTAGTAGTTCCCTAACGGAAATATGCAAATAAATGCTAGAACCTACTAATAGGAGCTTGCTGGCTGGTGCTTGGCTCTGCCCACCTCTTTGCTTGTTCTGCCCCCTATGATTAATTTGCTTCCATTGGAAACGACAAGCAGTGTGGTCTATCTTGGGTAGTTATAAAAAATCTTTGGCCGTACCAATTGCTATGCTGGTACTGATGTTACACAACAGCACCCCCAGCAGCAAAATCTGTATCATATTTGGCTTCATCTTCGGCAGTGTTTACTATACTACACTGAATAAAAATATAAAAGCAACATGTAAAGGGAGTGTCCCATGTTTCATGAGCTGAAATAAAACATCCCAAAAAATCTTCCATACACACAAAAAGCTTATTTCTCTCAAATGTTGTTCACAAATTTGTTAACATCTGTGTTAATAAGCATTTCTCCATTGCCAAGCTAATCCATCCACCTGACAGGTGTGGCATATCAACAATCTGATTAAACAGCAGGATCATTACACAGGTGAACCTTGTGCTGTGGACAATAAAATTACACTCTAAAATGTGCATAATACAAAGCCACAGATGTTTTGAGGCACAACGCAATTGGTATGCTGACTGCAGGAATGTCCACCAGAGCTGTTGCCAGAGAATTCAATGTTCCCTTCTCTACCATAAGCCGCCCCAAACGTTTTAGAGAATTTGGCAGGACATCCAACTGGCCTTACACTGCAGACAACGTTTATGGCATCGTGTAGGCGTGCGGTTTGCTGACGTCAACATTGTGAACGGAGTACTCAATGGTGGCGGTGGGGTTATGGTATGGGCAGGCATAAGCTACAAACAATGAACACAACTGCATTTTATCAATGGCCATTTGAATGCACAGAGATACCTTGATGAGATTCCATTCTCATGCCATTCAGCCCCCGCCATCACGTTTCAGCATGATAATGCACAGCCCCATGTCACAAGGATCTGTACACAATTCCTGGAAGCTGAAATTGTCCAAGTTCTTTCATGACCTACATACTCACCAGACAGGTCATCCATTGAGCATGTTTGGGATGTTTGAAATTTCACAAAGCCATTAAAGAGGAGTGGGACGACATTCCACAGGCCACAATCAACAGCCTGATCAACTCTATGTGAAGGAGATGTATTGCACTGCATGAGGCAAATGGTGGTCATACCAGATACTGACTGGTATTCTGATCCACGCCCCTACTTTTTTAAAAAGGTATCTGTGACCAACAGATGCATATCTGTATTCCCAGTCATGTGAAGTCCATAGATTAGGGCCTAATGAATTCATTTCAATTGACTGATTTCCTTCTATGAACTGTTACTCAGTCAAATCTTTTGAAATCGTTGCATGTTGCATTTATATTTTTGTTCTTATATTTCCATTTGAGTTTTTGTTTGTTTTCTGGCCTCCTGCACTCTCCATGACAGAATCAACTGTAGCTCAGCAGGAGTGAGAGTTACATCTATCCCATGGTTCATGACAGGGGTTGGGTATGGTTTAGGGTGTAGGGTCAGTGGTCTGTGGAGCAGGTGGCTGTAAGACTAGCCCTGTGTTTGTTTCTCTTCTCCTCTTGTTGTTTCTGCTCATTCATTTATTTTGGGTGTCCTCTCCTCATCCTTCCTCCTCTCAACCCAGGCAGGTTTTTCCCAAGACCCCTGTCACAGTGGGGGTTCCCAGATGGTACGGACTCCAGAACAGACCCCCTCTACTCAGAGGTGATCTCACACTTACACGGTACCACTTAGGGGATCTTATTCGTTCACGCTACCAACATAGTCTCACACTAGGTATTTCAGTTCAATTATCCTTTAAGTTTCTGTACTGTACAATATTCTTTCTTGGTTTTCACAGTATAATTTGTTCTGTGTCCCAGAATACACCATTAGCAGTGACAGGACATTTAAGTTAGGCCTACCTGGCTGGTACACACAGTACATTTGTTTTTCCTCATCTGTGAAGGGCACATACTCTTTGAAAGGGAACTGCTCTTGTGAGTGTTCAAACAGGTGTGTGTGTGTGTGTGTGCTCTCTGTGTTTAACTAGAGAAAACATCCTTTATTTGTCTCAGCTGTCACCTTGAGATGGACAACAGTCAACATGGTGCTTCCTCGTTAGTTCACTGACACGTTTTCAGGTCAAAATGTATGACCACAGTCAGAGAGGGAAATCAACCACATTGCAACCTCTATTTCATTTCATGCTGCCATCAAACCAATCATTTATCCCATGTGTTTTATATCCTTTTCCACTTCCTCTTGCTTTCCTTTACATAATGGTCAAAAGTTTTAAGTATGAATTTCTCAAATTTTAGCAGGATAATTTATAACAGTCATTATTCAGATACTGACCCATTGACTAAAGCTGTTCTGGTGTTGGCCTTCCCATTCACTCTCTCTCATTCTCTTTCTCTCTCTCATTGTGTCTCAAACGCTCTCATTCTCCCCAGTGAGAGGTGGTTGAAATTTGTGTATATGAGTTTTAATGGATAGGGGTTTTGGCTGACACCCAACCTGAACACATCAGCCAATATAGATCCCTCTCACCATATACTGTACTCTCTCTGCTCCTTGAGCTGGGCTCTCTGAAAAGAGTAATTTTAATGATATCACCCGGGTCCATTTTCTGTAGAGGGCTGAAATATAGGCTTTTGTAGAGGCCCCCAAACCACAAATCTATTGTGCTATAGAATAATATTGTAGTGGTTTTAAAACTTGTTTTCTTTGTGACCAACCCAAATAATTTCAAGGTTGTAACACCAAATAGATAAAACCATGTTTTTAACTACAACCCAGGACCTACCACAAGAGGGACCGGCCATGACCTATCATTTGAAAAATGAAGTATGGTAGCCCTCCAAAAATAGAATGGTACCCCCATTCTCTCTTGACCCCCTGTTCGTGATCTGAATTCTCTTTGTGCGTAGCTCTCCTCGCCTGAGAGAGTAAGACTGGGGAGGAAGAAGAGGATAAGGAGGAGGAGGATGATGTTGGATATGAAGTCACTTCCTAACTAGAGGTGTAAATATAGACTTAGGGTATTGGTGGATGTTTACTTTCTAACTTATAACGTAGAGTAGCTCATTATAATACAATGGGATACCTTGGAGAAAGTTTCCATATTGTGACGTACAATCTCATCACCCTACAGTATATACAGTACAGTACAGTATTGTCCTGGTGTGTATTATCTATTCTCTTTCTTTCTCTTTTTTTCTCACTACTTCCTCTCTCTCTCTCTTTTGCTCTCTTTCTCTCTCAATCCTTCCTCTCGCTCTCTCTTTTCTTTCACTCCTTCCGCTCTCTTTCTTTTCTCTCACTCCTTCCTCTCTCCCTCTCTCTTTTCTCTCACTCTTTTCTCTCTCCCTCCCCCCTGTCTCGTCTGAGGTAATTTCCTGTTCCCCTTCTTAATGTTCCTCTCAACTTCCTGTCCACCCTCGCCCCCCACACTGGTCTGTCCCTTTCCTGTTGCAAGCTGGGTCGTCCGTGTTCCTGTTGTGTGTTTGAGCGCATCACATGGGGTGTTACAGGAAAGCTGCGTGGAGAGAGAGAACCCGACCAACTTTATCAGGATGTCAAACACGCAGTTGGGAATCCACTGACTAACGCCCCTGTGGACAGAGGCAAACAAACAATAGTTCATTATCACTACTGATGACATCCCAATGACACAATGGTGTTGGTGGTAATGCATCAATCAGTCAACTCTCTGCAGTTTATGAGCAGGGCCTGCAGGTTTTCCTTGTCAGGTGATGTTGACAGGAAAACCTCCTTGCCCTATGAGCATTCAAATGAAGTCATAACTGTAATACACATTAGATCACACACACACACACAATAGAATATTGCATTGATGACAGATTTGCACACTCTTGGCATTCTCTCAACCAGCTTCATGAGGTAGTCACCTGGAATGCATTTCGTGCCTTGTTAAAAGTCAATTTGTGGAATTACTTTCCTTCTTAATGCATTTGAGCCCATCAGTTGTGTTGTGACAAGGTAGGGGTGGTATACAGAAGGTAGTAACAACTCAAATAAGCAAAGAGAAACAACAGTCCCTCATTACTTTAAGACATGAAGGTCAGTCAATATGGAAGATTTCAAGAACTTTGAATGCTTCTTCAAGTGCAGTCGCAAAAAACATCAAGCGCTGTGATGAAACTGGCTCTCACGAGGACCGCCACAGGAAAGGAAGACCCAGAGTTCATTAGAGTTAACTATATCTCAGATTGCAGCCCAAATAAATGCTTCACAGACACATCTCAACATCAACTGTTCAGAGGAGACTGCATGAATCAGGCCTTCATTGTCGAATTGCTGCAAGAAACCACTACTAAAGGACACCAATAAGAAGAGGAGACTTGCTTGTGCCAAGAAACATGAGCAATGGACATTAGACCAGTGGAAATCTGTCCTTTGGTCTGATGAGTCCAAATGTGAGATTTTTTATTCCAACTGCCGTGTCTTTGTGAGACGCAGAGTAGGTGAACGGATGATCTCTTTGTGTGGTTCCTATGGTGAAGCATGGAGGAGGAGGTGTGATGGTGTGGGGGTACTGTAAATAAATACTAATGAACATGTATTCATTAAAATATTAATTAATTCATTATTTTGATGAATTTATTCATACTGTTTCATCCTTCCACAAGATATAATTCCACACAAATCTAGGGTTGCTACCCAAGCCGGCTGGTGGTTGAGTCTTTTTGTTCTGTATCTATGGACGTGACCCAGTCTTTCATTCTAAATGTTCCATGGCAACGTTCTTATCCCTTGCTTGCTAGCTGGCCAACTACGGCTAATTTACAGTCACATCAAGCAATGCAGCCAGAATAACAACAGTAGCTGCATTTGTTTAAGCTGTTTTCTAGTGACATTTATCTGGATACATCCATAACAATGAGCTAATGAGGCGCAATTTCTACTGGCATAGAAAATGTGGTCTTTTGTCAGGAAACTTTGTTCAGAGGAGCTAGCCAACAACACAGCTAACCCAATGTCTTCAAACTGAAGCTAGAAAGACTGCAAAGTAGCTGCACTTCTTTTCGTTTCACCTTTTTCAAATGTACATTTCTTTGTATATATCCGTTAAAAAGATGTCGGCTGATTCCTGACTTCGACTGGGTGAGAAACGCTGCCTGCCTATCGCGTTCATTACAATGGGACAGCTGGAGATCAAATTTGAATATTGAAACAAGGTTGCAAATGTTGGAGAGATAGATAGCAAGGTTTATGTGTAGAGGGGTAGGATGAGAATCCTGGTGGAGGCTGTAGCTAAGTGTTGGACTTAGTATCACCTGTTGTCCTCGCTCCTCCTTTCTCTTTTGATCCATTGTAGTTCATCAGCTGAGGTATGTTCTCAGTACAGGTCTGAGTCTAACGGTGGATCACGTTTCTAAGACGTGAAATCCATAGATTAGAGCCTAATGAATTTATTTCAATTGACTGATATCCTTATGAATTATAACTCAGTAAAATCTAAGAAATTGTTGCATGTTGTGCTTATATTTTTGTTCAGTATTGTGACGAGTGCGCTGAGAGTAGGGAAGCAAGTTCAGGGAGTGTTTTAATAAATAAACACAACTAAATACAAAACAAGAAACACAAACACCGCACAGACATGACACTGGAAAAGAAACAATGATGCCTGGGGAAGGAACCAAAGGGAGTGACATAACTAGAGAAGGTAATCAAGGAGGTGATGGAGTCCTGGTGAGTCTGATGACGCGCAGGTGCAAGTAAAGATGGTGACAGGTGTGCGCCATAACGAGTAGCCTGGTGACCTAGAGGCCAGCAAGGGAGCACACGTGACAAATATACTTTGTTTGGACTGACAGATGTTTTTGATTGACACAATAAAAGGGAAGGAGCAGTTCAGAGAAGGGATGGTTATGCCAGTCATTTTACAGAGAAAAGTGTATATGTGAACTATGATATTATTCGTCCATGACCCATGAAATAAGTCGTTATTATACAGTGCATTCGGAAAGTAAAACCCCTTGACTTGCTCCACATTTTGTTAAGTTACAGCCTTGTTCTAAAATTCATTCACAAAAAAAATGCTCATCAATAATGACAAAGTGAAAATAGGTTTTTAGAAATGTTTGCAAATGTATCAAAAATAAAAACGGACCCATCACATGTATTTAACTATTCAGACCCTTTGCTATGAGACTCAAAATTGAGCTCAGGTGCATCCTTTTTCCATTGATCCTACTTGAGATGTTTCTACAACTTGATTGGAGTCCACCTGTGGTAAATTCAATTGATTGGACATGATTTGGAAAGGCACACACCTGTCTATTTAAGGTCCCACAGTTGACAGTACCTGTCAGAGCAAAAACCAAGCCATGAGGTCGAAGGAATTGTCTGTAGAGCTCCGAGACAGGATTGTGTCAAGACACAGATCTGGGGAAGAGTAACAAAAAAATGTCTGCAGGAATGAAGGTTCCCAAGAACACAGTGGCCTCCTTCATTCTTAAATGGAAGAAGTTTGGAAACACCAAGACTCTTCCTAGAGCTGGCCGCCCGGCCAAACGGAGCAATTGAGGGAGAATGGCCTTGGTCAGGGAGGTGACTAAGAACCCAATGGTCACTCTGACAGAGCTCCGGAGTTTCTCTCGGGAGATGGGAGAAACTTCCAGAAGGAAGCACTCCACCAATCAGGCCTTCATGGTAGAGTGGCCAAACGGATGCCACTCCTCAGTAAAAGGCACATGACAGCCCGCTTGGAGTTTGCCAAAAGGCACCTAAAGAACTCTCTGACCATGATAAACAAGATTCTCTGGTCTGATTAAACCAAGATTGAGCTATTTGGCCTGAATGCCAAGCGTCACGTCTGGAAGAAACCTGGCACCATCCCTACGGTGAAGCATGGTGGTGGCAGCATCATGCTGTGGGGATGTTTTTCAGCATCAGGGACTGGGAGACTAGTCAGGATCGAGGGAAAGATGAACGGAGCAAGTACAGAGAGATCCTTGATGAAAACCTGCTCCAGAGCGCTCAGGACCTCAGACTGGGGCGAAGATTCACCTTCCAACAGGACAACTACCCTAGGCACACAGCCAAGACAATGCAGGACTGGTTACGGGGCAAGTCTCTGAATGTCCTCGAGTGGCCCAGCCAGACTTGAACCCAATTGAACATCTCTGGAGAGACCTGAAAATAGCTGTGCAGCGATACTCCCCGTCCAACCTGACAGAGCTTGAGAGGATCTGCATAGAAGAACGGGAGACACTCCCCAAATACAGGTTTGCCATTCTTGTAGCGTCATACCCAAGAAAACTCCAGGCTGTAATCACTGCCAAAGGTGCTTCAACAAAGTACTGATGTAAATGTCATATTTCAGTTTTATTTTTAAAATATTTGCAAAAATGTCAAAATTTTTGCTTTGTCATTATGGGGTATTGTGTGTAGATTGAGAATTTAATACATTTTAGAATATAAGGCTGTAATGTAATTGTTTTTTTGAAAAAGTCAAGGGTCTGAATATTTTCTGAATGCACTGTATGTTACACCAAACCAGGTGTTAATGTATCTTGGGGATGTAAATCTATCTGTTCTATATATGCCTCTATACAAAGTATATATGTATGTGTACTGTGTGTGTGTGTGTGTGTGTGTGTGTACATCTGTGTGACACATCTCATCAGTGACACTGCTGTTGACCCCCTCCTGTCTCAGCCTCCAGTATCTATGCTGCAATATTCTGTGACGGGGGGCTATCTGGTGTAATTTTCCTGTCTTATCTGGTGAATTTAAGTATGCTCCCTCTAATTATTTCTCCCTCCCCTCCCGGAGGACCTGAGCCCTAGGACCATGCCTCAGTACTACCTGGTCTGATGACTCCTGGCCAGTTCACAGGATGTGCTACCTTGTCCTGGACCTGCTGTTTTCGCCTCTTTCTCTCTCTCTCTACCTCTGAATGCTCGGCTATGAAAAGCCAACTGACATTTACTCCTGAGGCACTGACCCTCTACAACCACTGTAATTATTATTTGACCCTGCTCGTCATCTATGAAAGTTTGAACATTTTGAAGAACAATCTGGCCTTAATGGCCATGTACTTATTTTCTCCACCTGGCACAGCTATAAGAGGACTGGCCACCCCTCAGATGGTCCTCTCTAGGTTCCTGCCTTTCTAGGGAGTTTTCCCTAGCCACTGTGCTTCTTCATCTGCATTGCTTGCTGTTTGGTGTTTTAGGCTGGGTTTCTGTATAGCACTTTGTGACATCTGCTGATATAAAAAGGGCTTTATAAATACATCTGATTGTTTGACATTCTGACTCCCCACTTTGAGATGTTAGGGTTTATCTTCCTGTTTATGTTTTGGAGACAGTTGGGGTCACATTTCCGTTTTGTTACTTTAATATTAAAAGGTCATGTTTTTATTTTTTGTAGCAATAATGTATGATCAGAACATTCAGTAAAGAAGCAAAATTGTGACAAGTTTACAAAGCAGGTCTGGTATCTCAGTTGAATGAGACCCCTGGGACTCTCTGACTGACTGGCTGCTATGGAAGGTGACCATAATCTGGCTCTTCTGAGATCAGTGGGCTCTTTTAATCAGCTGCTGTGTGACAGGTAAACAATAGAGCCGTAGAGATCAATCGGGTGACGTGGCCCCCTTCGGCAGCCCTGGGACTCCCTGACTTCCACCTGCCACCTCACTTTTTTAATTTGTCATTTTATTTAAATGTAACCTTTATTTAACTTAGCAAGTCAGTTAAGAACAAATTCTTATTTACTGTGACGGTCTACCCCGGCCAATCCCAGACGACGCTGGGCCAATTGTGCACCGCCCCATGGAACTCTCAATCACGGTCGGATGCGATACAGCCTGGAATTGAACCAGGGTGCCTCTAGTGATGCCTCTTGCACTGAGATGCAGTGCCTTAGACCGCTGCACCACTCGGGAGCAACTCGACACTTCCTGGTCTCTGGCCTGGCTGTAAATCTGCCAACACAGGGCCTTGGCTTCATGAGGGAAGAAGCCAAACAAAGGGCCTGGTGTTTTGTCTTCCTCTCTGTGGGTATGTGTAAAGCTGTTTTTCCTAATGCAGAGGGACCAAGTGGTGGTCATTATGTTCCAGGATCAGTGCACTTCCTTGAGTGCCGCGGTGGTGGAGGGGGGTGGGAGGTAAATTATGAAACACAGGCCTTCTTGCAGGCAGAGAGATAAGACAAGAGAGGAAGCCTGAAAAGCTGAGAGGGCACATCCCAACAAGCACTCCTCTTCCCCTCCCGGGCCCATCTACTCTTGGCAGCGTCTGCCTCTGTTATCAAAAGGGATCTGCACAAACACTCCAGACAGATTTGAAAAATAAACAGCCGCATTTCCTTTATCTCTCTTTCATTGAGCAACAGATTTTCAGGAGGAAAATAAAGTGGAACGATTTTCAGTAACTCAGGTTCAGTTTTGAACACCACAACATGTTTACATTACACATGCCCTTTCACGATCTTCCTATATATTTTAATCCTAGTTCTTACTCTCATTTCCACTTCCATTTCAATTTTAGTTCATTTCAGGTTGTGTTATTGGCAATGGAGAAATCCATTTGCATCACCAAAACGTGCCAAAACAACAGCAAATGAAATAAGTTGAACAAAATAGATACAGTGCATTTAGAAACTATTCAGACCCTTTCACTTTTTCCACATGTTGTCACGTTACAGCCTTATTATAAAATTGATGAAATATTTTTTTCCCTCATCAATCTACACACAATACCCCATAATGAGAAAGCGATAACAGGTTTTTAGACATTTTTGCACATTAATTACAAGTAAAAAACATGAATACCTTTATTCATATTCATTTATATAAGTATTCAGACCATTTGCTATGAGACTCAAAACTGAGCTCAGGCGCATTATGTTTCCATTGACAATCCTAATTTGTTGTTTCTACAACTTGATTGGAGTCCACCTGGGGTAAATTCAATTGATTGGACATGATTTGGAAGACACACATCTATATAAGATCCCACAGTTGAAAGTGCATGTCAGAGCAAAAACCAAGCCATGAGGTCGAAGGAATTGCAGCAGTGAAGGTCCCCACGAACACAGTGGCCTCCATCATTCTTAAATAGAAGAAGTTTGGAAACACCAAGACTCTTCCTAGAGCTGTCCGCCCGGCCAAACTGAGCAATTGGGGGAGAATGGCCTTGGTCAGGGAGGTGACCAAGAACTCAATGGTCACTTTGACAGAGCTCCAGAGTTCCCTGTATAGATGGGAGAACCTTCCAGAAGGACAACCATCTCTGCAGCACTCCACCAATCAGGTTTTTATGGTAGAGTAGCCAAATGGAAGCCACTTCTCAGTAAAAGGCTTGGAGTTTGCCAAAAAGCACCTAAAGAACTCTCAGACCATGAGAAACAAGATTCTCTGATCTGATGAAACCAAGATGGAACTCTTTGGCCTGAATGCCAAGCGCCACTTCTGGAGGAAACTTGGCAACATCCCTACGGTGAAGCATGGTGGAGGCAGCATCATGCTGTGTAGATTTTTCAGTGGCAGGGACTGGGAGACTAGTCAGGATCGAGAGAAAGATGAACGGAGCAAAGTGCAGAGATCCTTGATGAAAACCTGCTCCAGAGCGCTCAGGACCTCAGACTGGGACGAAGGTTCACTTTCCAACAGGACAACGACCCTAAGCACACAGCCAAGACAACACAGGTGTAGCTTCGGGACAAGTCTCTGATTGTCCTTGAGTGGCCCAGCCAGAGCCCCGACTTGAACATGATCGAACATCTCTGGAGAGACCTGAAAATAGCTGTGCAGCAACACTCCCCATCCAACCTGACAGAGCTTGAGAGAATCTGCAGAGAAGAATGGGAGAAACTCCCCAAATACAGGTCTGCCAAGCTTGTAGCATCATACCCAAGAAGACTTGAGGTTGTAATCGCTGTCAAGGGTGCTTCAACAAAGTACTGAGTAAAGGGCCTGAAAATGTATGTAAATGTGATATTTCAGTATTTTTTATTTTATAAATGTGCCAACATTTTTTTTTTAAACCTGCTTTCGCTTTGTCAATAAGCGGTATTGTGTGAAGATTAATAAGATTTTTTTTTAAACAATTTGATACAGTTTAGAATAAGGCTGTAACGAATCAAAAATGAAAAAGTCAAGGGGTCTGAATACTTTCTGAATGAACTGTATGTCTGGATTTGATTAGAGCTTTAATCGAAGACCCAAAAAAGCCCAAATGATTGTGCTGTTATCCAATACATATATGATAGTTGCTACTGCACATTACACATGACAGAAAAACATAAAAGCCCATAGATGTAGCTACTGTAGCTATATGCTCCTTTGGATAAATAAATTAAACTAGATCCAGTAGGCTTATTTATTTGAGTATGGACTGTATTAATGTACTGTATTATATTATATGTCTGGAATTATGCACATCATTCAAACCATGATAATACAGGGAGATAACATGCTATTCTGGTGCAGCACATGCAGACTACAAAGTTACAAGTATAGACTAGCAAATTTGATTGTAATTTTGAAATATAACATTTGTATAATTAGTAGGCTGATATATATACCTTTCATAATATTTCCGCTAATGTTATTAGCCTCCTCTTTCTCTCTGTATTGTTTCTTCATTCCTTCCTCGCTTTCAACAGTTAAATTAAATACGTTTCGTGGTCATTATCTTCATCATTCTAATGACATCCTTGAATAATATAGGACTAGAATTAGATGCAGAAGGCTTTCACTTCACCATCGCATGTTCACTCTTCTTTCAAACTACCCGTGAGTTCTATTGGCTGCTGTATTTAACATTACACAAACAAGAGTTTCCGTCCGTCTTCGAATAGTCTATTGGTATAAGAAATGCACAAAAAAAATAATGTCCAGCAAGTTATTCTAGTCTAGCTTTTCCTGCATGGGACTCCAAGAGCTAAGGAGCCTTTTTTAAGGAGAGAGGCCAGTGGAGCACAGGTGCGTATTGCACAAGAGACAGAGGCTGTAAATTGGAGGATTATTATGCATAACCCATCATTAATTAGCTGAATATAAGGCTAATACTGATTTGAATGTAATAGGACAGCTCCAGTGTATATATAGGACTATATATACATCTAGAACAGGATGATTTATTTGGGATGTAATTTGAATGGAGTTGATGGAGCAAGGGAAAGACTGCGACAGAGTGCTCGTGCGTGCTCTGATTTAAAGCAACGGTATTCGAGTGATAGGCTTTTTAAAATGGTTAACTCTGCAGCTGCAATTAAAAAAAATAATCTTTACAGTAGTGACCCCCAAAAGCCAGATGGAGATGGGTAAATGAGATGTGCATTCGGTCTTTATAATACTGTAGTATAGGCTATGCTGCAGCAAATGTATGCCTACCTGTCACAATAAATAAAGTTACCATGATGAGGTCTACATGCGTTGTGAACTGCGTTCCATACTGAGAGGGGCTGTATGTCCCCAGGCTAAACGTTGATGATTCATCACACAGAGGATGCAGAGAAGTCAGATTTAGACATGGCATATCATTTACCAGTTCCATTTCACACCGTGCTGTTCATATAAATCATTTATTATAATTGACTAGTTTTTCCAGTTATTTATCCCGGGAAAAGGGAGTGGTTATGGGCTGTAAATCTCAGTAACCGGGTTCCCGTCATTCAACCATATTTCTCACTCATCATTATTCACGATTCATTCAGGACTATCTTTAATCATGGTAGCATCCACATGAATGTATACTGAACAAAAATATAAAAGCAACATGCAACAATTTCAAAGATTTTACTGAGTTACAGTTCATATCAATTTTAATTAATTAATTAGGCCCTAATCTATGGATTTCACATGACTGGGCAGGGGTGCAGCCATGGGTGGGCCTTGGAGGGCATAGGCCCACCCACTTGGCAGCCAGGCACAGCCAATCAGAATAATTTTTACGAAGCATGTGACAAATAAAATGTGTCTGTATGTCTGTCTCTGACGTCACAGTCTAAAGGGCAAGGTTGGACAATTTATTAAATGTCATTCTTCATAGCGTAAAAAAAACAACGTATGTAAATAGATATTGGCAACATTTGTTAAGAACATTGGTCATCCAAGACACAAACTAATAGGTTGAAGATGAGTGCAGCATAGGCCTAAGAGGTGAAATGAAAGTTCATTTTTGACAAGGTTGCATAAATGTCATTACAGTAAACTCAGTAATCAAGATTTAAAGGGACCAATACAGTATATCTGATTTTTTTATCACAAATAATGTGCCACTCCTATCCTGCCCTATTCAGAATAAATTGACAAGCCTACCAGCAGAGGGCATTATTGTGTTGCAGTAAATGTCTTGCTTTACCGTAATAGAAATCTACCTTCTCAATGGAATTATCCTGCCGAATAACAGGCACCTTGTAAAGCCTACAAATCCCCTTCAGCATCTTCTCCCCACGCGTTTCCATGGCATTTCCATTGTTTTGGTAGAGTTCCAGTGACCTCTTTACCGCATCTATCAAAATATTTTTGAGAATTTGAAAAGTCAAAACTGAGACTGGAGAAAAATGTTTATATATTTGACCAAATACACCATTAGTAGTCCCTCCACATGCCCATAGAACACACATTTGTTGAGTTCTGAATGATATAATAACATATATGGTGTGCCATTTCCTTTCTATCTGAAAGAGAGTTATTTTCTCATTAGCTGTGCTATAAGCCAGAGGATTTGGGCGACACAGCCAGGGTCAGAGATGGAGCAAAACAGATGGTTCTGCTGGAATGAGCATACTCTACTTTCCTATACTGTGTACTTGTGAGGAATTTTAATGTTGATGGCTGATGATCAGATGCAGTGTTGCAACACTATGCTGGTGCTGTGTTAGTACAGGCCCAGGTCTGTTTTCTTAGTCAAGTGGAAAATTAGATTCTATATTAAAACAATGTGACTTCCTGGTTTAAATAACGGTTGAATAAATATGTTATAAATCATTTTAAATCATAGATCACTCTAGAACTCTGGATAACATGTTAGTCCCCCAACACGATGCCAGATCTGGCTAATGAAATTAGGTAGAGAGAGAGAGTGAGAGATCCGAATGTTTAGCTTAAAATGTTGATAAACTATTATTTCTTGACATTTTAAGCGCAGCAATGTGCAAATGGCGGTGGGCCTATGAGCAAATGTACAGTTGACAGCCTCATTTATCTGTTTCAATAGTTGCCCTACTATTAGCCTACCTGCACAGTACGGCTTGGGTTGGCCTGACTGTGAAAGATCAATAGGGGATTTATCATTTTAGGTCATTCAGAGTGTGTATGTCACGGTTTGTCATAGAGTGTTTCACACCTTTCCTTCGCCGGGTGGAACGTGTAGGAATTCTATGGCAAAATTAGAGTATATCCACTTCTCCAGGCACCGCTACACCACTGACGACAGTTGACTTCATACACTGTACATTGTTGTAAAGACATGCCAGATCATGAAGAGAGAGGGAGAGACAGACAGACAGAGACACAGTGTCTGTACTTGAGACCCATTCAAGACCTACCTGATCCCATGATGACTGAGGACACATTAATAAAGACATGTATCATTGAACCGGACATAACATGACTATTTGGGGCAAGGGGAATCATGTTGTTTAACGTTCTGACTCCCCACTTTGAGATCTTAGGGTTTATCTTCCTGTTTATGTTTTGGAGGCAGTTGGGGTCACATTTCTGTTTTGTTATTTTAATATTAAAAGGTCATGTTCATATTTGGATTTATTTTGTACCAATTACATTGCCCCGCTCATGACCTGTTAATCTTTGACTTAATTTCCCTTTCTGACCCTTCAGATCAAACCTTTCTATTTTATTACTGGGGAGAGAGATAATGGTTTGGTTTATAGAAGCTACATGTTCTATCCCCTCTCCACCCTCTCTGTCTAGCCTCCCCAACCCCACACCCCACCGGGAACTTGGCCCACCCTAGCTAGGGCTGAGGTAACACTTACAAGTTTATATTAAAGAATGTGAGTTGGAATGTAAATGTACAGACATAACAATATAAGTTTAATTGTGGAACAGAGACCAAAAAGGGAGAGGGGGGGAGGAAGACAGATGAAAAACTAAATAGGTTTCCTGCAAAAGGAAATATTCCTTTGCCTATGGCTTTATAGAGGCAAGATGGCTGATGATATTAATGATACTGGACTGATATTCCAATAAATCTTACATTATGATTAGAACATTCAGCAAAGCAGCAAAATTGTGACAATAAGGTGCAAAACAGATCTAGTATCTTAGTTGAATGAGAGCCCTGGGGCTGACTGGCGTGAATGTTTGTTATATAATATGGCTGTTCTGAGATCAGTGGACTCTTTCATCAGCTTCTGTATGACAGGTGAACAACAGAGCTAGAGAAATGAATCAGGATCAGTCAGGTGACGTGAACCCCCTGACTCCCACCTGCCTCTCTCCTGCCTTCCTGGCACTCTCTCTGGTCTCTGACCTGGCTGTAAATCTGCCAAAACAAGCCAAACAAAGGACTGCGTGTTTTCTGCTGTTTCGGGTGTTTTCTCTTCCAAAAATATAAATAGTTGTCACGCCCTGGCCTTAGTTATCTGTGTTTTCTTTATTATTTTGGTTAGGCCAGGGTGTGACATGGGTGATTTATTGTGTTTCGTCTTGTCTAGGTGTTTATTAGATTTATGGGGTTGTGTTCAGTGTAGTTGTCTAGGTAAGTCTATGGTTGCCTAGAGTGGTTCTCAATCAGAGGCAGGTGTTTACCATTGTCTCTGATTGGGAACCATATTTAGGCAGCCATATTCTTTGGGTATTTTGTGGGTGGTTGTCTCCTGTGTTAGTGTTTGTGCCACACGGGACTGTTTTCGGGTTTTCACGTTTCTTGTTTTGTATTCTGTTCATGTATAGTTTCTCTGATTAAAGAACCATGAACTTTAACCACGCTGCATATTGGTCCTCCGATCCTTCTCGCCTCTCCTCTTCGGAAGAAGAGGAGGAAATCCCTTACAATAGTGAAGTACAGATACCCCAAATAATTACTTAAGTACTTTACACCACTGTGTATTTCTCTTTTATAATAGCCATAATAATCATGACAAAAGGCATTTGGCAAGTTGATTTCAGTAACTCAGATTCAGTGTTTTGACTTGGTCTGAACACCACAACATGTTTTACATGACATATGCCCTTTCACAATCTTATATTTTAATCCTAGTTCTTACTCTCATTTCCACTTCCATTTCAGCCTTCGCTCATTTCAGGTTGTATTATTGGCAATGGAGAAATTCATTTACGTCACCAAAGCATGTGCCAAAACAACAGAAAATAAAACAAGTTTGTAACAAAATAAATATCAACAAAGTCTGGGAGTCATTACATGAGCGTGATAGTGAATTGCCTCAGTCCAATGACAACCCCCTGGACCGCAGTAAAAACCCAGTCATCTTAATCCAACTATACTTTTCTAGTCTCCTATTCTTCCTCTCAGTGTTTGTGTTTCCACCTGTCCATACCCCTGGGACCTCATAAATCTCATTTTACTCTTCACCCCTTCACGGTCCTCAGCTTTCCTTTTTGATAAATGCGTGTGTGGGTGTGTGTTAGGATAGTCATGGCAGTAGTGCCCTCTGCTCAATCAGCTCATTTTCAGATGTTTGGTAATCTGACACTACACAGTCATTACACAGGGTCAGATATTAGTCTATATTTTTATTTGTACATGCTTATTTGATATTGATTTAACTAGGCAAATCAGTTAAAAAATTCCTATTTATAATGACGGCATACCCCGGCCAAACCCGGACGATGCTGGGCCAATTGTGCTCCGCCCTATGGGACTCCCAATCACGGCCGCGTGTCATACAGCCTGGATTCAAACCAGGGACTCTAGGATTAGGAACGTCTGAGATAATCCCACAAATGATAAACTTTTCTTCAGCTAATTACACAATAAAGACTATCTGATGAGAATGCATCTGCGTATGATTCTTTCCTTGGAAGAGGACATCAACAACCACCTCCATTTGTAATTAAATGTACAGTGATGATAAAATAGTTTCACTCAGTATCAGATATACTGTACTGCCAGCAAAGCCACTACACAGCACACCACTAAACAATACATTAATTGCACTATAACGGTGACAAACCGTGCCCACAAACTGTTAGGGCCTACATAAAGCTGTCCCAACAGCAGATCTTTCTTTCCAGCACCATGGAGTGAATCCTTACCATCGCTACACCTGGCTATCAGCGGAGCCTTGTCAGTGAAACAGTTAATTCAGCCTCATTTACTGCTTTAAAAAAACATAGCTGATATGGCTGACTTGCTTAAACAAATGTAGCTTCTACTGGCAATTGAGATGAACAAACTATGGCATGAGGGGACGATGAGCAGATGAGATGCAATACGTAATTTCGATTAAGATATTAATGAGCGAGCTAAGACGGAAGTAGTCATAACTATTTGTTCAGCACTTTTGAAATGTACAGCAACCGAATTCAGAACATGGGCCATTCTTACAGTATTCTCCCTGTACACCAAGTCAGAACCGTAGAATAAATAAAAGGGGCATATAAGCAGACAATGAAAGCTCTTACAATATTCAATGATGACATTTCTAAAAACAGGTTATAGGCTACATGTGCACCACCAAGTCAGAACAGTAGGCTAAGTTATGAAGGGGAAAGGGACCAAATTATTAGGGCTACTAATAGCTTACTACACAACATAAACTTAGTATTACTTTCTTAGCTACAGTATACATATCTCCCTAGCATATTACATCATTTATGCAGCAGCATACAATACCTTTTAGGATTCATCTTGTTGTGCTGTGCTCACGTGACCAGGAAGGTGGCGCGGTTTGGAATACACACCCTCTCCACTGAATAGCAGGCTACTGATTGCTTTGCAACGCTTGCAGTTAGCCACTGATTCCTTCCAAAGCATTCATTGTTGAATTTGCAATTGTTTGCAATTGTTTAATGATAATGTCCAATGGCCGATGATCACCGATACGTTTTATCTATAATTTCTCTTCATATGACAAGGATTGAAAAGGATTTGCCAGTAGATTGTCAACTTGACTCATGAAGATGACTGCTAGCTAGCTAGCTAAGATTGGACTGATGCCCATGTCAACATCAATCAAAGCTACTGTAGATATAATGTGATTTGATGTAATTTATCTGTGGCTGATGACCTTGAGCCTTCTTGGATGGGCACTTCTAATATAAATACATGGCAGCACTATGACGTAGTGTCCTCATGAATGACAGAACACTGAGACAATCACGGCGCAACTAGAGAACATTAACAACCCCTACCCTCTGTATTTTGTGTTGGCTCCCCCAGAGAAAGCACTGAGCTAGGCTGAAACACCTGCAATTTGGAGCTGCCTTACTCAAGAAAGCAAAAAATTGATTTTTTAATGCGTCTTTATTAACTCAATTATTTATTTTGTATACTGTTTGCAAACTGATATGTGATGCGTATTAATGTCAAAATAACATGCAAAACAGGCCCACCTGCCCTGAATGACGAGTTGCCAAACTGTATATACACTGCTGTACGGTAAGCCTGTAATCGGTGAAGTATGTGTTTAGTCTTTCGCAAGAGGATTCTCTCTCTGGCTGGGCTGCAGAGTATAGTAACAAAATCCCCTAGTCTGACAAGTCTGGGCATCCTCTCAATGGTCTTCTAAATAGGAAACACAAACTAGGAAAGCCAAGTAACAATGGCTATCCACTGTGGACCTTGGCGTAGACTTTGATGTCTTTGGCAGATTGGAAATATTATGTCTATGGCAGTGTTTAATTAAATCTTGTGTTACCAGACATTTTCATATCGTAGTAATAGGTCTACTATTGACAGACTGAGTTTTGATAATAAATCCTATAATGGTGGACAAGCAGCATATCTAGTATGAACAGGTATGAACATGTACAAAACCTGACTGAACAGTTGGAAAAGAGATCTAAGTCACTTTAATGGATGAGATGCTTGTGGTGGGTCCCAAGGAAAAAGGTTTGAGGATAAGTGTTCTGGAGAACATTGGATGAGTTCTGATCAGTGGTGGTAAGGGCTGTGAAATGGAACAGGGCATCTCTGAGGGCTTCATGTTCATAGGACAGAGGACAGGTCAGCAACTAATCTCAGTTTAAACAGAGGCCCCTGCCACTACAAAAGCCCACCTTCCCTCCCGGCTGACCCCAACTCCCCCTCTCTTCTCCTGGGTTAACCCAGCCCCCCCCCACCCTGGGGCAGCCCGGGTCCTTGGAGAATAAACACAGGGCCAAAGCACATTCCTGTGAAGTCTAGAACGAGGGAATCTGCTAAAAGAAGATGGAGTGAGAGTGAAGAGGAGTAAATCAACATAGAATAAATAGGTGTTTCACTCCTTCAATCACTATCACTTGTTGTTCTTGTAGATCCTCTCCCCCTCCCCGTTCATATACAGTATTGTCTCCCCTCTTGGTTGAATGTAAACATGTTTCAGAGGGGTTGGTGTTTGGCTGTGAATCTGGTTCTTAACAGGACTTGAATATCTCAGTATTTCCTCATTTAACTGTAATGACAACTCCCAGAAGGGGTTTCTCTATAAGTGGTGGGAGTACTGTGGCTGTGGACTAGCCTTCTTCCCCAATTCTGCTCTCCATAACTCTCTCTCTCTCTCAAACAGTATGTCAGAGAGTACTTCATCACCATGCCATTTTACAAAGGCCACTGGCTGTGCTGCTCTCAACAGTGAAACCCAAACTCTCACCAACAGTATGACCAGCAGGAGCTCCTTCCCACACATTCTCAGCAGCACCACACTTACAGGTGTCTTAGAAACGTGATCCACCATTAAAGACTCAGACTCAGGCCTGTACTGAGAACATACCTCAGCTGGTGAACTACAATGGATCAAAAGAGAAAGGAGGAGCGAGGACAACAGGTGATACTAAAGTCCAACACTTAGCTACAGCCTCCACCAGGATTCTCATCCTACCCCTACAATGCAGTTTAAGCCCTTTTATCAAAGTGCTCTGGAATTGCAAAGTAGGCACCATATAATGAGTCAAGTCAAGTCCTTACCCTTCAACACCAGCAGAGGGAGTTCAGTGCTTTTCACAATCATGTCCAGGGATGAAATACGCCACAAAATATGTTTCTGTACACACACAAACACACATTCCATATCATCGTCACAGCTATAAGATCAGAGCCATCTAATTGGCTCAGAGCCTAAATAATTAATTTAATCAAATTCTCTGTCTTTCAGACTTGTTCTCCCTCTTCCTCTCATGCCCTCTCTCTAGATTTCCCTGGAGAACATAGACAGAAATGTTGGGGAAGAACTAAAAGGCCAAAAAGTCACCCAGCCTGGCTTAGTATCTCTGTCTCTCTTACCTCTCCCAGTCTTTCTCTTTGATCTCAAAAGACTGCTTTAGATCTCAAAAGGCCCATAACACATAGAGAATGCTGATTCACCCTACCTCACTCTGTCTGTACATCAGTCCATCCATCTGCATGCACAAGGGAAAAGATACACTGAACTCAGCTCAATAATAATATCTATGGCCATTGTACAATACTGTAAAACATATGAGCCTACTAGACTAAACAAAAACATAAACGCAACATGCAACAATTTCAAATATTTTACTGAGTTACAGTTCATATAAAGAAATGATTCAATTGAAATACATTCATTAGGATTTGACATGACTGGGAATACAGATATGTATCTGTTGATCACTGATACCGTACCTTAAAGAAAAATGTAGGGATTTGGATCAGGAAACCAGTCAGTATCTGGTGTGACCACCATTTGCCTCATGCAGTGCAACAGATCTCCATTGCATAGAGTTGATCAGGCTGTTGATTGTGGCCTATGGAATGCTGTCCCACTTCTCTTCAATGGCTGTGCGATGCTGCTGGCTATTGGCGGGAACCGAAACATGGTGTCTAGGGTTGAATGGCAGGAACCCAGTTACCGAGATTTACCACCCAAAACCACTCCCTTTTCCGGGGTGAATAAGGTACTTAGGGGTAACTAGCCCACTGGAGTAACTGCTCCCTCCCCCGTAATTCCCATTAAGACCACAAGATGTCACCAAATTATTTCCCCAACACTTTCCCTGGCTGCCACTGCTCTTACTCAACAAAAAATGTCCTGTCATCACAACTTTTGGAGATATTTCAACAAAACGATTTTGTGGTAAATTGATTTTAAAAAATGAAAAAGTTCTAGATATATTTCAATGAAGTTAGAGCTATATATATATATATATATATATATTTTAAATATACAAGTAGGAAAGCCTTAAGATAAATAATCCACTTGTCTAGAGAGAAACATTTAGATCATTTTTGAGTAAAGTAGTAATATGTTGGATGAGTGTGTTGGGGGCAACTCGCCCCCCCCCACCTAGGGGGTAACTGGCCTCTGGGGGATAGTTACCCCTTTGCAGTTAGGAATATGTTTCTACCTGTCATTCAGACAATGACTAGCCCAATTAGCACTAGTTTACGTTAACTTGCTAGCTAGCAACTTCACTAGCAGTAAATGCTTGCCAGCTAGCTAGTTAGCATAAGCTGCTAGGAGTGCTAGGAGTGCAAGCTAGCAACCTTCCTACGAGATTGTCTGAGGGAAAATACATAGAAAAAGATAAAGTAACTTAATTGCAGTTGTAAATGTTTCCAATGGTGATAGCTTTATAGTTAG
Organism: Oncorhynchus nerka; assembly: GCF_034236695.1. Taxonomy (NCBI): domain Eukaryota; kingdom Metazoa; phylum Chordata; class Actinopteri; order Salmoniformes; family Salmonidae; genus Oncorhynchus; species Oncorhynchus nerka. The sequence goes on from NC_088399.1 coordinate 21,571,695, forward strand.
TTACTTTTTTACTTTTAGTCAAGCGTTTGGACACACCTACTCATCCAAGGGTTTTCTTTATTTTTACTATTTTCTACATTGTATAATAATAGTGAAGACATCAAAACTATGAAATAACACATATGGAATCATGTAGTATCCAAAAAAAGTGTTAAACAGATTAAAATATATTTTATATTTGAGATTCTTCAAAGTAGCCACCCTTTGCCTTGATGACAGCTTTGCACACTCTTGACATTCTCTCAACCAGCTTCACTTGGAATGCTTTTCCAACAGTCTTGAAGGAGTTCCCACATATGCTGAGAACTTGTTGGCTTCTTTTCCTTCAGTCTGCGGTCCAACTCATCCCAAACTATTTAAATTGGGTTACGGTTGGGTGATTGTGGAGGCAAGGTAATCTGGTGCAGCACCATCACTCCCCTTCTTGTTAAAAAAGTCCTTACACAGCCTGGAGGTGTGTTGGAGAATGCCAAGAGTGTGCAAAGCTGTCATCAAGGCAAAGGGTGGCTACTTTGAAGAATCTCATATATAAACAGATTAAAATATATTTTAACACTTGTTTTTGGATACTACATGATTCCATATGTGTTATTTCAAAGCTTTGACGTCTTCACTATTATTCTACAATATAGAAAATAGTAAAAATAAGAAAAACCCGGGAATGAGTAGGTGTCCAAACTTTTGACTGGTAATGTAGCTTTATTTGTGACCTATTTACAAATTAGAATCGTACAATAGCAGAGCACAAGAGAGTTTCCACATCAGTGTTACACTGAACTAATTAGTTAAATGATGAGTTATTGTTATTAAATGTTATATTCCAGTGTTATTTAATGTTATTAGTCATATTCCGGGGGGCAATTACCCCGGTACTTTAAAAAATACTGCCCTTTTCTAAAAACAACATGTCATGAAATACTTAAACTGTAAACTGTAATCACTTATTTCCCTTTATAGTTTATTCGCCTCAGCATGACCATTGTTCTTCGGGGGAGCTAGTCAACCCCTATTACCCTAACTATGAGAAACTGGTGAATTATAATAAATGATTTATATGATCAGCATGGCGTGAAATGGAACTGTTAAATGATATGTGATGTCTAAATGTGGCTTCTCTACGGCCTCTGCATGATGATTCATCAACGCTCAGGCTGGGGACAGACAGCCCCTCTTAGTATGGAGCACAGTTCACAATGTATTATCTACCTATCATCTCATCATGGTAACTTTCTTTCCTGTTTGGTGCACCATAGCCTATGCTACAGTAATATAACGACCGAATTTACCGATCTCAATGTGGCTTCGGGGGTCACCTTTTTAATTGTAAAGATTTTATATATTTTGAATTACATCTAGAGTTGTAAAACAGCATATCACTTGAATATCGTTGCTTTAAATCAGTGTACGCGTGAGCACTCCCTCGTAATCTTTCTCTCTCTCCATCAATTCCATTCAAATTGCATCCAAAATAGATACTCCTGTTCTAGATTGATATACAGTGGTGGAAAAAGTACCCAATTATCATACTTGAGTAAAAGTAAAGATAACTCAATAGAAAATGACTCAGGTAAAAGTGAAAGTCACCCAGTAAAATAATACTTGAGTAAAATTCAAATTATTTGGTTTTCAATATACTTAAGTATCAAAAGTAAACAGTAAAAGTATACATCTTTTCAAATTCCTTATATTAAGCAAACCAGACGGCACCATTTTCTTAGATTTTTATATTTACCGATAGCCAGGGGCATGCTCGAACACCAGGCATCATTTACAAACAAAGAATGTGTTTAGTGAGTCCGCCAGATATGAGGTAGTAGGGATGACCAGGGATGTTCTCTTGATAAGTGTGTGAATTAGAAAACATTTCTGTCCTGCTAACCATTTAAAATGTAACGAGTACCTTTGAGTGTCAGGGAAAATGTATGGAGTAAAAAGTACATAATTGTCTTAAGGAAAGTAGTGAAGTAAAAGTAAAAGGGTTAGGGGCGACGCACAATTGGCCTAGCGTCGTCCAGGTTAGGGAGGGTTTGGCTGGTAGGGAAATCCTTGTCTCATCGTGCACCAGCGACTCCTGTGGCGGGCCGGGCGCAGTGCGCGCTAACCAAGGTTGCCAGGTGCACGGTGTTTCCTCCGACACATTGGTGTGGCTAGCTTCTGGGTTGGATGGCGCTGTGTTAAGAAGCAGTGAGGCTTGGTTGGGTTGTGTATCGGAGGACGCATGACTTTCAACCATGACTTTCAACCGTCTCTCCTGAGCCCGTACGGGAGTTGTAGCGATGAGACAAGATAGTAGCTACTAAAAAAAAATCAAAATCAAATGTATTTATATAGCCCTTCGTACATCAGCTGATATCTCAAAGTGCTGTACAGAAACCCAGCCTAAAACCCCAAACAGAAAGCAATGCAGGTGTAGAAGCACGGTGGCTAGGAAAAACTCCCTAGAAAGGCCAAAACCTAGGAAGAAACCTAGAGAGGAACCAGGCTATGTGGGGTGACCAGTCCTCTTCTGGCTGTGCCGGGTGGAGATTATAACAGAACATGGCCAATATGTTCAAATGTTCATAAATGGCCAGAATGGTCAAATAATAATAATCACAGGCAGAACAGTTGAAACTGGAGCAGCAGCACAGCCAGGTGGACTGGGGACAGCAAGGAGTCATCATGTCAGGTAGTCCTGAGGCTCAGGTCCTCCGAGAGAGAGAAAGAAAGAGAGAATTAGAGAGAGCACACTTAAATTCACACAGGACACCGAATAGGACAGGAGAAGTACTCCAGATATAACAAACTGACCCTAGCCCCCCGACACATAAACTACTGCAGCATAAATACTGGAGGCTGGGACAGAAGGGGTCAGGAGACACTGTTGCCCCATCCGAGGACACCCCCGGACAGGGCCAAACAGGAAGGATATAACCCCACCCATTTTGCCAAAGCACAGCCCCCATACCACTAGAGGGATATCTTCAACCACCAACTTAGAAAAGGCCGAGTATAGCCCACAAAGATCTCCGCCACGGCACAACCCAGGGGGGGTGCGCCAAGCCAGACAGGAAGATCACACTCAACCCACTCAAGTGACACACCCCTCCTAGGGACGGTAAAAAACAATTGGATACCATGAAATTGGGGAGAAAAAGGGGTAAAATTAAAAAAAATATATATATAAATAGCAAAGTAAGTACAGATACCCCAAAAAACTACTTAAGTGGTACTTCCAAGTATTTTTACTTCAGTACTTTACACCACTGTTGATATTTATAGATAATACATTCAATGCATGTAATAGATTCAATGCAATATTAACCTTATATTCAGCTAATTATTGATGGGTTATGCATAATAAGCTTCTAACTTATAACCTCTGTCTCTTGTGCAATACGCACCTGTGCTCCACTGGCCTCTCTCCTTAAAAAAAGGCTCCTTAGCTCTTGGAGTCCCATGCAGGAAAAGCTAGACTAGAATAACTTGCTGGACATTTTTTTGTTGCATTTTTTATACCAATAGACTATTCGAAGAGGGACGCAAGCTCTTGTTTGCTGAATGTTAAATACAGCAGCCAAAAGAACGCGCAATGGCGATAGGCTATAGCAGTTATTTATTAAGACCAATGACCATTCAATGTTTGTGATAAGAAGTGAAAGCCTTCTTCATCTAATTGTAGTCCTATATTATTCAAGGATGTCATTAGAATGATGAAGATGAGGACAGCAAAACGTATTTCATTGAAAGCGAGGAATGAAGCAACAAAAATGTATTTTTTCAGTCGGAGCTTGTTTTTTTTTTTTTTTTTTTTTAATAGTTCCCAGTTTTGAATGTGGCAGGTCTGTGAGAGCCAGAAATCTTGCTTGTTTGTAGGTGACCAAATACTTATTTTCCACCATAATTTGCAAATAAATTCATAAAAAATTCTACAATTTGATTTTCAGGATTTTTTTCTCTCATTTTGTCTAGTTGAAATGTACCTATGATGAAAATTACAGGCCTCTCTCATATTTTTAAGTGGGAGAACTTGCACAATTGGTGGCTGACTAAATACTTTTTTGCCCCACTGTATATATCCAACATCCTCCTCTTCCTTTCTCCTCTTCCTCCCCAGTCTTCCTCTCTCAGAGGGTGAGAGCTACCCATGAAGAGAATTAAGATCACGAACAGCGGGTCAAGAGAAAATGGGGGTACCATTCTATTTTTGGGGGGCTACCATACCTCATTTTTCAAATGGTAGGTCATGGTCGGTCCCTCTTGCGTTGTGGTTAAAAATATGTTTTATCTATTTGGCATTACAACCTTGAAATGCTTTAGGTTGGTCACAAAGAAAATAAGTTTTGAAACCACTACAATATTATTCTATAGCACTATACAGTTGTGGTTTGGGAGCCGCTACGAAAGCCTATATTTTAGCGCTCCAAAGAAAATTTATTCTGGCGATATCATTAAAAGCACTTTATTTTCCAGGAGAGCCCACCCCAGGGAGCAGAGAGAGTACAGTATATAGTGAGAGTGATCTATATGGCTGGTCTGACTGCTATAAATCTCTGTTAGGGAGCTATTCTTTTTAGGTTGGGTGGCAGCCAATCTTTTTTTAACATATCCCAGGTCTGGTTACAAGTTACAACCACTGGAAAGAGAGAGAAGAGAGAGAGACACAAAGAGAGAGGGAGAGAGAGAAAAGGAGAGTGAGAGAGACAGAGAGAGAGAATGATAGAGTGAATGGGAAGGAGGCCAACACCAGACCAGTGTCAGGGTCCATTGGCTGGTATAGTTATTTTTATGAAAATAAATGTGTAAGAACACCCAGAGATGTTTCTGTTTTACTGTATTACAGTAATGGCCATAAAACCATGTTCATGTGTTTCTGGAAGACAATAAATCAATTTTCAATCATAGGCCCGAAGTCAGGGTTTATAAGCCAATATCAGTTAATCATTCTTGTCGTTAGTCAATCGGGCAGGATCTGAATAATGACTGTTGTAAATTATCTTGCTAAAATGTGAGAAATTCATACTTAAACATTTACATTACATTACATTTAAGTCATTTAGCAGACGCTCTTATCCAGAGCGACTTACAAATTGGTGCATTCACCTTATGACCTCCAGTGGAACAGTAGTGCATCTAAATCTTTTCAGGGGGAGGGGGGGTGAGAGGGATTACTTTATCACTAAACTTCTGGCTGTAGTGTAAAGCAATGCAATGGGAAGGCTGTAAAACACATGGGATAAATGACTGGTTTTATGGCGGCATGGACATCATGGAATAGCGGATTAAGTGTGGTTGATTTCCCTCTCTGACTGTGGTCATACATTTTGACCTGAAAACGTCCCAGTGAACTAACGAGGAAGCACCATGTTGACTGTTGTCCATTTGAAGGTGACAGCTGAGGCAAATAAAGGATGTTGTCTGTAGGTAAACACAGAGAACACACACACACACACACACACACACACACACACACACACACACACACACACACACACACACTCACCTGTTTGAACACTCACAAAGACATTTCCTTTTCAAAGAGTATGTGCCATTCACAGATAAAACAAGCCAGGTACCTTAAATGTCCTATTCCTGCCAATGGTGTATTCTGGGACACAGAACGAAGTATACTGTGAAAACAGAGAAAGAAGATTGCACAGTACAGAAGCTTAAGGGATCATTTAACTGAAACAGCTAGTGTGAGACTATCTTTGTAGTGCTGCGCGATTAACCAACATTTAAGTTATTTGAACCAATGTCGTTTTAATGATTTGAATTCGGATTAGGTTTGTTTCTGTAGAGATGAATCAGATTAAGCCCAAACTGTGCGATGTAGTAGGGAGCTGTAGTTTCCAACAGGTCAATATTGTACATAGTTTAGCGCAGAAAATGTAGTATTATACTACAATGATCATAATCCATTGCCCGCCTACTTGTCCGGTTTCTTTTACACTCACTACATAAAAGAGACAGAAGAATGTATGATCGAGAGGCATTGAGCAATTGTTTCGCAAGGTATCTCAACCTGGAAATACATTATCTAAGTGATTGATAGTTGGTTTTCAGCAGTCATAAAAGTATGCCTTATTTACTTTGAAGAACAAAATAGTGATTTTGTCAGACAGCATAGGCAGCAGCTTTATAGAGTAGATTATGACTTGGAATTAAATAATAACGCCATCAAATAAAACAAATGTAATATACACAACTGAAATATTTTCTTAAAGTAAGGTAAAAAACACTAATTTCTCAGCTACTACTATGTTGGCAAACATGACCGAATAAAATTCCCTGTGTTACCATGTAAGTGTGAGATCACCTCTGAGTAGAGGGGGTCTGTTCTGGAGTCCGTACCATCTGGGAACCCCCACTGTGACAGGGGTCTTGGGAAAAACCTGCCTGGGTTGAGAGGAGGAAGGATGAGGAGAGGACACCCAAAATAAATGAATGAGCAGAAACAACAAGAGGAGAAGAGAAACAAACACAGGGCTAGTCTTACAGCCACCTGCTCCACAGACCACTGACCCTACACCCTAAACCGTACTCAGCCCCAGTAAACCTATAGCTATTAGTTGTAACTGCCAACTAACCCTAATCACCAAACCAGATCTTAAACCATTACAATCCACCAGTGCATAAAAGCCCCTTAGATATTCATTTAGAATCCTAAAAATGTAATTAGATCTACAAGGAAATTTTATTGATCTGCCAGTATTTTAATTTAGAGATTCTGGTAAACTCTCTGATGGTTCCTACCAATTATTATTGGATTATTTACCATGGCAACCACTTGTTAGTATAAAAATAAAACTTTCTCAGTTCGGTTGGCTTTTGTGAAGATCAGACCGTTTTCATTTGCAGGGATATTTGTGAGTTTTTGTACTGAGCTTCTGTGTCTGTCATCGCTCTTTGACCAGAGTGCAGTCCGGCATCCATTTACTCCAAGTAGCCTATCCATGTCATGGCTGGCTGAAGGACTGGACCAAGGTGCAGCATGGTGTGCGTACATTTTCTTTATTTAAAAATGACTCCGACAAAACGAAGAACAAAACCGTGAAGCTTTGGGCTATGTGCCCTGAACAAAGTCAAAATTAACTTCCCACAAAACAGGTGGGGGAAAAGGGTACCTAAGTATGGTTCTCAATCAGAGACAACTATAGACAGCTGTCCCTGATTGAGAACCATACCAGGCCAAGCATCGGATACACAGGGCTGTGGAGGCACACTGGTGGTCTCGAGCGCAGAGCTGGCCCCACCCGTTCTGGCTGGATGCCAGCTTCCTCCCGGCAAATGCGGTACGCTGGCACCGAGCATACCGACCTGTGAATACTCCGCCTTGGTACCGTGCGCATCACCCCATAGCACGGGGCCTGACCAGTCCCATGCTCGCCACGGTAAGCATGGGGAGTTGGCTCAGGTCTGCTTCCTGACTCTGCCACACTCCCCGTGTTCCCCCCCAAAATAAATTTGGGGGCTGCCTCTCGGGCTTCCTTGCCAGCCATGTTCCCACATACCGCTGGTTCCTCTCTCCGGCTGCCTCTGCTCTCCTAGCTGCCTCCACCTGTTCCCATGGAAGGCAAACCCTTCCCGCCAGGATCTCCTCCCATGTGTAGACTCCCTTGCCATCCAGAACGTCCTGCCATGTCCAGGAGTCCACCTTACCATGCTGCTTGGTCCGTTGGTGGTGGGAAGTTCTGTCACGGCTGGCTGAAGGACTGGACCAAGGTCCAGCATGGAAAGCGTACATTTTCTTTATTTAAAAATGACGCCGACAAAACAAAGAACAAAACCAAACCGTGAAGCTTTGGGCTATGTGCCCTGAACAAAGTCAAAATTAACTTCCCACCAAACAGGTGGGGGAAAAGGGTACCTAAGTATGGTTCTCAATCAGAGACAACGATAGACAGCTGTCCCCGATTGAGAACCATACCAGGCCAAGACATAGAAATACAAAACATAGAAAAAAGGACATAGAATGCCCACCCTAGTCACACCCTGGCCTAACCAAAATAGAGAATAAAAAGCCTCTCTATGGCCAGGGCGTGACAATCCACACATTAGAGAGCACCAGACTCCGTTTTATGGTCATTTAAGCCGGATGATGGACATCGAGACTGAGGACAACCAGATCTCCCAAGGATCCCATCCCAGAGGAGAAGACCATCGACTATGGCAGATACAGCAGCCTAAAGGAATGGAGGACTACATAGTCAATCACCCACGCACTCTAACAACCGCTCCAAGTGGGCATGACTTTGTCCTACTGAGGAAGGCCCTGGACAGCCTGCTTGACCCACATCCTCATATGACAGAGCATTACAAGTACCAAGTTCTGCTAGAGCACCTCAAGCTTCCAAGTGCTTACAAACTGACTCAGTCATGTATGCATGATCCAAATCCCTACCCCACTGCCCTGAGTGCACTCCAAGACAAGTATGGACAAGATAGGGGAGATGCTGCAGCATTCAACTAGTTTGCTCTCGCAGTCCATTCTCTTGTGGGTGCGCTCCAGACACTAGAGGCTGCGAACAAATTCGAGCTGATGTGCGCCTCACACATGGATCGCCTACAGAGAAGGTTTTGTGGAGTATTGCCTTACCAAAGGCATTCTACAAACAGGGGTTGATAGAACCTACACCCTACCTGACCTGACTGCCTGACTGCTCAGTGCCTGCCTTCCCACAACAAGTCCATTTCGAATCCCACCGCACCTTCTCCCCTATGCAATCTAGTTTCTGAGCTGGTCATGGCTGCACCTCAGCCACACTCAAGGTCCTAAACGATATCTTAACCACCATCGATAAAAGACAATACTGTGCAGCCGTATTCATCGACCTGGCCAAGGCTTTCGACTCTGTCAATCACTGCATCCTTGGTTTCTCAAATGACTGCCTCGCTTGGTTCACCAACTACTTCTCAGACAGAGTTCAGGGTGTCAAAACACACCAACACAGTCGTGAAGAGGGCCCGACAATGTCTCTTCCCCCTCAGGAGGCTGAAAAGATTTGGCAAGGGCCATCAGATCCTTAAAAAGGTCTACAGCTGCACCATTGAGAGCATCTTGACTCGCTCTATCACCATTTGGTATGGTAATTACTCGTTTCCCGACCGCAAGGAGCTACAGAGGGTAGTGCGTACGGCCCAGTACATCACTGGGGCCGAACTCCCATCCATCCAGGACCTCTATATCAGGCAATGTCAGACGAATGCCAAAAACTCCAGCCACCCAAGTCACAGACTGTTCTCTCTGCTACCACACGACAAGCGGTACCGGAGTGCCATGTCTGGGACCAAAAGGCACCTGAACAACTTCTACCCCCAAGCCACAAGACTGACAATTTACATTGACCCCCTTTAATATTTATTTATCTTAATTGTATGTTATGTTATTTATATTTGAGTACCATAAGATGAATTAATCAATCAATCAATGCACATGCAAAAACATAGATATTGAAACAAACAACTTGAAAAATCAACCTGCAATAGAACATGCCGGGAAATGATAATGATGGGCGTGGCTTTGGTTCAACTCTGGTTATTAACACCAACACCATGTTTCTTTTACACCACTGAGTGTTAATTTAACTATTTAATCAACACTATAAATGTTACACTGAAAAATCAACACTAGTAAACACTGGACAATTTTCTGTGTGCTATGAAAGGGACACATCTGCAGGCTTCCACACATTTCAATAACCTTTTCAAATTCTGAATAATGGTAGATAACCCCCCACTTAACTCAAAGGTTCTTTATTGGGCAAGAGTTCTCCAAGAAAACTTAAGAGCTGAGAAAGAACAATTTAAGAACCTTTGAGTTAAGTGCATTTAAATGCCATGGTAACATTGATTGTTATTCTTCTTGAAGCAGAGAAGAATGAAAAGAGTTATCACCTTCACGGCTTTGAGCTTTCACATCACACTCACTGAGACAGAAACTGAGAAAATATTTAATTACTCAAACTTTAATGAAGATGGACTGACACCATAAGTTATCAGGGCGCCACCCTGCTACAAAGAGCACTTTAGGAGTCTCGTCTGAGTCATTGATTAGGCTGTTATCAGAACACTAGACTACAATGTGAGCAGGGATAACACAGACACACACACTGCATTGATTTAGCTGTAAAAGAGACCCAGTGCAGCGCTATCTTATTTGACAGTGTCAGCCCAGACACACTAATGTTAAACCTGCCCTTCCTCCAACCCCTCCCCTCTCTGAATAGTTACCGTATGTTTACTACACCTGGACATCGTCGAGTTCCCACACTCTCTGTGCCACCCGGTGGACTACCCGGTGGACTACCCGGTGGAAACACCCGAGGACTACCCAGTGGACTACCCAGTGGAAAGACCCCGGTGGACTACAGGACAGCTGACAGAGGCAGATGGGAAAGACCTGACACAGACAGCTGGAGAATGGCTCCTCACTGGGCACATACGTACGTCAATTCAATGTCTATTCCACATTGGTTCAATGTAATTGAATTGAAATGACGTAGAAAAAAACATTGATTCAACAAGGGTGGACCCCGCTGCACTACTTACTGCGATGTGCCATGACAGCAGCATGGGGGAGGAGGGGCTGAGGTCGCTGGCCTCCCACATCAGCAGTCTTTAAATCTTTACCCCCTCCATCAGTGAAGGAGTGGAACATGCCTTTACATAGATTCTGCTGACTGGGGAGTCTGAGTCGGGCTCTGGGGAAACACACTGCTCCAGCACACATGCTGTATGTGGAACAAAAGAGGGAACAGAAAGAAAGAAATAGGGGGTCAGTACTTCAGGACTCTCATTCACTATGTGAGATGTGTTTTGGCCGTATACATTACAGCCTCCCAAACACTACAGATGGCCCCAATGACAGACGAGGAGAGGAGGCGTGAGGGAGAGGAGTGAGAGAGAGGAGGAGTGAGGAAGAGGAGCAGTGAGAGGGAGGAGGAGTAGTGAGGGGGAGGAGGAGTGGAGGAGTGAGGCAAAAGAGGAGTGAAGGAGTGAGGGAGAGGAGGAGAGGTGACGAGAGTGGAGGAGCAGGTGGAGGCATGGTGGAGAGAGACAGAAACATTGCTGACAAACAACATGTAGCCTGCAGTGCGTGGCTGCATCTGTGGAGTTAAGAAAGGAAACCCAAATCAGCAGGCTTGTTTTGCACCCCAATCCAGGCCCAGGGTGGTCGAGAATGAGGAATGGCTTTTGTACGGCTCCTGCAGTCTGTATAGTTTGTCCCCACTCTCTCTCTTTCCGTCTTGTTTCTCTCTCTCTTATCTCTCTATTCTTTTCCTCAGTGCTCTACAGTATGCTTGTAGAGCGTTTGTCCCCACTCTCTCTCTATTCTTTTCCTCAGTGCTCTATATCTTTAGAGCGTTTGTCCCCACTCTCTCTCTATCTCTCTATTCTTTCCTCAGTGCTCTACAGTATGCTTGTAGAGCGTTTGTCCCCACTCTCTCTCTTATCTCTCTATTCTTTTCCTCAGTGCTCTACAGTATGCTTGTAGAGCGTTTGTCCCCACTCTCTCTCTTATCTCTCTATTCTTTTCCTCAGTGCTCTACAGTATGCTTGTAGAGCGTTTGTCCCCACTCTCTCTCTTATCTCTCTATTCTTTTCCTCAGTGCTCTACAGTATGCTTGTAGAGCGTTTGTCCCCACTCTCTCTCTCTTATCTCTCTATTCTTTTCCTCAGTGCTCTACAGTATGCTTGTAGAGCGTTTGTCCCCACTCTTTGTCTTTTCCTCAGTGCTCTCTCTTATCTCTCTATTCTTTTCCTCAGTGCTCTACAGTATGCTTGTAGAGCGTTTGTCCCCACTCTCTCTTATCTCTCTATTCTTTTCCTCAGTGCTCTACAGTATGCTTGTAGAGCGTTTGTCCCCACTCTCTCTTTCTCTCTATTCTTTTCCTCAGTGCTCTCTTGTAGAGCGTTTGTCCCCACTCTCTCTTATCTCTATTCTTTTCCTCAGTGCTCTACAGTATGCTTGTAGAGCGTTTGTCCCCACTCTCTCTCTTATCTCTATTCTTTTCCTCAGTGCTCTACAGTATGCTTGTGCTCTAGTATGCTTGTAGAGCGTTTGTCCCCACTCTCTCTCTTATCTCTATTCTTTTCCTCAGTGCTCTATATGCTTTTCCCCACTCATCTCTCTATTCTTTTCCTCAGTGCTCTACAGTATGCTTGTAGAGCGTTTGTCCCCACTCTCTCTCTTATCTCTATTCTTTTCCTCAGTGCTCTACAGTATGCTTGTAGAGCGTTTGTCCCCACTCTCTCTCTTATCTCTCTATTCTTTTCCTCAGTGCTCTACAGTATGTTTGTAGAGCGTTTGTCCCCACTCTCTCTTATCTCTCTATTCTTTTCCTCAGTGCTCTACAGTATGCTTGTAGAGCTTGTAGTGCTCTACAGTATGCGTTTGTCCCCACTCTCTCTCTTATCTCTCTATTCTTTTCCTCAGTGCTCTACAGTATGCTTGTAGAGCGTTTGTCCCCACTCTCTCTTATCTCTCTATTCTTTTCCTCAGTGCTCTACAGTATGCTTGTAGAGCGTTTGTCCCCACTCTCTCTCTTATCTCTATTCTTTTCCTCAGTGCTCTACAGTATGCTTGTAGAGCGTTTGTCCCCACTCTCTCTCTTATCTCTATTCTTTTCCTCAGTGCTCTACAGTATGCTTGTAGAGCGTTTGTCCCCACTCTCTCTCTTATCTCTCTATTCTTTTCCTCAGTGCTCTACAGTATGCTTGTAGAGCGTTTTGTCTCTCTCTCTTATCTCTATTCTTTTCCTCAGTGCTCTACAGTATGCTTGTAGAGCGTTTGTCCCCACTCTCTCTCTTATCTCTATTCTTTTCCTCAGTGCTCTACAGTATGCTTGTAGAGCGTTTGTCCCCACTCTCTCTCTTATCTCTCTATTCTTTCCTCAGTGCTCTACAGTATGCTTGTAGAGCGTTTGTCCCCACTCTCTCTCTTATCTCTCTATTCTTTTCCTCAGTGCTCTACAGTATGCTTGTAGAGCGTTTGTCCCCACTCTCTCTCTTATCTCTCTATTCTTTTCCTCAGTGCTCTACAGTATGCTTGTAGAGCGTTTGTCCCCACTCTCTCTTATCTCTCTATTCTTTTCCTCAGTGCTCTACAGTATGCTTGTAGAGCGTTTGTCCCCACTCTCTCTTATCTCTCTATTCTTTTCTCAGTGCTCTACAGTATGCTTGTAGAGCGTTTGTCCCCACTCTCTCTCTTATCTCTCTATTATTTTCCTCAGTGCTCTACAGTATGCTTGTAGAGCGTTTGTCCCCATTCTCTCTTATCTCTCTATTCTTTTTCCTCAGTGCTCTACAGTATGCTTGTAGAGCGTTTGTCCCCACTCTCTCTCTTATCTCTATTCTTTTCCTCAGTGCTCTACAGTATGCTTGTAGAGCGTTTGTCCCCACTCCTCTTATCTCTCTATTATTTCCCTCAGTGCTCTACAGTATGCTTGTAGAGCTTGTCCCCATTCTCTCTCTTATCTCTCTATTCTTTTCCTCAGTGCTCTACAGTATGCTTGTAGAGCGTTTGTCCCCACTCTCTCTTATCTCTCTATTCTTTTCCTCAGTGCTCTACAGTATGCTTGTAGAGCGTTTGTCCCCACTCTCTCTCTTATCTCTATTCTTTCCTCAGTGCTCTACAGTATGCTTTGTAGAGCGTTTGTCCCCACTCTCTCTTATCTCTCTATTCTTTTCCTCAGTGCCCTACAGTATGCTTGTAGAGCGTTTGTCCCCACTCTCTCTTATCCCTCTATTCTTATCCTCAGTGCTCTACAGTATGCTTGTAGAGCGTTTGTCCCCACTCTCTCTCTTATCTCTCTATTCTTTTTCCTCAGTGCTCTACAGTATGCTTGTAGAGCGTTTGTCCCCACTCTCTCTCTTATCTCTATTCTTTTCCTCAGTGCTCTACAGTATGCTTGTAGAGCGTTTGTCCCCACTCTCTCTCTTTATCTCTATTCTTTTCCCTCAGTGCTCTACAGTATGCTTGTAGAGCTGTTTGTCCCCACTCTCTTCTTATCCTCTATTCTTTTCTCAGTGCTCTACAGTATGCTTGTAGAGCGTTTGTCCCCACTCTCTCTTTATCTCTCTATTCTTTTCCTCCAGTGCTCTACAGTATGCTTGTAGAGCGTTTGTCCCTCTTCTTATCTCTCTATTCTTTTCTCAGTGCTCTACAGTATGCTTGTAGAGCGTTTGTCCCCACTCTCTCTTATCTCTCTATTCTTTTCCTCAGTGCTCTACAGTATGCTTGTAGAGCGTTTGTCCCCACTTCTCTCTTATCTCTCTATTCTTTTCCTCCAGTGCTCTACAGTATGCTTGTAGAGCGTTTGTCCCCACTCTCTCTCTTATCTCTCTATTCTTTTCCTCAGTGCTCTACAGTATGCTTGTAGAGCGTTTGTCCCCACTCTCTCTTATCTCTATTCTTTCCTCAGTGCTCTACAGTATGCTTGTAGAGCGTTTGTCCCCACTCTCTCTCTTTATCTCTATTCTTTTTCCTCAGTGCTCTACAGTATGCTTGTAGAGCGTTTGTCCCCACTCTTATCTCTATTCTTTTTCCTCAGTGCTCTATACAGTATGCTTGTAGAGCGTTTGTCCCCACTCTCTCTCTTATCTCTCTATTCTTTCCTCAGTGCTCTACAGTATGCTTGTAGAGCGTTTGTCCCCACTCTCTCTTATCTCTCTATTCTTTCCTCCAGTGCTCTACAGTATGCTTGTAGAGCGTTTGTCCCACTCTCTTATCTCTCTATTCTTTTCCTCAGTGCTCTACAGTATGCTTGTAGAGCGTTTGTCCCCACTCTCTTATCTCTATTCTTTTCCTCAGTGCTCTAGTATGCTTGTAGAGCGTTTGTCCCCACTCTCTCTTTATCTCTATTCTTTCCTCAGTGCTCTACAGTATGCTTGTAGAGCGTTTGTCCCCACTCTCTCTCTTATCTCTCTATTCTTTTCCTCAGTGCTCTACAGTATGCTTGTAGAGCGTTTGTCCCCACTCTCTCTCTTATCTCTCTATTCTTTTCCTCAGTGCTCTACAGTAGAGCGTTTGTCCCCAGTGCTCTACAGTATGCTTTGTAGAGCGTTTGTCCCCACTCTCTCTCTCTTATCTCTATTCTTTTCCTCAGTGCTCTATAGTATGCTTTGTAGAGCGTTTGTCCCACTCTCGCTCTTATCTCTCTATTCTTTTCCTCAGTGCTCTACAGTATGCTTGTAGAGCGTTTGTCCCCACTCTCTCTATCTCTCTATTCTTTTCCTCAGTGCTCTACAGTATGCTTGTAGAGCTTTGTCCCCACTCTCTCTCTCTCTTATCTCTATTCTTTTCCTCAGTGCTCTACAGTATGTTTGTAGAGCGTTTGTCCCCACTCTCTCTTATCTCTCTATTCTTTTTTCCTCAGTGCTCTACAGTATGCTTGTAGAGCGTTTGTCCCCACTCTCTCTCTTATCTCTATTCTTTTTTTTCTCAGTGCTCTACAGTATGCTTGTAGAGCGTTTTGTCCCCACTTTGTCCTACACTTGTAGAGCGCGTTTGTCCCTCTCTCTTATCTCTATTCTTTTCCTCAGTGCTCTACAGTATGCTTGTAGAGCGTTTGTCCCCACTCTCTCTCTTATCTCTATTCTTTTCCTCAGTGCTCTACAGTATGCTTGTAGAGCGTTTGTCCCCACTCTCTCTTATCTCTATTCTTTTCCTCAGTGCTCTACAGTATGCTTGTAGAGCGTTTGTCCCCACTCTCTCTCTTATCTCTATTCTTTTCCTCAGTGCTCTACAGTATGCTTGTAGAGCGTTTGTCCCCACTCTCTCTTATCTCTATTCTTTTCCTCAGTGCTCTACAGTATGCTTGTAGAGCGTTTGTCCCCACTCTCTCTCTTATCTCTATTCTTTTCCTCAGTGCTCTACAGTATGCTTGTAGAGCGTTTGTCCCCACTCTCTCTTATCTCTATTCTTTTTCCTCAGTGCTCTACAGTATGCTTGTAGAGCGTTTGTCCCCACTCTCTCTTATCTCTCTATTCTTTTCCTCAGTGCTCTACAGTATGCTTGTAGAGCGTTTGTCCCCACTCTCTCTTATCTCTATTCTTTTCCTCAGTGCTCTACAGTATGCTTGTAGAGCGTTTGTCCCCACTCTGCTCTCTTATCTCTATTCTTTTTTTTCCTCAGTGCTCTACAGTATGCTTGTAGAGCGTTTGTCCCCACTCTCTCTCTTATCTCTATTCTTTTCCTCAGTGCTCTACAGTATGCTTGTAGAGCGTTTGTCCCCACTCTCTCTCTTATCTCTATTCTTTTCCTCAGTGCTCTACAGTATGCTTGTAGAGCGTTTGTCCCCACTCTCTCTTATCTCTCTATTCTTTTTCCTCAGTGCTCTACAGTATGCTTGTAGAGCGTTTGTCCCCACTCTCTCTTATCTCTCTATCTCTTCTATTCTTTTGTCCCCACTCTCTCTCTTATCTCTATTCTTTTCCTCAGTGCTCTACAGTATGCTTGTAGAGCGTTTGTCCCCACTCTCTCTCTTATCTCTCTATTCTTTTCCCTCAGTGCTCTACAGTATGCTTGTAGAGCCGTTTGTCCCCACTCTCTCTTATCTCTATTCTTTCCTCAGTGCTCTACAGTATGCTTGTAGAGCGTTTGTCCCCACTCTCTCTCTTATCTCTCTATTCTTTTCCTCAGTGCTCTACAGTATGCTTGTAGAGCGTTTGTCCCCACTCTCTCTCTTATCTCTCTATTCTTTCCTCAGTGCTCTACAGTATGCTTGTAGAGCGTTTGTCCCCACTCTCTCTCTTATCTCTCTATTCTTTTCCTCAGTGCTCTACAGTATGCTTGTAGAGCGTTTGTCCCCACTCTCTCTCTTATCTCTATTCTTTTTCCTCAGTGCTCTACAGTATGCTTGTAGAGCGTTTGTCCCCACTCTCTCTCTTATCTCTATTCTTTCCTCAGTGCTCTACAGTATGCTTGTAGAGCGTTTGTCCCCACTCTCTCTTTATCTCTCTATTCTTTTCCTCAGTGCTCTCACAGTATGCTTGTAGAGCGTTTGTCCCCACTCTCTCTTATCTCTATTCTTTTCCTCAGTGCTCTACAGTATGCTTGTAGAGCGTTTGTCCCCACTCTCTCTCTTCTCTCTATTCTTTCCTCAGTGCTCTACAGTATGCTTGTAGAGCGTTTGTCCCCACTCTCTCTTATCTCTATTCTTTCCTCAGTGCTCTACAGTATGCTTGTAGAGCAGTCCCTATTTCCTCTGCTCTTATCTCTATTCTTTCCTCAGTGCTCTACAGTATGCTTGTAGAGCGTTTGTCCCCACTCTCTCTTATCTCTCTATTCTTTTCCTCAGTGCTCTACAGTATGCTTGTAGAGCGTTGTCCCCACTCTCTCCCATTCTTTTCCTCAGTGCTTATCTATGCTTGTATTTGTCCCCACTTCTCTCTTATCTCTCTATTCCTCAGTGCTCTACAGTATGCTTGTAGAGCGTTTGTCCCCATTCTCTCTTATCTCTCTATTTTTCCTCAGTGCTACAGTATGCTTGTAGAGCGTTTGTCCCCACTCTCTCTCTTATCTCTATTCTTTCCTCAGTGCTCTACAGTATGCTTGTAGAGCGTTTGTCCCTCACTCTTATCTCTATTCTTTTCCTCAGTGCTCTACAGTATGCTTGTAGAGCGTTTGTCCCCACTCTCTCTCTTATCTCTCTATTCTTTTCCTCAGTGCTCTACAGTATGCTTGTAGAGCGTTTGTCCCCACTCTCTCTCTTATCTCTATTCTTTTTCCTCAGTGCTCTACAGTATGCTTGTAGAGCGTTTGTCCCCACTCTCTCTCTTATCTCTCTATTCTTTTCCTCAGTGCTCTACAGTATGCTTGTAGAGCGTTTGTCCCCACTCTCTCTTATCTCTCTATTCTTTTCCTCAGTGCTCTACAGTATGCTTGTAGAGCGTTTGTCCCCACTCTCTCTTATCTCTCTATTCTTTTCCTCAGTGCTCTACAGTATGCTTGTAGAGCGTTTGTCCCCACTCTCTCTTATCTCTCTATTCTTTTCCTCAGTGCTCTACAGTATGCTTGTAGAGCGTTTGTCCCACTCTCTCTCTTATCTCTCTATTCTTTCCTCAGTGCTCTACAGTATGCTTGTAGAGCGTTTGTCCCCACTCTCTCTTATCTCTATTCTTTTCCTCAGTGCTCTACAGTATGCTTGTAGAGCGTTTGTCCCCATCTCTCTATTCTTTTTTCTCAGTGCTCTATATGCTTGTAGAGCGTTTGTCCCCACTCTCTTTATCTCTCTATTCTTTCCTCAGTGCTCTACAGTATGCTTGTAGAGCGTTTGTCCCCACTCTCTCTCTTATCTCTATTCTTTCCTCAGTGCTCTACAGTATGCTTGTAGAGCGTTTGTCCCCACTCTCTCTTATCTCTATTCTATTCTTTTCCTCAGTGCTCTACAGTATGCTTGTAGAGCGTTTGTCCCCACTCTCTCTCTTATCTCTCTATTCTTTTCCTCAGTGCTCTACAGTATGCTTGTAGAGCGTTTGTCCCCACTCTCTCTCTTATCTCTCTATTATTTTCCTCAGTGCTCTATCTTGTAGAGCGTTTGTCCCCATTCTTTCTCTATTCTTTTCCTCAGTGCTCCACAGTATGCTTGTAGAGCGTTTGTCCCCACCTCTCTCTTATCTCTATTCTTTTCCTCAGTGCTCTACAGTATGCTTGTAGAGCGTTTGTCCCACTCTCTCTCTTATCTCTATTCTTTTTCCTCAGTGCTCTACAGTATGCTTGTAGAGCGTTTGTCCCCACTCTCTCTCTTATCTCTCTATTCTTTCCTCAGTGCTCTACAGTATGCTTGTAGAGCGTTTGTCCCCACTCTCTCTCTTATCTCTCTATTCTTTTCTCCTCAGTGCTCTACAGTATGCTTGTAGAGCGTTTGTCCCCACTCTCTCTCTTATCTCTCTATTCTTTCCTCAGTGCTCTACAGTATGCTTGTAGAGCGTTTGTCCCCACTCTCTCTCTTATCTCTCTATTCTTTTCCTCAGTGCTCTACAGTATGCTTGTAGAGCGTTTGTCCCCACTCTCTCTCTTATCTCTATTCTTTTCCTCAGTGCTCTACAGTATGCTTGTAGAGCGTTTGTCCCCACTCTCTCTCTTATCTCTCTATTCTTTCCTCAGTGCTCTACAGTATGCTTGTAGAGCGTTTGTCCCCACTCTCTCTCTTATCTCTCTATTCTTTTTCCTCAGTGCTCTACAGTATGCTTGTAGAGCGTTTGTCCCCACTCTCTCTCTTATCTCTATTCTTTTCCTCAGTGCTCTATAGTATGCTTGTAGAGCGTTTGTCCCACACTCTCTCTCTTATCTCTCTATTCTTTTCCTCAGTGCTCTACAGTATGCTTGTAGAGCGCTTGTCCCCACTCTCTCTCTTATCTCTCTATTCTTTTTCCTCAGTGCTCTACAGTATGCTTGTAGAGCGTTTTGTCCCCACTCTCTCTTTATCTCTCTATTCTTTTCCTCAGTGCTCTACAGTATGCTTGTAGAGCGTTTGTCCCCACTCTCTCTCTCTCTATTCTTTTCCTCTTATCTCTCTCTTATCTCTCTATTCTTTTCCTCATTCTGCTTGTCTCAGTGCTCTTATCTCTATTCTTTTCCTCAGTGCTCTACAGTATGCTTGTAGAGCGTTTGTCCCCACTCTCTCTCAGTGCTCTATCTTGTAGAGCTATTCTCTCTTATTTCTATTCTCAGTGCTCTACAGTATGTTTGTAGAGCGTTTGTCCCCACTCTCTCTTATCTCTCTATTCTTTTCCTCAGTGCTCTACAGTATGCTTGTAGAGCGTAGAGCTTGTCCCCACTTTCTCTTATCTCTCTATTCTTTTCCCTCAGTGCTCTACAGTATGCTTGTAGAGCGTTTGTCCCCACTCTCTCTCTTATCTCTCTATTCTTTTTCCTCAGTGCTCTACAGTATGCTTGTAGAGCGTTTTACCTCCCTTATCTCTGTTATTCTTTTCCTCAGTGCTATGCTTGTAGAGCGTTTGTCTCTCTCTCTTATCTCTATTATTTTCCTCCCTAGTGCTCTACAGTATGCTTAGAGCATTGCCCTGTATGCTTGTAGAGCGTTTGTCCCTCTCTCTTTATCTCTATTATTTTTTCCTCTTATCTCTATTCCCCACTTTCTCTCAGTGCTCTACAGTATGCTTGTAGAGCGTTTGTCCCCACTCTCTCTTATCTCTATTCTTTTCCTCAGTGCTCTACAGTATGCTTGTAGAGCGTTTGTCCCCACTCTCTCTCTTATCTCTCTATTCTTTTCCTCAGTGCTCTACAGTATGCTTGTAGAGCGTTTGTCCCCATTCTCTCTCTCTTATCTCTCTATTCTTTCCTCAGTGCTCTACAGTATGCTTGTAGAGCGTTTGTCCCCTCTCTCTCTTATCTCTCTATTCTTTTCCTCAGTGCTCTACAGTATGCTTGTAGAGCGTTTGTCCCCACTCTCTCTCTTATCTCTATTCTTTTTCCTCAGTGCTCTCACAGTATGCTTGTAGAGCGTTTGTCCCACTCTCTCTCTTATCTCTATTCTTTTCTCAGTGCTCCTATGCTTGTAGAGCGTTTGTCCCACTCTCTCTCTTATCTCTCTATTCTTTTCCTCAGTGCTCTACAGTATGCTTGTAGAGCGTTTGTCCCCACTCTCTCTCTCTATCTCTCTATTCTTTTCCCTCAGTGCTCTCCAGTATGCTTGTAGAGCGTTTGTCCCCACTCTCTCTATCTCTCTCTATTCTTTCCTCAGTGCTCTACAGTATGCTTGTAGAGCGTTTGTCCCCACTCTCGCTCTTATCTCTCTATTCTTTTCCTTCAGTGCTCTATTATGCTTGTTTTGTCCTCAGTGCTCTACAGTATGCTTGTAGAGCGTTTGTCCCCACTCTCTCTTTCCTTATCTCTCTATTCTTTTCCTCAGTGCTCTACAGTATGCTTGTAGAGCGTTTGTCCCCACTCTCTCTCTTATATCTCTTTTCTATTCTTTCCTCTCTCTTATCTCTAGTGCTTCTACAGTATGCTTGTAGAGCGTTTGTCCCCACTCTCTCTCTTATCTCTATTCTTTTCCTCAGTGCTCTACAGTATGCTTGTAGAGCATTTGTCCCCACTCTCTTATCTCTTTATCTCTTGTAGAGCGTTTGTCCCTATTCTTTCTCTCTATTCTTTTCCTCAGTGCTCTACAGTATGCTTGTAGAGCGTTTGTCCCCACTCTCTCTCTTATCTCTCTATTCTTTTCCCTCAGTGCTCTACAGTATGCTTGTAGAGCGTTTGTCCCCACTCTCTCTCTTATCTCTCTATTCTTTTTCCTCAGTGCTCTACAGTATGTTTGTAGAGCGTTTGTCCCCACTCTCTCTCTTATCTCTTATTCTTTTCCTCAGTGCTCTACAGTATGCTTGTAGAGCGTTTGTCCCCACTCTCTCTCTTATCTCTCTATTCTTTTCCTCAGTGCTCTACAGTATGCTTGTAGAGCGTTGTCCCCACTATCTCTACTCTCTCTCTTATCTCTCTATTCTTTCCTCAGTGCTCTACTATGTCTTGTATCTCCCACTCTATTCTTCTTTCCTCAGTGCTCTACAGTATGCTTGTAGAGCGTTTGTCCCCACTCTCTCTCTTATCTCTATTCTTTTCCTCAGTGCTCTACAGTATGCTTGTAGAGCGTTTGTCCCCACTCTCTCTCTTATCTCTCTATTCTTTTTCCTCAGTGCTCTACAGTATGCTGTAGAGCGTTTGTCCCACTCTCTCTCTTAGTCTCTATGCTACAGTGTAGAGCGTTTGTCCCCCCTCTCTCTCTTATCTCTCTATTCTTTCTCAGTGCTCTACAGTATGCTTGTAGAGCGTTTGTCCCCACTCTCTCTCTTATCTCTATTCTTTTCCTCAGTGCTCTTCACAGTATGCTTGTAGAGCGTTTGTCCCCACTCTCTCTTATCTCTCTATTCTTTTTCCCTCAGTGCTCTACAGTATGCTTGTAGAGCGTTTGTCCCCACTCTCTCTATCTCTATTCTTTTTCCTCAGTGCTCTACAGTATGCTTGTAGAGCGTTTGTCCCCTCTCTCTTATCTCTCTATTCTTTTCCTCAGTGCTCTACAGTATGCTTGTAGAGCGTTTGTCCCCACTCTCTCTTATCTCTCTATTCTTTTCCTCAGTGCTTTTCTACAGTATGCTTGTAGAGCGTTTGTCCCCACTCTCTCTTATCTCTATTCTTTTCCTCAGTGCTCTACAGTATGCTTGTAGAGCGTTTGTCCCCACTCTTATCTTATCTCTATTCTTTTCCTCAGTGCTCTACAGTATGCTTGTAGAGCGTTTGTCCCCACTCTCTCTTATCTCTCTCTATTCTTTTCCTCAGTGCTCTACAGTATGCTTTGTAGAGCGTTTGTCCCCATCTCTCTCTCTTATCTCTATTCTTTCTCAGTGCTCCATAGTATGCTTGTAGAGCGTTTGTCCCCACTCTCTCTCTTATCTCTCTATTCTTTTTCCTCAGTGCTCTACAGTATGCTTGTAGAGCGTTTGTCCCCACTCTCTCTCTTATCTCTCTATTCTTTTCCTCAGTGCTCTACAGTATGCTTGTAGAGCGTTTGTCCCCACTCTCTCTCTTATCTCTATTCTTTTCCTCAGTGCTCTACAGTATGCTTGTAGAGCTCTCTATTTGTCCCCACTCCTCTTATCTCTATTCTTTTCCTCTTATCTCTCTCTTATCTCTCTATTATTTTCCTCAGTGCTCTACAGTATGCTTGTAGAGCGTTTGTCCCCATTCTCTCTCTTATCTCTATTCTTTTCCTCAGTGCTCTACAGTATGCTTGTAGAGCGTTTGTCCCCACTCTCTCTCTTATCTCTATTCTTTTCCTCAGTGCTCTACAGTATGCTTGTAGAGCGTTTGTCCCCACTCTCTTTCTCTCTATTCTTTCCTCAGTGCTCTACAGTATGCTTGTAGAGCGTTTGTCCCCACTCTCTCTTATCTCTCTATTCTTTTTCCTCAGTGCTCTACAGTATGCTTGTAGAGCGTTTGTCCCCACTCTCTCTCTATCTCTCTATTCTTTCCTCAGTGCTCTACAGTATGCTTGTAGAGCGTTTTTGTCCCCTCTCTCTTATCTCTCTATTCTTTTCCTCAGTGCTCTATAGTATGCTTGTAGAGCGTTTGTCCCCACTCTCTCTCTTATCTCTATTCTTTTCCTCAGTGCTCTACAGTATGCTTGTAGAGCGTTTGTCCCCACTCTCTCTTCTTATCTCTCTATTCTTTTCCTCAGTGCTCTACAGTATGCTTGTAGAGCGTTTGTCCCCACTCTCTCTTATCTCTCTATTCTTTCCTCAGTGCTCTACAGTATGCTTGTAGAGCGTTTGTCCCCACTCTCTCTTATTCTTTTCCTCTATTCTTTTCCTCATCTGCTTTTCCTCAGTGCTCTACAGTATGCTTGTAGAGCGTTTGTCCCCACTCTCTCTCTTATCTCTATTCTTTTCCTCAGTGCTCTACAGTATGCTTGTAGAGCGTTTGTCCCCACTCTCTCTTATCTCTATTCTTTTCCTCAGTGCTCTACAGTATGCTTGTAGAGCGTTTGTCCCCACTCTCTCTTATCTCTCTATTCTTTTCCTCAGTGCTCTACAGTATGCTTGTAGAGCGTTTGTCCCCACTCTCTCTTATCTCTCATTCTTTTCCTCAGTGCTCTACAGTATGCTTGTAGAGCGTTTGTCCCCACTCTCTCTCTTATCTCTCTATTCTTTTCCTCAGTGCTCTTTGCTCCCTCATCTCTCTATTCTTTTCCTCAGTGCTCTACAGTATGCTTGTAGAGCGTTTGTCCCCACTCTCTCTCTTATCTCTATTCTTTTCCTCAGTGCTCTACAGTATGCTTGTAGAGCGTTTGTCCCCACTCTCTCTCTTATCTCTCTATTCTTTTCCTCAGTGCTCTACAGTATGCTGCGTTTGTAGAGCGTTTGTCCCCACTCTCTCTCTTATCTCTATTCTTTTCCTCAGTGCTCTACAGTATGCTTGTAGAGCGTTTGTCCCCACTCTCTCTCTTATCTCTCTATTCTTTTCCTCAGTGCTCTACAGTATGCTTGTAGAGCGTTTGTCCCCACTCTCTCTTATCTCTCTATTCTTTTCCTCAGTGCTCTACAGTATGCTTGTAGAGCGTTTGTCCCCACTCTCTCTCTTATCTCTCTATTCTTTTCCTCAGTGCTCTACAGTATGCTTGTAGAGCGTTTGTCCCCACTCTCTCTCTTATCTCTCTATTCTTTTCCTCAGTGCTCTACAGTATGCTTGTAGAGCGTTTGTCCCCACTCTCTCTCTTATCTCTCTATTCTTTCCTCAGTGCTCTACAGTATGCTTGTAGAGCGTTTGTCCCTACTCTCTCTCTTATCTCTATTCTTTTCCCTCAGTGCTCTACAGTATGCTTGTAGAGCGTTTGTCCCCACTCTCTCTCTTATCTCTCTATTCTTTTCCTCAGTGCTCTACAGTATGCTTGTAGAGCGTTTGTCCCCACTCTCTCTCTTATCTCTCTATTCTTTTCCTCAGTGCTCTACAGTATGCTTGTAGAGCGTTTGTCCCCACTCTCTCTCTTATCTCTCTATTCTTTTCCTCAGTGCTCTACAGTATGCTTGTAGAGCGTTTGTCCCCACTCTCTCTCTATCTCTATTCTTTTTCCTCAGTGCTCTACAGTATGCTTGTAGAGCGTTTGTCCCCACTCTCTCTTATCTCTCTATTTTTCCTCAGTGCTCTACAGTATGCTTGTAGAGCGTTTGTCCCCACTCTCTCTCTTATCTCTCTATTCTTTTCCTCAGTGCTCTACAGTATGCTTGTAGAGCGTTTGTCCCCACTCTCTCTCTCTTATCTCTCTATTCTTTTTCCTCAGTGCTCTACAGTATGCTTGTAGAGCGTTTGTCCCCACTCTCTCTCTTATCTCTCTATTCTTTCCTCAGTGCTCTACAGTATGCTTGTAGAGCGTTTGTCCCCACTCTCTCTTATCTCTCTATTCTTTTCCTCAGTGCTCTACAGTATGCTTGTAGAGCGTTTGTCCCCACTCTCTCTCTTATCTCTCTATTCTTTTCCTCAGTGCTCTACAGTATGCTTGTAGAGCGTTTGTCCCCACTCTCTCTTTATCTCTATTCTTTTTTCCTCAGTGCTCTACAGTATGCTTGTAGAGCGTTTGTCCCCACTCTCTCTTATCTCTCTATTCTTTTCCCTCAGTGCTCTACAGTATGCTTGTAGAGCGTTTGTCCCCACTCTCTCTCTTATCTCTCTATTCTTTTCCTCAGTGCTCTACAGTATGCTTGTAGAGCGTTTGTCCCCACTCTCTCTCTTATCTCTCTATTCTTTTCCTCAGTGCTCTACAGTATGCTTGTAGAGCGTTTGTCCCCACTCTCTCTCTTATCTCTCCCTATTCTTTTCTCAGTGCTCTACAGTATGCTTGTAGAGCGTTTGTCCCCACTCTCTCTTATCTCTCTATTCTTTTCCTCAGTGCTCTACAGTATGCTTGTAGAGCGTTTGTCCCCACTCTCTCTTTATCTCTATTCTTTTCCTCAGTGCTCTACAGTATGCTTGTAGAGCGTTTGTCCCCACTCTCTCTCTTATCTCTCTATTCTTTTCCTCAGTGCTCTACAGTATGCTTGTAGAGCGTTTGTCCCCACTCTCTCTTATCTCTCTATTCTTTTCCTCAGTGCTCTACAGTATGCTTGTAGAGCGTTTGTCCCCACTCTCTCTCTTATCTCTCTATTCTTTTCCTCAGTGCTCTACAGTATGCTTGTAGAGCGTTTGTCCCCACTCTCTCTCTTATCTCTATTCTTTTCCTCAGTGCTCTACAGTATGCTTGTAGAGCGTTTGTCCCCACTCTCTCTTTATCTCTATTCTTTTCCTCAGTGCTCTACAGTATGCTTGTAGAGCGTTTGTCCCCACTCTCTCTTATCTCTCTATTCTTTTCCTCAGTGCTCTACAGTATGCTTGTAGAGCGTTTGTCCCCACTCTCTCTCTTATCTCTATTCTATTTTTTCCTCAGTGCTCTACAGTATGCTTGTAGAGCGTTTGTCCCCACTCTCTCTCTTATCTCTCTATTCTTTTCCTCAGTGCTCTACAGTATGCTTGTAGAGCGTTTGTCCCCACTCTCTCTCTTATCTCTCTATTCTTTTTCCTCAGTGCTCTACAGTATGCTTGTAGAGCGTTTGTCCCCACTCTCTCTCTTATCTCTCTATTCTTTTCCTCAGTGCTCTACAGTATGCTTGTAGAGCGTTTGTCCCACTCTCTCTCTTATCTCTATTCTTTTCCTCAGTGCTCTACAGTATGCTTGTAGAGCGTTTGTCCCCACTCTCTCTTATCTCTCTATTCTTTTCCTCAGTGCTCTACAGTATGCTTGTAGAGCGTTTGTCCCCACTCTCTCTCTTATCTCTATTCTTTTCCTCAGTGCTCTACAGTATGCTTGTAGAGCGTTTGTCCCCACTCTCTCCTCTTATCTCTCTATTCTTTTCCTCAGTGCTCTACAGTATGCTTGTAGAGCGTTTGTCCCCACTCTCTCTTATCTCTCTATTCTTTTCCTCAGTGCTCTACAGTATGCTTGTAGAGCGTTTGTCCCCACTCTCTCTCTTATCTCTACAGTATTCTTTTCCTCAGTGCTCTACAGTATGCTTGTAGAGCGTTTGTCCCCACTCTCTCTCTTATCTCTCTATTCTTTTCCTCAGTGCTCTACAGTATGCTTGTAGAGCGTTTGTCCCCACTCTCTCTCTTATCTCTCTATTCTTTTCCTCAGTGCTCTACAGTATGCTTGTAGAGCGTTTGTCCCCACTCTCTCTCTTCTCTCTATTCTTTTCCTCAGTGCTCTACAGTATGCTTGTAGAGCGTTTGTCCCCACTCTCTCTTATCTCTCTATTCTTTTCCTCAGTGCTCTACAGTATGCTTGTAGAGCGTTTGTCCCCACTCTCTCTCTTATCTCTATTCTTTTCCTCAGTGCTCTACAGTATGCTTGTAGAGCGTTTGTCCCCACTCTCTCTCTTATCTCTCTATTCTTTTCCTCAGTGCTCTACAGTATGCTTGTAGAGCGTTTGTCCCCACTCTCTCTCTTATCTCTCTATTCTTTTCCTCAGTGCTCTACAGTATGCTTGTAGAGCGTTTGTCCCCACTCTCTCTTTATCTCTCTATTCTTTTCCTCAGTGCTCTACAGTATGCTTGTAGAGCGTTTGTCCCCACTCTCTCTCTTATCTCTCTATTCTTTTCCTCAGTGCTCTACAGTATGCTTGTAGAGCGTTTGTCCCCACTCTCTCTTATCTCTCTATTCTTTTCCTCAGTGCTCTACAGTATGCTTGTAGAGCGTTTGTCCCCACTCTCTCTCTATCTCTCTATTCTTTTCCTCAGTGCTCTACAGTATGCTTGTAGAGCGTTTGTCCCCACTCTCTCTCTTATCTCTCTATTCTTTTCCTCAGTGCTCTACAGTATGCTTGTAGAGCGTTTGTCCCCACTCTCTCTCTTATCTCTCTATTCTTTTCCTCAGTGCTCTACAGTATGCTTGTAGAGCGTTTGTCCCCTCTCTCTCTTATCTCTTATTCTTTCCTCAGTGCTCTACAGTATGCTTGTAGAGCTTTCCTCAGTGCTCTATTCTTTTCCTCAGTGCTCTACAGTATGCTTGTAGAGCGTTTGTCCCCACTCTCTCTCTTATCTCTCTATTCTTTTCCTCAGTGCTCTACAGTATGCTTGTAGAGCGTTTGTCCCCACTCTCTCTCTTATCTCTCTATTCTTTTCCTCAGTGCTCTACAGTATGCTTGTAGAGCGTTTGTCCCCACTCTCTCTCTTATCTCTCTATTCTTTTCCTCAGTGCTCTACAGTATGCTTGTAGAGCGTTTGTCCCCACTCTCTCTCTTATCTCTCTATTCTTTTCCTCAGTGCTCTACAGTATGCTTGTAGAGCGTTTGTCCCCACTCTCTCTTATCTCTATTCTTTTCCTCAGTGCTCTACAGTATGCTTGTAGAGCGTTTGTCCTACAGTATGCTTGTAGAGCGTTTGTCCCCACTCTCTTATCTCTCCTTGCTCTATATGCTTGTAGAGCGTTTGTCTCTATTCTTTTTTTCCTCAGTGCTCTACAGTATGCTTGTAGAGCGTTTGTCCCCACTCTCTCTCTTATCTCTCTATTCTTTTCCTCAGTGCTCTACAGTATGCTTGTAGAGCGTTTGTCCCCACTCTCTCTCTTATCTCTCTATTCTTTTCCTCAGTGCTCTACAGTATGCTTGTAGAGCGTTTGTCCCCACTCTCTCTCTTATCTCTCTATTCTTTTCCTCAGTGCTCTACAGTATGCTTGTAGAGCGTTTGTCCCCACTCTCTCTCTTATCTCTCTATTCTTTTCCTCAGTGCTCTACAGTATGCTTGTAGAGCGTTTGTCCCCACTCTCTCTCTTATCTCTCTATTCTTTTCCTCAGTGCTCTACAGTATGCTTGTAGAGCGTTTGTCCCCACTCTCTCTCTTATCTCTATTCTTTTCCTCAGTGCTCTACAGTATGCTTGTAGAGCGTTTGTCCTCTCTCTTATCTCTCTATTCTTTTCCTCAGTGCTCTACAGTATGCTTGTAGAGCGTTTGTCCCCACTCTCTCTTTATCTCTCTATTCTTTTCCTCAGTGCTCTACAGTATGCTTGTAGAGCGTTTGTCCCCACTCTCTCTCTTATCTCTCTATTCTTTTCCTCAGTGCTCTACAGTATGCTTGTAGAGCGTTTGTCCCCACTCTCTCTCTTATCTCTCTATTCTTTTCCTCAGTGCTCTACAGTATGCTTGTAGAGCGTTTGTCCCCACTCTCTCTCTTATCTCTCTATTCTTTTCCTCAGTGCTCTACAGTATGCTTGTAGAGCGTTTGTCCCCACTCTCTCTCTTATCTCTCTATTCTTTTCCTCAGTGCTCTACAGTATGCTTGTAGAGCGTTTGTCCCCACTCTCTCTCTTATCTCTCTATTCTTTTCCTCAGTGCTCTACAGTATGCTTGTAGAGCGTTTGTCCCCACTCTCTCTCTTATCTCTCTATTCTTTTCCTCAGTGCTCTACAGTATGCTTGTAGAGCGTTTGTCCCCACTCTCTCTTATCTCTCTATTCTTTTCCTCAGTGCTCTACAGTATGCTTGTAGAGCGTTTGTCCCCACTCTCTCTTTTTCCTCATCTCTTTGTCCCCACTCTTATCTCTATTCTTTTCCTCAGTGCTCTACAGTATGCTTGTAGAGCGTTTGTCCCCACTCTCTCTTATCTCTCTATTCTTTTCCTCAGTGCTCTACAGTATGCTTGTAGAGCGTTTGTCCCCACTCTCTCTCTTATCTCTATTCTTTTCCTCAGTGCTCTACAGTATGCTTGTAGAGCGTTTGTCCCCACTCTCTCTCTTATCTCTCTATTCTTTTCCTCAGTGCTCTACAGTATGCTTGTAGAGCGTTTGTCCCCACTCTCTCTTATCTCTCTATTCTTTTCCTCAGTGCTCTACAGTATGCTTGTAGAGCGTTTGTCCCCACTCTCTCTCTTATCTCTCTATTCTTTTCCTCAGTGCTCTACAGTATGCTTGTAGAGCGTTTGTCCCCTCTCTCTCTTATCTCTCTATTCTTTTCCTCAGTGCTCTACAGTATGCTTGTAGAGCGTTTGTCCCCACTCTTATCTTATCTCCTCTATTCTTTTCCTCAGTGCTCTACAGTATGCTTGTAGAGCGTTTGTCCCCACTCTCTCTCTTCTCTCTATTCTTTTCCTCAGTGCTCTACAGTATGCTTGTAGAGCGTTTGTCCCCACTCTCTCTTATCTCTATTCTTTTCCTCAGTGCTCTACAGTATGCTTGTAGAGCGTTTGTCCCTACTCTCTCTTCTTATCTCTCTATTCTTTTCCTCAGTGCTCTACAGTATGCTTGTAGAGCGTTTGTCCCCACTCTCTCTCTTATCTCTCTATTCTTTTCCTCAGTGCTCTACAGTATGCTTGTAGAGCGTTTGTCCCCACTCTCTCTTATCTCTCTATTCTTTTCCTCAGTGCTCTACAGTATGCTTGTAGAGCGTTTGTCCCCACTCTCTCTCTTATCTCTATTCTTTTCCTCAGTGCTCTACAGTATGCTTGTAGAGCGTTTGTCCCCTCTCTCTCTTATCTCTCTATTCTTTTCCTCAGTGCTCTATATGCTTGTAGAGCGTTTGTCCCCACTCTCTCTCTTATCTCTCTATTCTTTTCCTCAGTGCTCTACAGTATGCTTGTAGAGCGTTTGTCCCCACTCTCTCTCTTATCTCTCTATTCTTTTCCTCAGTGCTCTACAGTATGCTTGTAGAGCGTTTGTCCCCACTCTCTCTCTTATCTCTCTATTCTTTTCCTCAGTGCTCTACAGTATGCTTGTAGAGCGTTTGTCCCCACTCTCTCTTATCTCTCTATTCTTTTTCCTCAGTGCTCTACAGTATGCTTGTAGAGCGTTTGTCCCCATTCTCTCTCTTATCTCTCTATTCTTTTCCTCAGTGCTCTACAGTATGCTTGTAGAGCGTTTGTCCCCACTCTCTCTCTTATCTCTCTATTCTTTTCCTCAGTGCTCTACAGTATGCTTGTAGAGCGTTTGTCCCCACTCTCTCTCTTATCTCTCTATTCTTTTCCTCAGTGCTCTACAGTATGCTTGTAGAGCCGTTTGTCCCCACTCTCTCTTATCTCTATTCTTTTCCTCAGTGCTCTACAGTATGCTTGTAGAGCGTTTGTCCCCACTCTTATCTCTCTTTTCCCTCATCTCTCTATTCTTTTCCTCAGTGCTCTACAGTATGCTTGTAGAGCGTTTGTCCCCACTCTCTCTTATCTCTCTATTCTTTTCCTCAGTGCTCTACAGTATGCTTGTAGAGCGTTTGTCCCCACTCTCTCTCTTATCTCTCTATTCTTTTCCTCAGTGCTCTACAGTATGCTTGTAGAGCGTTTGTCCCCACTCTCTCTTATCTCTATTCTTTTCCTCAGTGCTCTACAGTATGCTTGTAGAGCGTTTGTCCCCACTCTCTCTCTTATCTCTCTATTCTTTTCCTCAGTGCTCTACAGTATGCTTGTAGAGCGTTTGTCCCCACTCTATTCTCAGTGCTCTTATCTCTCTATTCTTTTCCTCAGTGCTCTACAGTATGCTTGTAGAGCGTTTGTCCCCACTCTCTCTTATCTCTCTATTCTTTTCCTCAGTGCTCTACAGTATGCTTGTAGAGCGTTTGTCCCCACTCTCTCTCTTATCTCTCTATTCTTTTCCTCAGTGCTCTACAGTATGCTTGTAGAGCGTTTGTCCCCACTCTCTCTCTTATCTCTCTATTCTTTTCCTCAGTGCTCTACAGTATGCTTGTAGAGCGTTTGTCCCCATCTCTCTCTCTTATCTCTATTCTTTTCCTCAGTGCTCTACAGTATGCTTGTAGAGCGTTTGTCCCCACTCTCTCTTATCTCTATTCTTTTCCTCAGTGCTCTACAGTATGCTTGTAGAGCGTTTGTCCCCACTTGTAGAGCTCTCTCTTATCTCTATTCTTTTCCTCAGTGCTCTACAGTATGCTTGTAGAGCGTTTGTCCCCACTCTCTCTCTTATCTCTCTATTCTTTTCCTCAGTGCTCTACAGTATGCTTGTAGAGCGTTTGTCCCCACTCTCTCTCTTATCTCTCTATTCTTTTCCTCAGTGCTCTACAGTATGCTTGTAGAGCGTTTGTCCCCACTCTCTCTCTTATCTCTATTCTTTTCCTCAGTGCTCTACAGTATGCTTGTAGAGCGTTTGTCCCCACTCTCTCTCTTATCTCTCTATTCTTTTCCTCAGTGCTCTACAGTATGCTTGTAGAGCGTTTGTCCCTCTCTCTCTCTTATCTCTCTATTCTTTTCCTCAGTGCTCTACAGTATGCTTGTAGAGCGTTTGTCCCCCTACAGAAACCTCAGCACTATAAGTGTATTATTTTCCAACATAACATTGTCATACCAGCAAGAATAGTTGACCATCCTGTTGTTCTCGCTCTCTCTCTCTCTCTCCTTGCCACCTTTCTTTCTATTCCACATCCCCAGTCTCAATCTACCCTTCATTCTCTCTCTCTCTCCATCTGTCCCTCTCTCTGCCTATCAGTGATAGTGTGACTCATATTATTGCAGTGTTAACGTAGGAAAGCACCCAAGCCATGGGCCGGAAGGTCTGCTTCTGGAGATTGAGTCACTGCAGGCTAAATAGCCTTTCCTGTCCTTTCCTCTCCCACCCTATATATCTCCTGCTCTAATATAGCCCTGTAATTCATTACATCAACACCAGAGGCTTATAGTGCAGTTCACAATATAAAATATAACTTCCACAAAAACGAACCTCTGCATGTTGTTTGTGTCAACATTTCGGTTGGAGACCTTTATCAAAACAGATATAGTTTATAGTCCCCAAAAACACTTAAATGACTAATTCATAAAGTGTAGATTAAAGCTCGTTGGCAACATTTATATTAGCTATACCAATATACAGCTTTCTTGCCATGGAGCATCCATGCCTAATGAGGAACTGTAGCTTCCATGATGCTGAGTGACAGCTCCTTCTGCCCAAGAACTTTCATTCTCAGGTGGTTGGGTGGAAGAAATTACACTAACTGTTCCACAAGAGAATATCACTGATGTGCATATTTTATTGGGTTGTTTGCAGATGATTTTGAATATTCCTCACATTTAAGTGAGTGTGACAAATTCAACAGCAGGTCTTTTTATTTGAACCTTTATTTAACTAGGCAAATCAGTTAAGAATCTGTTCTTATTCTCAATGACGGCCTAAGGAACAGTGGGTTAAGTGCCTTGTTCTGGGGCAGAACGACAGATTTTTACCTTGTCAGCTCTGGGATTTGATCTGGCAACCTTTCGGTTACTAGTCCAACACTCAAACCACTAGGCTACCTGCCTTATTTAAGGGTTAGGTGAGTGTCTGGTCCTTGACTGGTAGGGGGTTGGGAGGGGGATGTAGGGGCATTTTAATGGGGTACAGAGTCTGGCGTTTGAGAATGTGTGTGCGCGTGTCCTTGTGGGTGTGTGTTCGCTTTGGTTGCTGGGTGGGTGTGGTGGCCGGCTGCAGGGAGTCCAGTCTGCAGGGTCAAGATAAATGCAGAGAGAGGAGGGTGAGGAGGTGAGACAGGAAGTCCTCTAACATCACTTCCTGTCTTTGTTTCAACCACTCTATTTTCAAGGCTTGGAATGTAAATCCTGTTTAGAGGTGAAGGAATTCAAAACAAGTTTATTAACCCCTACGTCGTGGGTGGAACAGGCTTCTAAGTGTCTCTGTGTGTGCGTGTGCATGTGAATGGTTTGTTACCACACCCTGTCTACATCCTGTACCAGCCATTCTGTCCTTGTATCTCAGGCCAGGGCACTGAGGAATGCCAAGCCCCACAGTCCCACAGCACGCTAGTAGAAACACTCACTGACCCTAAAAGGAAGTGTGTGTGTGAACATCAAACATAAACAGTGATTTACAAAGTGACCAATGCCAGCCCAGGGCTAACGGACAGACAAACACTACCATACTCTTTATTACGTTATGGAAGCCTACAAAGACGGTGTTTTCCTAAGACAACAACTACATCTCACTTTTAAACTAGTGTGTTTTAACCCGTCTTACATTTTCATGGTGTTGGGCTGGCACTACTCACACACACTCACTTCTATCCTATGTGGTTAGGAGATTTTAAGTGGAAGGGTTTGTCTCCTATGGGACGTCAGGGAGATACATGTCTCAGGCTGAGGCTCAACGTCGACAGAGGACAGATTTAGGGTAATCCTCTGTTCCTTTCCAGAAAGACCTCAATCACCCTAATGAGTCTAGGAAACTGCTGTCTGTCAGCAGTACAGGGATTTGAGGCGGACAAACCTTTTCCAACCTCTGTTCACACTGTGGGAAAATGTGTTTTTGCGTGAATACAATGTGAATTTGTGCAAGTTGCAGTGATGCTCTTCTATTTTAAGTGCATTATACTATTTGAGCGTATTTGACAGCGCTTGGATGAATTATTTTCTATGTGCGTGTGTGTTTGAATGTGTGTGTGTTTGTGTTTGACTGATATAATAGGTGTTATGACCCATGATTTCTATAGGATTAATAGTCCCTTGGGTGAACGACCCCACATGGAAACAGCATGGATTTAACAATTGCTTGGCTGATGGGTTGTTGTTCTTACCTGTGGGGGTCAATCAGCCTTCCCTTGTTTTAACACCCTCCCACCCTCCTCCCCTCCATTAACTACCCTCTCTCCTTCCCTCGCTTACCAACAGTGGTGGAAAAAGTACACAATTGTCATACATTACCAGTGCCTGGTTGTTGAAGTGGTTGTTGACAGCATGTCACTCACACATTATTGGCGCATTAGACTGCATGTCCTTCACACATTATGGGCGCATTAGGGCCAGGCTGCATGTCCTTGGCATGTTTAAGCGAGCACCTCGCCCCATAAATGAACTGAGGAGCACCAGGCTGGTCAGGGACACGGCCTTGACAAAGAAGGCCATTTGTCAGGCTTGTTTTTCAAATCTTATTGCTACTGTGCACATCTACTTTAACAATCCTCCTCGCTGACTGACTCAAGGTCTTTAGACTCTATGTGCTACATATGTAGGATCTTAATTTGCAGAAAAATAATCCTGCATAAACAGGATTTCAACATTTAGTCCATAATGTTGCTTGATCTGTGGTTAGGCTATCAGCTGGCCAATATTAGACTACATGAAAAGTGCAATAGTTTTAACATAACTGTGTGTAAGTGGGTTTTCAGTGAATTTATGTAAATCACAAAGCTCACCTGCATTTCCTGCAGAGAAGGAAAACTCTCTGCAACAAAAAAGTTATCAAATTAAGATCCTACATCTGTACTGTTTCTGATGGGCCTTTTCTTCTCATCCAGGGAAAGAAGTCATAGGGTACGTCTGAAATGGCACCCAATTTACTATATAGTGCACTACTTTTGACCAGGGCCGCATAGGGCTCTGGTCAAATGCAGTGCACTATGGACCTTGGTCAAAAGTAGTACACTATATAGGGAACATGGTGTCATGTAAGATGCAGACGTGATCTGCCTCAGCCTTAACCCTCTGTCTTTAGGATGATATTCATTGGGGAGAGGTGTTCCAATTTCTTATACAGTAAGACATTTTGTAAATGGATCCATATTTCAGAGATATCTGAGGTATGCGAGATAGGATAACCGCTTCAAACAACATGGCAAGACAGACAGAAAACACAGGTATAAATACCCAGAGGATTTGGAAGATGGGCAACACTTGGATTTCAGATCAGATAATTTCTTTCATGAGACAACTTTATTTTCAATAATCAAATTTCTTCTGAACTTTTTGCTTAAGGAGAAACATAAGAAATAGCACAAGAAAATGTCCAAGAACCTTTGAGGAATATCAACTTGCTTAACTTTCTTCTTAAGTCTATAGCTAAGGAAAAAATGGCAGTTAAGTAGACATTTCTTCTTAAGAATGTTTTGTGAATCTGGGCCCTGGGGGCTCCATTATATACACTTTAGTTTAGGCTCTGGCTTCAACGCTACACAAAAGGTGCTATCTAGAACCTAAAAGGATTTGTCAGCTGTTCCCACAGGATAACCCTTTGAAGAACCCTTTCCACAGAGGGTTCTAAAGGAATCCAAAAGGGTTCTATCTGGAAACTAAAAGGATTCTCCTATGGGGACAGCCAAATAACCCTTTTGGCACCCTTTTTTCTAAGTGTGTAGCTGCTAACATTACAGTCTTAGTGAAGTGTAGAGTTCTTACTCTCTAGTGGTGGAAACTACTGGACACCTCTATCTCCTTACATTAATCCTGGTTTACCTACTGCCCAGCCTCTCCACTTAGCTGCCATCAAACCTCTATCTATAAAAACTGCTCTTATCAACTACCTATGTGGATTTGATCTCTAGCCTATACAGATACAGAACCCTTATTGACACCACCTGCCATTGATTCACAGCAGCTTTATCTATTCTTACTGCCCCACCACACACATGCACATTCACGCACGCACGCATGCACGCGCACACACTACACAGTCTCTTATGACTGGGTTAGGAAACCATGGGGATACTCTTTCTAGAAATAGCATAACACACAGCAGCAGAGTGGCATATATTATTGATGGCAAAACGCTGCAAAAGTTGGCAGACCATGGGATATTAAATAGCCAACAAATACTGTACGTCTCCATATAACTTAATTCCTTGCTGGAATGCATCAGTGTTCTGTAACAAATATTTGAGCAAAAACTGTACATTAAATCACAGTTGATTTGAACTACAAGAGATCCTTCAGGACTATTGTGGTGTGAATGTCCACAGTTCACACTCACCAGCCTCCTCAAACAACTCTAGGGAATGTTTTGGCTCAAATACAAGATGTTCCAAATGCTAGCCTCATGGAGAGAGAATTTGATTACTATGGTAAATAAGCCAATTACTGTCACGTGTTTCTGAGGGAGCAGAGTTTGGGTGGAATGTGTATAAAATCCCCATCCCTCCCTGGTCGCCGTTGACAGTTTCTGACGAGGATTGTTGGCAACAGCAACAAGGGGAAGAAATCTGAGCGGAACGGGAGGGAGGCCATAAAAAGGCATGTTTAAAAAATGTGCTCACATTGATATGCAGGACAAAATTAGTCAAGGCTATTCTCATGTATTTTTGTGATGTCTAAGCATTTTTACTGTAGGGGCCCAAGGCATGGATGGTAAAACCAATTGCGCAACATTGATACACTAGTTACAAACTTACCCATCCTACTACTCAACTAGATGACTAGTTTCTCTTACCCTCTCCTGAAGACCAGAGAGAGGAAGTGAGATTAATAAAGGTTGGTACCTCTAAAAAGGCTATTCACACATCCAAAACTGGGAAGTATATCAAAGCATGACTTTTCTTGAAATAAATGGTCAAATCCCCTAGGATTTGTTCACATTTTGTTGCATTACAAAGTGGAATTTAAATAGATTTAATTGTGATTTTTTTTGTAATTTATCTACACAAAATGCTCAATAATGTCAAAGTAAAACATTTGACACATTTTTACAAAATAAAACAAATTAAATAACATATAATATAGTCATTGCATAATTATTCACCCACTTTGTTAAGGCTAGCCTAAATTAGTTTATGAGTCAAATTTGGCTTAACAAATCAAATAACAAGCTACATGGACTCTGTGAAATAATAGGGGTTAACATGATTTTTGAATGACTACACCTTCCTCTGTACCCCATATGAGTGGCAGGTAGCCTCAAGGTTAGAGCGTTGGGCCAGTAATCGAAAGGTCGTTGCTTCGAATACCGGAGTCGACAAGGTGAAAAATCTGCCCGTGTGCCCTTGAGCAAGGCACTTAACACTAATTGCTCCAGGGGAGTTATACAATGGTGACCCTTGCCATCACAAATATAAGCACCTACCCCCATACATACAACATCTGTAAGGTCCCTCATTAAAGTATTGAATTTCAAGCACAGATTCAACTACAAAGAATAGGGTGGTTTTCAAAAGCCTCTTAAAGAAGGGCAGTGATGGGTAACAATAACACATCAGACATTGAATATCTCTTTAAGTTAATTATTATCCTGTGGATGCTGTATTAAATCGCAGACACATCAAAGATACAGTCAGGCTTCTAAACTGCAGGACAGGAAGGAAACAGCTCAGGGATGTTACCATGAGGCCATTGATGATTTTAATACAGCTATGGAGTTCAATGGCTGTGATGGGGAAAAACTGAGGATGGATCAACAACATTGCAGTGACCACAATAATGACCTAAATGACAGAGTGAAAAAACACGGCAAAGGAATACACTTTTTGGCATAAATGCAAATAAATGCCTTATGTTGGAGGAAAATCCAACACAATACATCAGAGTAATTGCCTCCATATTGTCAAGCATAGTGGTGGCTGCATCATGTTATGGGTAATGTTGCCTTAGGCAGTGTGCGAATTTAAGTCTGCCGAGTGCAAACTTGTGAAAACTTTCAGTGCACATTTACTGTGAACACTGAGGTTGTACCCGCTTTAAGTTACAGCTTTAACAGTGGCTATGTAGGTTACTGTGGCTATTTGATCATAATTTAACCCTACCAGAGTGGCCTACCATTAAAAAAAAGTGGAAAAAATGCATCCTATAACATTAACAAGAGCATCTACTCACGACCGCTCATGCTGTAAACATAGCCCAGTTCAAGGTAAATGGCACAGACCCATATATGGTAATGGTCTATTTGCATATAGACCTACTGCAGCTCTGATTGTTTATGTCGCACAGGTCTGCGTAGAGTATGGGCTGAGTAGTGCGTGCAAATGCAATGGAATCCTAATCCAATGCGTTCTGCCTACAACAAAATCTCTTGCATAGTTTGTGTTGTTTCAGTATGTTGAATAGAATGTGGCTAATATTGCATTGATTTGATCAGTTGCCACAATAAAGGGAAACGTTGATGGGGGAAACTCTTGAACAGTGGTCACCAACCTTTTCTGATTCAAGATCACTTTGAGTCAAAATAAAAGCTGAGATCTATCGCTCAATTTTTTTTTTTTACATGACTTAAAAACCGTAAGCATATGCAACATTAACCAATTAAAAACAGTACTGTAGAAATGAGGTTTGTGCAGTAAGCTATAGGCCCAGTACATTATGACCGCATATTGGTTTTGCTTGAATTTCCCTGCCTATGCATTGTTGTTCGGACCATTTTTTAAAATGATATTTTAACATTTGAGGTAGGCTGTATGATCACACTGGTAATAGAGCCATTGTTGTATTTCTTTGTGAGGCACAGCTGAGTGAGCATACATTTAAATCATTTTTTGTTAATTTCTTTTTTTTACTGGGCTGCTGGTGCCTGCAGGCTGAGGGTCCGCCTCAAATCAAATTAAATGTATTTATATAGCCCTTCGTACATCAGCTGTCAGATATATGTGTATAGGTGGCAGGGAAGTCAGGCGCAGGAGAGTCAAATGGAGTGTAAAATGGAGTCTTTTAATAATTGTCCAAGTAACATGCTCCATAACACTAAATAGAAAAATGAATATAAACAAATATGGGTACGAAGACCCGTCGCGCACCTATACAAAAAACACTACACTGACAATAAACAATCTCTGACAAAGACATGAGGGGAAACAGAGGGGAAATACACAACAGGTAATGAATGGGATTGAAAACAGGTGTTTGGGAAGACAAGACAAAACCAATGGAAAATGAAAAATGGATCAATGATGGCTAGAAGACCGGTGACGTCGAACGCCGAGCACCGCCCGAACAAGGAAAGGCGTAGAAGCACGGTGGCTAGGAAAAACTCCCTAGAAAGGCCAAAACCTAGGAAGAAACCTAGAGAGGAACCAGGCTATGAGGGGTGGCCAGTCCTCTTCTGGCTGTGCCGGGTGGAGATTATAACAGAACATAGCCAAGATGTTCAAATGTTCATAAATGACCAGCATGGTCAAATAATAGGTCTGGGACAGGTAGCACGTCCGGTGAATAGATCAGGATTCCATAGCTGCAGGCAGAACAGTTGAAACTGGAGCAGCAGCACGGCCAGGTGGACTGGGTACAGCAAGGAGTCATCATGCCAGGTAGTCCTGAGGCATGGTCCTAGGGCTCACGTCCTCCGTTCACCTTCACACTCCTGGGCCAGACTACACTCAATCATATGACCCACTGAAGAGATGAGTCTTCAGTAAAGAGACAGAGTTTGCGTCTCTCATGTGGGTAGGCAGACCATTCCATAAAAATGGAGCTCTAAAGGAGAAAGACCTGCCTCCAGCTGTTTGCTTAGAAATTTTAGGGACAATTAGGAGGCCTGCGTCTTGTGACTGTAGCGTATGTGTAGGTATGTACGGCAGGACCAAATTAGAGAGATAGGTAGGAGCAAGCCCATGTAATGCTTTGTAGGTTAGCAGTAAAACCTTGAAATCAGCCCTTGCCTTAACAGGAAGCCAGTGTAGGGAGGCTAGCACTGGAGTAATATGATAAAAAAAATGTGGTTCTAGTCAGGATTCTAGCAGCCTCAACATCCCTCCACTCTCCCTTTCCTCCACTGACACTGACCAAAAAGGGACACCGTCTTCCAGCTGATAGGGAAACTCGAGTCGCACCGCATTATTGCTGCCTCATGCACAAATTCATGTTGTTACTCCTATGAACAGAGAAAGTTAAATATTACTAAATATTAAAAAAGACCCAAGCCACTAATAATAACAACAATGCAAGAATATAGATACACTTTCCTATTAATTCATTACTGCTGCATTGTTTGTTGTAGCGCTGAGTGGTAAATAGGAAGAACGAGGCATTTTATGGCTTATAAAAGTGTTGACTACAAAGTGTTGACAGTGCTGAGTAAGAACTTTAACATGAACTCACTCAAACTGCAGCTCGGCTGTATTCGTTGACAGTCTCTCTCTAGTCATGGTTTTAAACGTTGTGAAATCTCAGAGTATTAACTTCGCTGTAAGCTTTATTTTATGCCTGCTACGTCACTTTAGACATGGTAATCTGAGACATCCGATTGGTCAGCAGTAGGCCTATAGAGCACCTGATTTGCTCTCTGGGTCTGCTGGGAAGGCAGAGTTTTTACCCTCAGACACATGAAATGGTTCAAAATGGCAACAGTTTGCCTACCCGGCACGCAGGGCAGCTGAATCGGGTGCACCCACCACCAACAGCCCGAGACTAATACAAAAAAATGGAACACAAGGCATTATCTTGTTTGTTTTTTTACAGAAATGTTTGGCGTTCGACAAGGAATGCCTTGGTGACCACTACTCTATAAAGTTGAGTGAAGTTCACATTTTTTTTTTTTTAAATTAACTAGGCAAGTCAGTTCTTATTCTTATTTACAATGACGGCCTACCAAAAGGTAAAATGCCTCCTGCAGGGACAGGGGCTGGGATTAAAAATA
Source organism: Oncorhynchus nerka (assembly GCF_034236695.1). NCBI lineage: Eukaryota > Metazoa > Chordata > Actinopteri > Salmoniformes > Salmonidae > Oncorhynchus > Oncorhynchus nerka. The sequence continues at coordinate 21,612,461 of NC_088399.1, forward strand.
TAATAAAAATAAAGGACAAAGCACACATCACGACAAGAGAGACACCACAACACTACATAAAGAGAGACCTAGGACAACAACATAGCATGGCAGCAACACAACATGACAACAATATGGTAGCAACACAACATGGTAGCAGCACAAAACATGGTACAAATATTATTGGGAACAGACAACAGCACAAAGAGCAAGAAGGTAGAGACAAAAATACATCACGCGAAGCAGCTACAACTGTCAATAAGAGTGTCCATGATTGTATCCTTGAATGAAGAGATGGAGATAAAACTGTCATGTTTGAGTTTTTTTTGCAGCTCGTTCCAGTCGCTAGCTTCAGCGAACTGAAAAGAGGAGCGACACAGGGATGGATGTGTGCGCTTTGGGGACCTTTAACAGAATGTGACAGGCAGAACGCGTGGAGGATGAGGGCTGCAATAGGTATCTCAGATAGGGGGGAGTGAGGTCTAAGAGGGTTTTATAAATAAGCATCAACCAGTGGGTCTTGCGACGGGGATACAAAGATGACCAGTTTACAGAGGAGTATAGAGTGCAATGATGTGTCACATAAGGAGCATTGGTGGCAAATCTGATGGGCAAATGGTAAAGAACATCTAGCCGTTCGAGAGCACCCGTACCTGCCGATCTATAAATTACATCTCCGTAATCTAGCATGGGTAGGATGGTCATCTGAATCAGGGTTAGTTTGTCAGCTGGGGTGAAAGAGGAACGATTACGATAGAGGAAACCAAGTCTAGATTTAACCTTAGCCTGCAGCTTTGATATGTGCTGAGAGAACGACAGTGTATCATCTAGCCATACTCCCAAGTACTTGTATGAGGTGACTACCTCAAGCTCTAAACCCTCAGAGGTAATCATCACACCTGTGAGGAGAGGGGCATTCTTTTTACCAAACCACGTTACCTTTGTTTTGGAGGTGTTCAGAACAAGGTTAAGGGCAGAGAAAGCTTGATGGACACTAAGAAATCTTTGTTGTAGAGCATTTAACACAAACTCCAGGGAGGGGCAAGCTGAGTATAAGACTGTATCATCTGCATATAAATGGATGAGAGAGCTTCCTACTGCCTGATCTATGTTGTTGATGTAAATTGAGGAGAGCGTGGGGCCTAGGATCGAGCCTTGGGGTACTCCCTTGGTGACAGGCAGTGGCTGAGACAGCAGATGTTCTGACTTTATACACTGCACTCTTTGAGAGAGGTAGTTAGCAAGCCAGGCCAAATACCCCTCAGAAACACCAATACTCCTTAGGCTGCCCACAAGAATGGAATGGTCTACCGTGCCAGAAGCGTGGCCAAGTCAATAAAAATAGCAGCACAACATTGGTTAGAATCAAGGGAAATGGTGACATCATTGAGGACCTTTAAGGTTGCAGTGACACATCCATAACCTGAGCGGAAACCAGATTGCACACTATAGACATTAAGAAAGCCAGTCAGTTAATTATTGACAAGTTTTTCCAACACTTTTGATAAATAGGGCAAAATAGAAATTGGCATATAACAGTTAAGATGGGCTTGATCTCCCATTTAAAAAAGGACACACCGTGGCTGCCTCTCCCCAGTGAGTTTAGACAGGTTAAAAACATCAGAAATAGGCTTGGTGATGATAGGGGCAGCAACCTTAAAGAAGAAAGGGTCTAAACCCAGACAGTTTTTTGGGGGTCAAGTTTATGGAGCTTCTTTAGCACCTCGGACTCAGTGACCCCCTGCAGGGAGACATTTTGTAGCGGAACAGGGGAAAAAGAGGGAGGAGCATCGGGGCTAGTCGCATTAGAAGGGGTGGGAGATGAGGAAATATTGGATGGGCAAGGAGGCATGGCTGAGTCAAATAGGAATCCTGACTCCCAGGAATCTCAGTTCCACAATAAATGTTTGTTATGTTCGATAATGTCCATAATTTATGTCCAAATTCCTCCTTTTTGTTAGCGTGTTCAGCCCAGTAATCCAACTTCATGACGCACGAGCAGACGAAAAGTCCAAAAGTTCCATTACAGTCCGTAGAAACATGTCGAAAGATGTCTAGAATCAATCTTTAGGATGTTTTTAACATAAATCTTCAATAATGTTCCAACTGGAGAATTCCTTTGTCTTCAGAAATGCAATGGAACGCAGGTCTCTCTCACGTGATTGCGCGAGACTGAGCTCGTGGCTGCTGGCAGACCTCTGACTCATTCCCCTCTCCTTCGGCCCCACTTCACAGTAGAAGCATCAAACAACGTTCTAAAGACTGTTGACGTGGTGATTAAAGAGCTCAGCCATGTGCTCCATGTCAGTAACAACCACATCATCAACATTAAGGAACATGGGCAGCTGTGAGGAGGAGGTTTATTCTCCAGGTCTTTAACCATTTTCCAGAACTTCTTAGGGTTAGACCCACAGAGAGAGAACTGCTCCTTAACCTCTCTAGGGTACGTGGAACGGTAGCGTCCCACCTGTCAACAGCCAGTGAAAGTGCAAATTCAAAACAACAGAAATACCATAATTAAAATTCCTCAAACATACATGTATTTTACACCATTTTAAAGATCCACTTGTTGTAAATCCAGCCACAGTGTCCGATTTCAAAAAGGCTTTACGACGAAAGAAAACCCAACGATTATGTTAGGTCAGAGCCAAGTCACAGAAAAACACAGCCATTTTTCCAGCAAAGAGAGGAGTCACAAAAAGCAGAAATAGAGATAAAATTAATCACTAACCTTTGATGATCTTCATCAGATGACACTCATAGGACTTCATGTTACACAATACATGTTTGTTTTGTTCGGTAAAGTTCATATTTATATCCAAAAATCTGAGTTTACATTGGCGTGTTATGTTCAGTAGTTCCAAAACATCCGGTGATTTTGCAGAGCCACATCAATTTACAGAAATACTCATAATAAACATTGATAAACGATACAAGTGTTTTTCACAGAATTAGAGATATACTTTTCCTTAATGCAACCGCGGTGTCAGATTTCAAAAGCAAACCATGCAATAATCTGAGTACGGCGCTCAGACGACAAATCAAGCCAAATTGATATCCGCCATGTTGGAGTCAACAGATGTCAGAAATAGCATTATAAATATTCACTTACCTTTGATGATCTTCACCAGAATACACTCCCAGGAATCTCAGTTCCACAATAAATGTTTGTTATGTTCGATAATGTCCATAATTTATGTCCAAATTCCTCCTTTTTGTTAGCGCGTTCAGCCCAGTAATCCAACTTCATGACGCACGAGCAGACGAAAAGTCCAAAAGTTCCATTACAGTCCGTAGAAACATGTCAAAAGATGTCTAGAATCAATCTTTAGGATGTTTTTAACATAAATCTTCAATAATGTTCCAACTGGAGAATTCCTTTGTCTTCAGAAATGCAATGGAACGCAGGTCACTCTCACGTGAACGCGCGAGACTGAGCTCGTGGCTGCTGGCAGACCTCTGACTCATTCCCCTCTCCTTCGGCCCCACTTCACAGTAGAAGCATCAAACAACGTTCTAAAGACTGTTGACATCTAGGAAGTGCAACATGACCCCATAGACACTGTGTATTCGATAGGGCAAGACTAAAAAAACTACAAACCTCAGATTTCCCACTTCCTGGTTGGATTCTTTCTCAGATTTTTGCCTGCCATATGGGTTATGTTATACTCACAGACATCATTCAAACAGTTTTAGAAACTTCCGAGTGTTTTCTATCCAAATCTACTAATCTATTACATGCACATTCTAGCTTTTATGGCTGAGTAGCAAGCAGTTTAATTTGGGCACGCATTTTATCCAAAATTCCCAATGCTGCCCCCTACCCTAGAGAAGTTAAAGTAACTAACTTTGGCCTTCCGGATAGATCACGGTTGAACCAGGGGCTGAGCCTGTTTCTAATTATCAGATCGGTGTGGAAGAACTTGACTGGCCTGCACAAAGCCCTGACCTCAACCCCATCGAGCCCCTTTGGGATGAATTGGAATGCCGACTGCGAGCCAGGCCTAATCACTGCCCGACCTCACTAACGCTCGTGGCTGAATGGAAGCAAGTCCCCGTAGCAATGTTCCAACATCTAGTGGAAAGCCTTCCCAGAAGAGTGGAGGCTTTTATAGCAGTAAAGGGGTGACAAACTCCATATTAATGCCCATGATTTTGGAATGAGATGTTTGACGAGCAGGTGTCCACATACTTTTGGTCATGTAGTGGCTGAGGATAGAGATTAAAACTGTTGTGTTGAACAGTCATGCTGATTGGATAGAAATTAGAAAAGATGGCACGAGACAAAGCAACCAGGCGTAGTAGTGCCTGACTAACGTGATTCGCTTGGTGTATGACATGCTGACGCTAGGCCTATGATTTGAGCCCCACTAAGGAGTAACCAATTACCTGTCATGTAAATCTGATGAACTGCCGACTTTGAGCGTGAAAATCCCCCCAAAAGTACATGGATTGGAAGCATCCGTAGTAGTACCCATACTAAGAGCCAACTATCTAACCCATAATGAGATCTGAGATCAGGCGCTATTGCGACGTGACCATAGGACCAACCATGAAAAGGCACTTGAATAAAAGTATTATTAAAACTGAGCACTACCCAAACCCTTGCAGGTGCCAGATGAACCTTGTACACTAGCAGTAAAGGAACCAGCGTGGTAAACCCATTCCTGGATATGATGTAGCCTGGAATCAGTTGTAAAGATGGCTGGATAGCCACCAGTGCTGGGTCGTTGGTCATGGGAGCCGAGAAAGGGGCACGGGTGGAAGTGGTGGAGGAGCCACGGCGGCTTCATTGGAGTGAAGGAAGCAGGAACAGCCTGGTCAGAGGAGCCCATAACCTTGTATCTTGGAATATCCCTTTTGCTGGTGAAGCCGAATCTAGAGCCTTTTCTTCCCTCTGGGGGAAAACCTCTTCTCCCGCAAAGGGGATAACATCGTCTAGGAGTTGCAGAGATAAGCCAAGTACATCCGCAGCCAGAAGAGAGGAGCTCGTGGCTACTAGATTAATTAAAAATGCCATTCAGACCAGCCTTCCTGATTGAACTTTTGTAAACTACATTTCTAACATGTATTGACTCAGGGGGTTGAATACCTAACTAATCAAGGGATATTAGTGCTTTCTTTTTCATTCATCTCAAAAAAATAATTAGAATTGTTCATTTTGTGTAGAGCATTGACAAAAAATTACAATGAAATCCATTTTATCCCACTTTATAACACAATAAAATGTGAAGAAATACAATGGGGGGTGAACACTTATTATACCCACTGCATGGTTCATAAAGCTTCCATCATTATTGCTTGTATGAAGTGAGATGGGTTGATGACTGTAAAATTAAGAAAAAATGGGTGTTGGTGAAAAGACGGGTTTGAGGCCTTGGATGCAGGACGTCCCGTTTGGCTTGAATGAATGGAAATCATGTCATCACTGGGGTAGTGGTGGGGAGAGGTCTAGAGCACAGGGAGAGGGGGCTGAAGAGTATGTGTGTGTATTGGGGGAGGGGGGGCTATATGAGGGTCCCAGAGACTTTTCTTATCTTCTTACTCATCCTCTCCTCTGTCTTATCTAAGCAACAAACAGGGTCATGACAAGGATTAGTATGCAGGACGTGTGGTTTTATAGCAGTGTGTATGCACCATTGTGTAGGGACAATAGGTGTGCATTTGCACATATCTGTACACATATACATATCTCAGTGTCTCCCTCACACATGCTCAGAAGCCTTACAATACAAATCTCCACAGCATCCAGTCTCTTCATTCTAGTCTCCAACATGTAGACAGACAGACAGCCAGACAGACAGACCAAGCAGCACATAATCATGTTGAAGTACTGTATCAAGTATCTGGAAGCGTCAGTAAATGTTAAACTGTGCCCATTCTGCTGACTATGTTTGTGTCCTCAAATTCCTACATTACTGGTGAGGACAGCCCAACCGTCTTAGAGTTGGCCAGAGACTTTAAACACAGCACTGATCCACAACTAAGGTAGAGAAGGGGAGGGTGGAGAGAGCAAGAGGGGGGTAGAGAGGGATTTTGTTATTCTATCAATGCTCTGTTTATCCATTCATGTTTTAAAGAGCAGGTAGATATCAGTGGTGGATCTAAGTGCCTGCAGTCACAGAAGAAACACGAACAGACCAGGACCAAACTCTGTAAACACACTGGTGATGTCATCAATACTCAGAGACAGGAAGGGAGGTGTACACTATAGTTCAGTAGCCAGGGAGAAATACCTGATGTCTCCCGGTGGAGAAAACACACACTGGTCACACACACACCGCCCGCCTGCACACTTACACTGGCACAACAAACGCTTTCTACATAAACACACCCCAATCCTATTGTGAAGCCAAATAAACCAGAACCGGCAACGCTCCAGACCTAATTGTTTGCCAGCAACAATAATATTTACTGTATTGTATGCCCTTCTTTACCCCACCACTCTCTCTCAGCCCTCATCAGGAGAGTTTGTTCATGTTTCTAACCCTCTTCAGACCATAGCATGGGCACAGTGACCCTTCTCTCTACTCTCTCCAGGGTCAGTGCTTCTGCCTTTTAGCCAAATCTGTCAGGTCCCCTTTGACGCACGTCCGCTTCCTGTACAAGTGAGATTTTTATTGTTCCAAGGGACCCAACTCCAGAATCTCACTACCACAGCCATTTCCTGCTTCCTCTTCGGCAGGAAGTGCTGCTTCGCTTCAGTTATTTTTTTGGTCTCAGCAATCGGCATACAAAACTTTGCTTGCGTCAGGCCAAGCCTTGATTTCAAAGAAGAAAAAAAATTCCTTGAAACATACACTCGCTCACACACTCGCACATTTTGTGTCTCACGGTACTTGAACATTTCCTGCCACTCACCCTTGGCAGAATGTCCTGAGTGTGTGTTGGTGTGTGTGGTCAACTGCGACCCCCAGCCATGGTGCTACAGCACATAGACTTCTTCGTCATCGCAGTAAAAACAGTATGTGTGCAGGTACAGTAGAGGCACATCGCTAGGCTACAACCCAAATCACTGGGCCCTTAACTAACCTCAGGAATAAAAACATACCTCACTTTAGCAAGTTTGGTATTTTCGTTTAAAATGCATAAGTTATTATATTTCTCTGTTAGTTTTGTAACGTATCTGTAGACCAATATCACATTTTTACCAGCGAAAAGTTTAACCAAATGTTAACCTCTGAACAAATTTCATAACATAGTTAAAAGAAGCTTTGAAGTAAAAATGTTTAATAAATTCAGCATACAGTGCCTTCAGAAAGTATTCATACCCCTTAGCTTATTCTACATGTTGTTGTGCTACAGCCTGAATTCAAAATGGATTAAGTATCTTTTTTTCTCTCACCCATCTACACTAGGGTTAAACACTTTCAGGGTCATTTTCAAATGTTGCATCTCAAGAATAAATACCCTTTCTCCCGGGTAACCCGGTATTTCGCGCCAAAACCGGAAGTGTTATTCAAAAGGCCTATTTATATGCTTTATAATGCTATGTCTGGATTTGATTAGAGCTTTGATTGAAGATTCAAGTCTGATGCTTCCTGAGACTGATGAACCATATATTAAATACATTTTATGAACCCTACATTAAAAGGCATTTAATGAGCCCAAGCCCAAAAAATACCAAATTATTGTGCTGTTATGCAATACATATTCGATATAGGCTACTGCACATTACACATGACAGAAAAACATAAACGTCCATAGATGTAGCTACTGTAGCTATATGCTCTCTTGGGTAAATCAATTAAACTAGCTCCAGTAGGCTAATCCGTTTGAGTATGGACTGTATTAATGTATATATTGTATTACACTGGATTACATGACTGGAATTACACACATTCAAACCATGATAAAGCAGGGAGAGAACATGCCATGACGAAGCAAAAACAGATTTAGCTTTTTGCAAATTTACTTCAAATAAAAAACTGCAATATAACATTTACATAAGTATTCAGATCCTTTACACATTACTTTGTTAAAGCACCTTTGGCAGCGATTACAGCCTCGAGTCTTCTTGGGTATGACGCTACAAGCGTACATTGTCTTGGCTGTGTGCTTAGGGTCATTGTCCTGTTGGAAGGTGAACCTTCACTCAAGTCTGAGGGCCTGAGCGCTCTGGAGTAGGTTTTCATCAAGAATCTCTCAGTACTTTGCTCCGTTCATCTTTCCCTCGAGCCTGACTAGTCTCCCAGTCCCTGCGGCTGAATAACATCCCCACAGCATGATGCTGCCACCACCATGCTTCACAGTAGCGATGGTGCCAGGTTTCCTCCAGACATGACACTTGGCATTTAGGCCAAAGAGTTCAATCTTGGTTTTATCAGACCAGAGAATCCTGTTTCTCACAGTCAGAGTCCTTTAGGTGCCTTTTGGCAAACTCCAAGTGGGCTGTCATGTGCTTTACTGAGGAGTGGCTTCCGTCTGGCTGTTCCACCATAAAGGCCTGATTGGAGTGCTGCAGAGATGGTTGTCCTTCTGGAAGGTTCTCCCATCTCCACAGAAGAACTCTGGAGCTCTGCCAGAGTGACCATCAGGTTCTTGGTCACCTCCCTGACCAAGGTCCTTCTCACCCAATTGCTCAGTTTGGCCGGGCGGCCAGAGTCTTTGTGGTTTTTAAGAATAATGGAGGCCACTGTGTTCTTGGGGACCTTCAATGCTGCAGAAATGTTTGGGTATTAATAATGATATATTTAATATAAGTAGACATGCACTCATAATTGACTGTAGCACATATAAAGAACCCACAAGCCACCGGTGGCTGAAAACACAATCATCACGGGATGAACTAGTGACGAATTTATGGCCAAGGGTGGTCCCTTTAAAAATCATTCCTTCCTCCCTTGCCCCTTGCCCTGCAAGTGTATACTTGTCAGACTTCATGATACATCATCAGAAGTGTCTACTTAACTTGAGGGGATAGGGTGCGTCTTTTAAGTGTTTGGACTGCAGCCTCTGTCTTTATATAACTGTAGCATAAGCTATGCTGCAGCAAATGTAGGACTATTGGTTATCTATTTTGTCACAATAAAACAAAAAGTTACCATGATGAGATGATAGGTCTACATGAATTCACACCATGCTATTCATATAAATTATTTATAAGTTACCAGTTATTTATCCCGGGAAAAGAGAGTGGTTTTGGTTGGTAATTCCCGGTAAATCTTGGGAACCCTGTTCCCGCCTTTCAACCCTAATGTACACACAATATCCCATAATGACAAAGTGAAAACATGTTTTTAGAAATGTTTGTAAATGTCTAGAAAATTACATTGAAAAATATAATTTACTAATTTATATAAGTATTCACACCCTTGAGTCAATACTTTATAGAAGCACCTTTGGCAGTGATTACAGCTGTGAGTCTTTCTGGTTAAGTCTCTAAAAGCTTTCCACACCTGGATATTGCAACACTTCAAAACATTTCAAAATTCTTCAAGCTCTGTCAAATTGGTTGATCATTGTTAGATAACCATTTAAAGGTCATGCCATATATTTTCAAGTAGATTTAAGTCAAAACTATAACTTGGCCACTCAGGAACATTCAGTGTCTTTTTGATAAGCAACTCCAGTGTAGATTTGGCCTTGTGCTTTAGGTTATTTTCCTGCTAAAAGGTGAATTCATCTCCCAGTGTCTGGTGGAAACTCCCCAGTCCTTAACGATTACAAGCATATGCAGCCACCACAATGCTTGAAATTATGGAGAGTGTTACTCAGTAAGGTGTTGTATTGGATTTGCCATGAACATAGCACTTTTTATAGTATTACTTTAGTGCCATGTTGCAAACAGGATGCATGTTTTGGAATATTTGTATTCGGTACAGGCTTCCTTCTTTTCACTCTGTCATTTAGGTTAGTATTGTGGAGTAACTGCAATGTTGTTGACCATCCTCACTTTTCTCATATCACAGCCATTAAACTCGGAAACTGTTTGAAAGTAATTATTGGCCTCATGGTGAAATCCCTGAGCGGTTTCCTTTCTCTCCGACACCTTAGTTAGGAAGGATGCCTGTATCTTTGTAGTGACTGGGTGTATTGATACATCATCCAAAGTGTAATTAATAACTGCACCATACTCAAATTGATATTCATTCAATATCTGCTTTTTAGGTGCCCAATAGGTGCCCTTCTTTGCGAGGCACTGGATAGCCTCCAAGGTCTTTGTGATTGAATCTATGTTTGAAATTCACTGCTCGATTGAGGGACCTTACAGATAATTGTAGGTATGGGGTACAGAGATGAGGCAGTCATTCAAAAAACATGTTAAAACGCTATTATTGCACACAGAGAGTCCAGCAAATGTTTACTTTTTAACTTAGGATTGCCATAACAAAGGGGTTGAATATTTAATTACTCAAGACATTTCAGCTTTTCATTTTAAATAAATTTGTTAACTTCTAAAAACACATTTCCACTTTGACAAAATGGGCTATTCTATATAGGCCAGTGACACAACATTTAATCCACTTTAAATTCAGGCTGTAAGACAATTATTTATTTTTTAAATCAAGGAGTGTGAATACTTTCTGAAGGGACTGTAGATGGAGTCATTTTAATGCATGGGTTTTACAGTCCCGTCCATAGAGAGCAGTGGCAGTCGGTGCCGTTTAAGGTTATGAGCATGGCCTTACTTTTATTACAGCATATTGGATGACTGTCATTCAAATTCCATTCACCCAGCTCAATGTAGCATCGATAGGTTTAGGCTACTACATGACACTCAAATTTTCCCTAAACCTATCATATAGTTGCTACAACCTAGCCACAAATTAAAAGTTTATAATGTAAGTGCACAGGTCGAGAGACAAATTGTAGTAATCAAGGTGACAGACAGTGGCACATTCAATACCGCCTTGCACACTTTTACCTGCATCTAGCTGATTTAGGGTGAAATCATTCATCCAAACAGTTGCAAACGAGAGTTTCTATTGGACAAATTTGGGTAGGTTGATCCCCGTTTTGTTCCAATTGCTTCCGTTTCAGAAACTATTCCAAGAGAATCGGCAGAATGAATACACACAGTTCACTTTCATAGTAGCCACATACAAACAGCATTATAACTTTGCTCGTTGTATAATTCTCTCACATTTACGCACTCTCCTCCTCTCACCTTTTTCCTTCGCGTGTGGACCTTTCCAAGCCAAACCTTCGTACCATATCCGCTACACACTGCTTACATCGTTGTCACCGTATTAGTTAACGTCATAGTCAACATAGCTACTAGAACTAACGTGTTAGTAAACCTGCCACAATCAAGCAGTACAGTGTACAGCAAGCAGCTTATCAGTTATACCGGCGGGCCCCAGTTGCAATAAATTAATACAACCGAAAGCTTACCTTGACTTGGAGGAGTGCCCGTGTTGGATAGCCTTAGCTAGCTAGCTAACATAAATAGCAATCCACTCTGTTTGAGGAGACCTAATTAGCTAGCTAAATGAAAAGTGGAAAAAAAATACAACCAAATATATCTAGCTCTTTCTGCTGGTGCTGCTGCTAATTCTCCTTAATTTTTGAAGAAATGAATTTGTACAAAATTGTTCAGCTATTGTCTTTCTCTCTCTTGGAGTCAATTACTTACCATATTTTATGCACTACAGTGCTAGCTAGCTGCAATTTATGCTTTCAGTACTAGATTACTTATCTGATACTTTGATTGGGTGGAGAACATGTCAGTTCATGCTGCAAGAGCTCTGATAGGTTGGAGGACGTCCTCCGGAAGTTGTCATAATTACTGTGTGAGGGGGTGAGAACCATGAGCCTCCTAGGTTTTAAATTTAAGTCAATGTACCCAGAGGACAGAAGCTAGCTACCCCTGAGAGTGCTGTTGAGGCTATTGTAGAGCTTTGTTGCAAAACAGTGTGAATACACTGCATTTATATACTGCTTGCTCTCAAAGTGCAGGAAGTTAACAATCTGTGGCTTAGATTGAACTCAAAGTAGACACAAATGATAAACTAAGCAAAGCATTGCAACAAACTACTACAAATATGAAAGACTGCAACACACCGGCAAGTACAATAGCCTACACATGGAGAGGAACCTAAAGGCACATACAGTACCAACCAATACTACTCGCAGTGCTGCCTTGGCTGCAGTCTGCTGGTCCGCAGCTGCTCCCTTCTTCTTAGCAGCCACCGCCTTGGCATCAGTCAACAAGTTCAACTTCAACTTGAGAGTGGAGCATGCTTTATAGACTCAGCAAAAAAAGAAATGTCATCTCACTGTCAACTGCGTTTATTTTCAGCAAACTTAACATGAGTAAATATTTGTATGAACATAACAAGACTCAACAACTGAGACATAAACTGAACAAGTTCCACAGACATGTGACTAACAGAAATTGAATAATGTGTCCCTGAACAACAGGGGGGGTAACAGTCTGTATCTGGTGTGGCCACCAGCTGCATTAAGTACTGCAGTGCATCTCCTCCTCCACCAAATTTGCCAGTTCTTGCTGTGAGATGTTATCCCACTCTTCCACCAAGGCACCTGCAAGTTCCCGGACATTTCTGTGGGAAATGGCCCTAGCTCAGTCCGCCTCCAAAACGATCCTGCACCAGAGTACAGGCCTCGGTGTAACGCTCATTCCTTCAACAATAAACGCGAATCCGACCATCACCCTTGGCGAGACAAAACCGCGACTCGTCAGTGAAGAGCACTTTTTGCCGGTCCTGTCTGGTCCAGCGACGGTGGGTTTGTGCCCATAGGCGACGTTGTTGCCGGTGATGTCTGGTGAGGACCTGCCTTACAACAGGCCTACTAGCCCTCAGTCCAGCCTCTCTCAGCCTATTGCGGACAGTCTGGAAACTGATGGAGGGATGAAAAGCCAACTGACATTTACTCCTGAGGTGCTGACTTGCTGCACCCTCGACAACTACTGTGGTTATTATTTGACCATGCTGGTCATTTATGAACATTTGAACATATAATATAATCTCCACCCGGCACAGCCAGAAGAGGACTGGCCACCCCTCATAGCCTGGTTCCTCTCTAGGTTTCTTCCTATGTTTTGACCTTTTTCTAGGGAGTTTTTCCTAGCCACCGTGCTTCTACACCTGCATTGTTTGCTGTTTGGGGTTTTAGGCTGGGTTTCTGTACAGCACTTTGAGATATCAGCTGATGTAAGAAGGGATATATAAATAAATTTGATTTGATATGCAACCCTAAACAGGAAGGGTCTCTATTTACAGTAATAATGTATGCTGATTAAGCCTACGCTGTAACGGTGCAATGTAATGAAATCTTTTGTGGGTTCAAATCTGAAGGCCTACAGTACAGTCCAGGGTTGGGATCAATTCAAATTGAAGGCAGTCAATTCAGGAAGTACTGAAATGCCAATGACTTCTCAATGAACTGAAAAGTAGAAGCTATTTATTTGATTCGTTTTTCAAAGTTTTTTTTATGTCAATCACTTCCTAAGTGACTGCCTTTAATTCGAATTAACCCCATCTCTGACAATAGTCAGAGCAAGACGCTTTTTCTTGTCCCCTTCAAACTCTGACCGTAGACTATAGGCCTAATGGGGACAGAGGATGCTTTAAAAGGTAATTGACAAAGAGGTTCAAGCAGGATGGAGTGTTTGTGCAGTAGAACGGTTTTATCAGCGTGAAACACTCACAGGAATTCCGGTTTGGGATTGTCCATCCAATTCCTGCGTTCCACAGGAAGCTCTGGATAAAAAGCAACTGAAAAACGCCCAAAGGCATTTCATTTCTCTCCATTCGGTTCACGGGGAGCATCTAAACATTAAGCGTTGAGGCTTAATTCTAAGAAAAAAAACGTAGGGACGAGCTAAAAATAAATTGCAACGATGGAAGAGTCCACTAAACTGGCTGTCAAGTGGTCGGAGTTTGTTCTCATGGCAGCATCGGCTCTGCGTGCGCGAGCCGCACCACCACATGACCTCATACTGAGGGGGTAAGAAGAGTTTTTTTCGTTTATCTTAACTCATAATTTTGTTAACTTTTGGAGAGAAAAAAACGTATTTACTATACTTATGTAATATGTTTTAATTGTGTTGACGAAACAACGGTGGCTATTGAGCCCTCTTCTAGGCCTACTGCCAGTATTAAAAATGACACATATTTTTATATTAGACATGCATAGCCTAACCTTACTTACAACTCAAATGTGACAAATCATTGTCACGTCATTGGGACCCGTTTCGATCAAGCCACAGCCGACCACGACCAAGGGCGCGAAACGGAATAGCTTTATGATATGCTATGAGCATTTATGGACCTGTCTAAATGGAAATGACCTTTTCGTCGTGGGTGTGGCACAATGGCGGGGTTGGAGGGGATGTAGCCTATACTTGAGAAAGTAGCTTGAGACATTGGAATACGATAGGCCTTCATGGTATTAATTGAATGCGCTCCCAAGCATTGTGCTAGTCAACTCATTGCAAAAATATATATTTATTAACGTCTGATAATGTGGTATGCTACAACAACAATTAGCCTACATTTAACAATATATTTATAAAGGTGGCATATTTCAACTAAATGTATCACATTTGATGAGAAAATTCCCACTAGGCATTACTTGAATCAACGTGATTCAACCTAATGAAATGATTGTAACGACCCTGGGTTTATAAGCGCGGAAATCGACTCTGCCGCACGTATATGCTTTTGCGGCACAGTCGATAGCGCCCTGGACCTCGGGCTAGAAGGTCGAGGAATCGAGACCTGCTCCCTGCTGTTTCATAACATTATGTTGAACCAACCTGAATTAGACGTTGAATTGAGGTCTCTGCCCAGTTGGTTGTCATTTTCCCTGGTAGGCCTAGGCTATCAATAGCTCTGCTAGAAATGGACAACAAAATATGAATGTGGATGATGCTATTTTTAGGACCTGTTACAGGCTACAGTAGCCCCGTATTTTCAAAAGACGCCCAAACCATATTATCCTTCTCCAATGCAACTCCAGGTTCATTCGCTCTTGGACACGATAGCGCTTGTAATAAATAGCCTACAAATAAATTCAAGTGAAATCTCTTTGTAGTAACGCTACGCGGGGAGTCCCCCTCGACCCGTCGCGGTTGCGAGATACCCAGCTGGCTCGAGCCGGAGGGGGTGCTGCCGCGGCTACCCCCCATGCGCACTTTGACAGTTAGTAGGTTTGTAGGCTACTCACGGAGACGGAACCTGCATCTGGACTGGCAGAGAGATATTACTACAAGGCTATAACACAAGACGACTCAAAGGGAAACGCTCACTAGGCTACTAACTAGCATAGCGAGTGGATTTGACCGAGGTTTTCCGTTTTGCTAGACATTTCACATTCTGGACAAGGGAACAGTGCGTTGCTACTTAGCTGCACATGGAACAGTTGTAAGTTTAAAAGCGAAAACGAGTATCCCTTAATTTCACTAAATTACAAGGAGCACATTGGAATTACTATATCAGACTTGTAAGTTGCACGTTTTCATTCCATTTCAGCCCATTACGCACATTAATTATATAGCCAATGCGTACGATCCGCTCACTTTTACTTTTGATAGGACCATATCAATGATATCATTTCTATAGGCTAAGCTTGTTATACTTTGACTATTATTAATATCGGTAACTTTTGCATTATGTTGTAGGCTACTGAGAATAAGTGGGTATACGTGTATATGCGTGCGTATGTGTATGCGAAAGTGAGATAGAAAGAAGAGCAAGAGCATCTCTGGCTCAGAGGCAAGTTTGCGGTGTGTGATCTAATGATGAAAGTATTGTAAAACACTGCCGTCTGTTGGCCACTGTAAGAAATGTGTCGCATGTGCCAACTGCTTAATTCTATAATGATGCATTGACTAGACCAGTGTTGCCCTAGCACTTAACAGCTGATTCAAGTAACCAACTTTACTAGGGCAAAAAACAAAACGTGCACCCAGGGTTGGCCCCAGGACCGACTTTGGGAAACCCTGGACTAGACCAGGGCAATGAGAGCATGTTCCATCCACTGAGTGTTGGGATAGCTGTTGTTTACTTTGAATACCAAGCTCATTAGCATCAATAACAATATTTTAAGATCTCAACTAGATCAATATTTACCTGATTTCACAGCCTCGTCTCATAGACTAGATGTAACGTAAATCCTAGACACTCAAATTAGTAAAATATGTTAGATTTCGTAAGGTTACATAAAACAGATGGTTACTTAAGGCAAAAACGAAATTAGGTTGGATGGTCAGGGTGGATGGGTGGGCGTATAACGCAAATGTCTAACCACCTAGAGATTGTGAGTTCGAGTCTCATCACGGAAAACTTTAGCATTTTAGCTAATTAGCACCTTTCTCTCTACTTAGCATGTTAGCTAACCCTTCCCCAGTGGTGGAAAAAGTACCTAATTGTCATTCTTGAGTACAAGTAAATATACCTTAACAGACAATGACTCAAGTAAAAGTGAAAGTCACCCAGAAAAATACTACTTGAGTAGAAGTCTAAAAGTATTTGATTTTACATATACTTAAGTATCAAAAGTAAAAGTATAAATCATTTCAAATTCCTTGTATTAGGCAAACCAGATGGCACGATTTTTTACATTTTTAATTTTGGATAGTCAGGGGCACACTCCAATGAGTCTGCAAAATCATAGGCAGTAGGGATGTTCTCTTGATAAGTACGTGAATTGCACCATTTTCCTGTCCTGTCAAGCATTCCAAATCAAACTAGTACTTTTGGGTGTCAGGGTAAATGTATGGAGTAAAAAGTACATTATTTTCTTCAGGAATGTAATGAAGTAAAAGTAGTCAAAAATGTAAATAGTATAGTACAGATACCCCCAAAAATGACTTAAGTAATACTTTGAAGTATTTTTACTGGAGTACTTTACAACACTGCACTTCCCCTAACCCTAACTTGAACCCTTTTTAGCTTTCCCCTAACCTTAACCTTTTTATCTAACCATTTCCTTAACACTTTTTAGATAACCCTTCCCCTAACCTTAACCTTCTTAGCTAACCCTTCCCCTAACCTTAACCCTTTAACCTAACTCCTAAATTTAACCCTAACCCCTAGCCTAGATTACATTAGCCAACTAGCTAATGTTAGCCATCTAGCTAGATTCGTAACATATCAAACGTTTTGAAAATTCGTAACATATAAGACAAATTGTAATTCGGAACATTTCATATGAAATGGCCGATGGACAGCCACAAATTAATACAGACCACATGAAACGTAATATATCACATTAAATGGAGAGGCTTGAATTTACGTACAGAATAATACAAAATACTCTGAGTCCAGGTTGGAGTTCAGAGGATTTGAGCAATTAACCCATTTATCGGTCCAGGTGAAGCTGTTCAGTTTTGTTTTGTGTGGCCAGGTCTGATTTGAGTACTGTGTTCTCGGCTGGGGGGAGTTGTGGTTAGATCGTGCTACGTGTGAACTGAGGATGAACTCAGTGTGAACTGTGTGTGTTTTAGGGCTCCATGCAGTCAGGGAAGATACACAGCATGTCTCAGTCAATGGCATTGGTTTATGATTCTGCCAGTGTCAAATCCCCACCTCATGCACTCTCACAGATCCCCAGGGGTATGACATAATTCTCTTAGGTAATCCATTCAGGAAGACAGAGGTGTGTGCTCTTCATCTTACAACCCATACACTTTATCTGAACATGGAAACGGCAGTGACTTTTGACCTACCCTTATCCTGCCCACTCTTCCCATTTTTATATTTGAGTAATTTAGCAGACACTCTTATCCAGAGCAACTTACAGTAGTGAGTGCATACATTTTTCATTTATTTTCCCCTGTACTGGTACTGAGAATTGAACCCACAACCCTGGTGTTTTTTACATATCCCAAATCCGAAAGGGGAGTGGGGTCATGGCCAGGGTCTGCTAATATCAACAGCAACCTTGGAGCAATTAGGATTTAGAGCCTTGTTCAAGGGCACATGGACAGATTTTTCACCATGTCGGCTCGGGGATTCAAACTATCAACCTTTCAGTTACTGGCCCAATGCTCTAAACTAGGGGTGGGCAACTCCAGTCCTCGAGGGCCTGATTGGTGTCACACTTTTTCTCAATCCCTAGCAAACACAGCTGATGAATCAAATTGCATTCTAAACTGAGGATCATGATTAGGTGATTATTGGAGTCAGGTGTGTTAGCTGGGGCTGGGGAAAAACTGTGACACCAATCAGGCCCTCAAGGACTGGAACTGCCCACCCCTGCTCTAAACGCTAGACTACCTGCCTTCCCCTACCATCCCCTCTCTCTTTCCACAGGGGAGGAACCCTCAGACACAGATGTGCTAGTCTCTTCCCCCACCCAACCCACCGTCCATAACCCCTCCTTGGGCCCGACCTTGGTAACCCCCCGACAGGCATGTTGTGTTGTCAGCTGATCCCACTGTCTGAAGCCATTAGGGAGATATCCTCCATACAGGGATTCACAGAGCCTCACTCCTCAGACTTACACTTAGACAGATAGACAGCCCCCAGCCACTATCATTGTCTGTCTGTCTGTCGGTCAGCATGGACCTCTGCCTAGGTGGGCTCACCTGGGACACAGCAAAGAGAAGGGGGGTGGAAGGGGGGCACTGAGATATTGGAGTATGGGGTAAAGGGAAAAATGTTTTTATGGGTCTTTATTGCCTAAAAGTCTTTCCTATATGGTGCTTTATCACCTGTGGAGGTGAGTGTCATGTTGTGTCTGTTGTGCAGGGAGAGTGAACCCAGGCATTGGCTGCTTGGCTTAATATGTTTCTATTAGAGAGGATAATGTCTGTAGAAATAGATTGTATGTAACCAACAAGGTTGTAGGTTCAATTACGTGTTGATATCATCCACCTATATCTTAGCCAGAGGTTGTTACATGTACTATATATTCCCTGTGGGAGTAGGACTCCGACTATTGGCAGCAGTAGCCAGTCTCACAACCTTACATTTAACTACAATCTAATCATCGGCAACACAGCTGCTGGCTATGATGTTCTCAAACCACACCAGGCACTTTGTCAGGAAGCAAGGCTGTGATAGCTGCACACCTTAAGGTCTTTTTTGATACTTAAAATTTGCACTTGATCTACTCTAAAGATAAGAGCAGACTGGAGCTATGCTGTACTGTACTGTACTATTGCTGTGGCGATTTGTGAATGAACCCAAGCTGTGTAAGGTTTGCGTGTTTGCTCTCTGGGCTTAGAGCCAATAGAGGATCTGAGAGACATGCACGCTGTCAGCCAGGGCTTAGCGGCACCTCCAGCCTAACTCTGTCTATGTCCCAAATGGCACCCTGTTACCTATATAGTGTATTCTTTTGACCAGGGCTCATGGGGCTCTGGTCAAAACTAAAGTATGGTGACATTTACAACGCAGACTAACTCTTTATTCCCTATCAGGCTAGCCGCTAGCCCAAGGCTAAGAGCAACCACCCAGGGTAACATTAGTGTTATGCTATTGGCTACAACAAGAACCAAGGCCCTGGCCTATATAGGATCAACTCCAGGTCTGCTTCTGCATCCCAAATGGCACCCTATTCCCTATATAGTGCACTACATTTGACCTGAGTCCTATGAGCCCTGGTAAAAAAGTAGTGCATTATATATGGAATAGGGTGCCATTTGGGATGTATCCCAGGTTAACTGTAGTGCCATCTTGGAGGCTAAATCAAAATTCAGAGCCAGAGTACCCCCAGCTCTTCTGAAGGTTAACCAAACTCCTGCTATAGTTCTCCATCAATCTAACAGAGTGGAACGGGAGGTAGGAAGAGATTATGGGACAGAGCTGGAGGTAGACCTATCTTCACTTTATGTTCTGAGAGACGGGCAAGTCCACCCTGGCCTCACACAGGATCTGTCTCTGTGTATGTTCATGTGTATGCATGTGTGTGTGTCGCCTTGGTATCTGTGCGTGTGTGGGTCAATAGACAATATAACAGAGCTATAATAATGTCCAGGGTTTTAGGGTGGATCAGGGGTTCAGATAAAACCACTAAACCAGCTATACAGTCTCTTAGGGCCTCATCATCCAGACCGCCCTGTTGGCTCCATGGCTGTCCCAAATGGCACCCTATTCTCTACATAGTACACTACTATTGACCAGAACCCTATCTGCCCTGGTCAAAAGTAATGCACTATATAGGAAATAGGAAATAGGGTGGCATTTGGGGAACACCGCATGATGCCACCTTTCTCCCTGGGGCCTGGCTGTGGTGGGGAGTGATGGGTTAACAGCCCTCTAATGACAGGTCATCATCCAGGGACCGTAGGGGTGCAGTGTCGGAGGAGTCCACAGGATGTTGGTTAGCCGGGAACATTAACCCAGCAGAGAGAGCATGGTGAATGTTTACACCCATGCACACACACAACCTACCGCTCCGAGCACCCGACAAACAATCTAGCTCAGACACTCAGCATGAAGCACAAACATGGCTCAAATCATCTTTACAGTCAGTGGCAAACAGTGTTCTGAGCGGAGGGGGTACAGTAACCACCAACGTGCTAAATCTGGTTACTGCACCCCCTTACTGCTGCTACCTGTTGTCTGAACTCATTCACTTTTACGACAGCCATGTTTAAAATCACCCACCAGGGAAGCACAATCAAATCTATTTTAAACAACTCATAAAATCGGGGGATCGTTATATAAATAAATGGGTTGATTACGTTAAGCTTTTCAAGATGAAGGGCTCTGCCGTTCATACAAAGAGCTGTGGTAGGGAAACTGGAGTCACGTAACAAACGAAAGAGAAAGTACATAGCTATATATTATGAATACAGTGAAAATATGACCTGTGTGAATTAGGGTTAAATATTTTCCCTGTATTTTTACAAATGTTTCATCCCGAGAATAAATCACTTTTCTCCTGGGTAACCCGCTATTTCTCGCCAAAACCGGAAAGGTCATTCAAAAGCATGATAAAGCATATAAATAAACCTATATCTGGAAGCCCAAATGATTGTGCTGTTATCCAATACATACAGTGGGGCAAAAAAGTATTTAGTCAGCCACCAATCTCACGATACATGGCCCCATTCATTCTTTCCTTTACACGGATCAGTCGTCCTGGTCCCTTTGCAGAAAAACAGCCCCAAAGCATGATGTTTCCACCCACATGCTTCACAGTAGGTATGGTGTTCTTTGGATGCAACTCAGCATTCTTTGTCCTCCAAACACGACGAGTTGAGTTTTTACCAAAAAGTTCTATTTTGGTTTCATCTGACCATATGACATTCTCCCATTCTTCTTCTGGATCATCCAAATGCTCTCTAGCAAACTTCAGACGGGCCTGGACATGTACTGGCTTAAGCAGGGGGACACGTCTGGCACTGCAGGATTTGAGTCCCTGGCGGCGTAGTGTGTTACTGATGGTAGGCTTTGTTACTTTGGTTGGTCCCAGCTCTCTGCAGGTCATTCACTAGGTCCCCCCGTGTGGTTCTGGGATTTCTGCTCACCGTCCTTGTGATCATTTTGACCCCACGGGGTGAGATCTTGCGTGGAGCCCCAGATCGAGAGAGATTAGCAATGGTCTTGTATGTCTTCCATTTCCTAATAATTGCTCCCACAGTTGATTTCTTCATACCAAGCTGCTTACCTATTGCAGATTCAGTCTTCCCAGCCTGGTGCAGGTCTACAATTTTGTTTCTGGTGTCCTTTAACAGCTCTTTGGTCTTGGCCATAGTGGAGTTTGGAGTGTGACTGTTTGAGGTTGTGGACAGGTGTCTTTTATACTGATAACAAGTTCAAACAGGTGCCATTAATACAGGTAACGAGTGGAGGACAGAGGAGCCTCTTAAAGAAGAAGTTACAGGTCTGTGAGAGCCAGAAATCTTGCTTGTTTGTAGGTGACCAAATACTTATTTTCCACCATAATTTGCAAATAAATTCATAAAAAATCCTACAATGTGATTTTCTGGATTTTTTGTCTAATCTTGTCTGTCATAGTTGAAGTGTACCTATGATGAACATTACAGGCCTCTCTCATCTTTTTAAGTGGGAGAACTTGCATAATTGGTGGCTACACACCACATACAAAAACCCATGCCACACCCTGGCCTGACCAAATAAATGAAGATAAACACAAAATACTTCGACCAGGGCGTGACACGCTCTTGGGTAAATAAATTAAACTAGCTCCCTACTCCAGATGCCTACTGGATAACTTATTTGTATTGCTTTTAATCTTTTTAATGAATTTATCTTAACACTTTCTTCTTAACTAGCTATTTGTGTAGGTAGCTTTCAAGTAAACGCAATGAGTAGGCTTATTTATTTGAGTGTGGACTATATTACTGTGTGGTGCAAATAAATCAAGAAATAATAAGTACTGGATTATATGACTGGAATTACACACATTGTTCAATCCATGATAAAGCAGGGAGAGAACATGCGATTCTGTTGTAGCACAAGTATAGGCTAGCAAAATGGATTTTAGTTTTGAAACATAATAAGGCCTATTTGTATAATTAGTAGGCTGACGCATACATACCTTTCAGAATATTTCCCCTAATGTTATTAGCCTACTTCCTCTTTCTCTCTCTGTTGTCGCTTCATTCCTTCCTCGCTTTCAACAGTTAAATTAAATAAGTTTTGTTGTCCTTATCTCCATCATTCTAATGACATCCTTGAATAATATAGGACTAGAATTAGATGCAGAAGGCTTTCACTTCTCTTCACGAACATTGAATGGTTATGGGTCTGAATAAATAACTGCTATAGCCTACCACCATCGCGTGTTCAGTCTTCTTTCAAACTATCCATGAGTTGTTCTATTGGCTGCTGTATTTAACATTCAGCAAACAAGAGCTTCCATCCCTCCTCGAATAGTCTATTGGTATAAAAAATGATGTCCAGCAAGCTATTCTAGTCTAGCTTTTCCTGCATGTGACTCCAAGAGCTAAGGAGCCTTTTTTAAGGAGAGCGATGATGAGATGATAGGTCTACATACATTGTGAACTATGCTCCATACTGAGATGGGCTGTCTATCCCCACCCTGAGCGTTGATGAATACTTTCCGAAGGCACTGTATAATTTAACAGTTCACTTTTCACGCCATGCTGTTCATATAAATCATTTATTATAATTTGCTGGTTTGTCATTGTTATTTATCCCGGGAAAAGGAAGTGGTTTTGGGCAGTAAATCTCGGGAACCGGGTTCCTGCCATTCAACCCTAGTGTAAATGTTGAGTCATTTGCTGTGAAGTGAAATTAATGTCAGTGCTGGTATGTTAATCACTGGCACATTTCTTATTATACAGAGCGAGTCGTACTGAGTCTCTGACTTTAATTCTCTCTTTCTGTGTGTGTCCACCTCTACCCCATTCCATTAAGACATTTTAGTTCCAGGATTCAATCCGATCGTCCCTTTTTGGCTATGCACCATTTAAAGGTGATGTTACCGCAGTCGCAGAGATGGCATTCAAATTAAACGCTGCAGATGTTGGCTCAATCAGAAATGTCAACTGCGCAACAACGTGGATCTTCCGGATTGAATCCTGGCCTTATTTTAGTAACAGAGCTACACTCTCCACTGCAGATTCAACCTCATCATTGTATTAAAACTAGAGGTCGACCGATAATGATTTTTCAACGCCGATACCGATTATTGGAGGACCAAAAAGCCGATACCGATTAATCGGCCAATTTTTGTTGTTTTTTTGGTTTTGTAATAATGACAATTACAACAATACTGAATGAACACTTATTTTAACTTAATATAATACATCAATAAAATCAATTTAGCCTCAAGTAAATAATGAAACATGTTCAATTTGGTTTAAATATTGCAAAAACAAAGTGTTGGAGAAGAAAATGAAAGTGCAATATGTGCTATGTAAGAAAGCTAACGTTTCAGTTCCTTGCTCAGAACATGAGAACCTATGAAAGCTAGTGGTTCCTTTTAACATGAGTCTTCAATATTCCCAGGTAAGAAGTTTTAGGTTGTAGTTATTATAGCAATTATAGGACTATTTCCCTCTATACCATTTGTATTTCATTAACCTTTGACTATTGGATGTTCTTATAGGCACTTTAGTATTGCCAGTGAAACAGTATAGCTTCCGTCCCTCTAGTTAGCGCGCGCTAATTAGCTAGCAATTTCACTTCGGTTACACCAGCCTCATCTCGGGAGTTGATAGGCTTGAAGTCATAAACAGCGCAGTGCTTGATGCACAACGAAGAGCTGCTGGCAAAATGCACAAAAGTGCTGTTTGAATGAATGTTTACGAGCCTGCTTCTGCCTACCACCGCTCAGTCAGATACTTGTATACTCAGTCAGATTATATGTAACGCAGGACACGCTAGATAATATCTAGTAATATCATCAACCATGTGTAGTTAACTAGTGATTATGATTGATTGTTTTTTACAAGATAAGTTTAATGCTAGCTAGCAACTTACCTTGGCTTACTGCATTCGCGTAACAGGCACTCCTTGTGGAGTGCAACGAGAGAGAGGCAGGTTGTTATTGCGTTGGACTAGTTAACTGTACCGTTGCAAGATTGGATCCCCCGAGCTGACAAGGTGAAAATCTGTCGTTCTGCCCCTGAACAAAGCAGTTAACCCACCGTTCCTAGGCCGTCATTGAAAATAAGAATGTGTTCTTAACTGACTTGCCTAGTTAAATAAAGGTATAAAAATAAAATAAAAATTGGCAAAAAAATCGGCATCCAAAAATACCGATTTCCAATTGTGATAACTTGAAATCGGCCCTAATTAATCGACCATTCCGATTTAAAAAAAATTAAATTACATTTTTACCTTTTATTTTACTAGGCAAGATTAATCGGTCGACCTCTAATTAAAACAGTATGTACATCATCTGTTTTAACTTAAAGTATTACATAACCCATTGCTCTTTATGTTACACTATCACTCCAGAACTTGATTTGAGGTTCAAGTCAAGCAGTAAGTATGTTTTCTGGTGTGGGAACTGATATTTGGAGTGTTGTTTGGAGATGGATTCTGTTTGAGTGTTTATAAATGGGGGTAACACTTAAGCCTTCCACATCAGCTATGAGAGTGGAGAAGTAAGCTAGTACTGTCTCTGATGTGAGAACTCAGTGAACTTCTTTCTATCATGGTTTCTCTAAAAGGTTAGATGTTGATATGACTGACTGGGATTCAAACCAGGATCGTCTGTGCATCACAAGTGGAGTGGAAACGTCAAGTGGAAATGCATGAAAAGAGTGAACAGAAGTTACTCTTCATTTCCAGAACCCAAACTTCTGTGTTTGTCCCTCTCTGTGTACCTACAGGTAGTTGGCATCCTCCTCCTAGAAGTCTAAAACAAGGCTCTTAACATCAAAGAGAGAGACACAGCCACAGCCCTTCTCCCCTTCCCCTCATCCTCCTTTCTTCTCCCATTGGACAGAGAGAGAGAGAGAGAGAGTGAAAGTGAGAAAGAAGAGGGAGACATGTACCAAACACTCCTCCTCTCCTCCTCGCTCTTCATCCTCCATGTGACGGCCACTCCACAGTTCCACGGTCACCACGGGTAACAGCTCCCTCATTCCATTTCTTGTGTTTGTTATTGGTCGTCACCCATTATTGGTCCCTGTGATAGCTCGGTTACATGGGCCTCTAGCTTCAGTTACACACCAATCATTTGTGGAGTTAATTGGGGGCTATATATTTAGAATGGTTATTTGCTTCATTTGGCATTCTCACCCTGAGTAAATGTATACTGATAGTCCAGATAACAGTTAAACATTTACGACGGTGACATGTTGTATTAGACCTATATCAACTCTATGGAGATGCAGGTTCTTTGAGATCTCAGTTGATTTGGCCAGAGAAGAAAACAAACTACAACCCTTACAAAAGATCAAAGGGTGATGGAAGGTTAGAGGTGACTCTCAACACAAGACAGGTTCAGTGGCGATAACATTGGCCAATCAGCATCAATTACATGTCAGTTAACTGTCACTGACACAGAGACCTCGAGGTCACGTCATCAACTGAGGGTTAAAATGCTTGAGGGACTGATTAGTTCTCAGACTGGTTAAGAGAGACCACCACAGCAGGTTTTAAACCCAGTCTCAAACTGTCCCCTGACACGGCACATTCTATATGTGAATGCTTCAGAGGTAATCAAGAGTAAGTGGTGTAATTTCACATTTTAAACCATTACGATTCCTGTCAGTAATTTCACTTCCAACATTAAGCAAATTGTTTATTTGACGATAAAGAATTGTGATTATGTTGAATTTCATGACTTGGAGTGTAGCTAGCTGTTAAACCTAACACAGTGACAGACTGATGACAGCAGAGACAGTCCTAATTTAATATAATATATGCCATTTAGCAGATGCTTTTAACAGTCAAGCATGCATTACTTTTTTACATATGGGTGGTCCCAGGAATCGGACCCAGAGTTCTCATATGTTCCAAAGAATACCTCACTAGTCTCTACCTGTGTGAGTGATTTCCTATGTGTGTGTTGCAGGAGGAGGGTGTGTGGCAGAGATATTCATCACAGCAGTGTCATCACGACGACCGAGTCGTTCGTCCAGCCCATTCACAAACCTTACATCACCCTATGTCAGGGGCACCGGCTCTGTAGCACCTACAAGTAAGTGACACAGCCATGACTCTCATGACCACTACTGTTGCTATCACTGTCAATATCTCTATCACTGTCAATATCGCAATCGCTGTCAATATTTCTATCGCTATAACTGTCAATATTTCTATCGCTGTCAATATCTCTATCGTTATCAATATCACTATCATTGTCACTATCACTGTCAATATCGCTTTCGCAGTCAATATCACTATCATTGTCTCTGTCACTATCACTGTCAATATCGCAGTCAACATCTCTATCACTGTCGATATCGCTGTCAATATCTCTCACTGTCGATATCGCTATCACTGTCTATATCACTACCAATATCTCTCTATCACTGTCAACATCGCGATCACTGTCAATATCGCGATCGCTGTCAATATCTCTATCGCTATAACTGTCAATATTTCTATCGCTGTCAATATCTCTATCGTTATCAATATCACTATCATTGTCTCTATCGCTGTCAATATCACTACCAATATCTCTCTATCACTGTCAACATCGCGATCACTGTCAATATCGCGATCGCTGTCAATATCTCTATCGCTATAACTGTCAATATTTCTATCGCTGTCAATATCTCTATCGTTATCAATATCACTATCATTGTCACTATCACTGTCAATATCGCTTTCGCAGTCAATATCACTATCATTGTCTCTGTCACTATCACTGTCAATATCGCAGTCAACATCTCTATCACTGTCGATATCGCTGTCAATATCTCTCACTGTCGATATCGCTATCACTGTCTATATCACTACCAATATCTCTCTATCACTGTCTACATCACTACCAATATCTCTCTATCACTGTCTATATCACTACCAATATCTCTCTATCACTGTCTATATCACTACCAATATCTCTCTATCACTGTAAATATCTCTGTCAATATCTCTATCACTGTCTATATCACTACCAATATCTCTATATCACTACCAATATCTCTCTCACTGTCTATATCACTACCAATATCTCGCTATCACTGTAAATATCTCAATATCTGTCTATATCACTACCAATATCTCTATATCACTATATCACTGTCTATATCACTACCAATATCTCTCTATCACTGTCTATATCACTACCAATATCTCTCTATCACTGTAAATATCTCTGTCAATATCTCTATCACTGTCTATATCACTACCAATATCTCTATATCACTACCAATATCTCTCTCACTGTCTATATCACTACCAATATCTCTCTATCACTGTCTATATCACTACCAATATATCTCTCTCACTGTCTATATCACTACCAATATCTCTCTATCACTGTCTATCACTACCAATATATCTCTATCACTGTCTATCATTACCAATATCTCTCTATCACTGTCTATCACTACCAATATCTCTCTAACACTGTCTATCACTACCAATATCTCTCTATCACTGTCTATATCACTACCAATATCTCTCTCACTGTCTATATCACTACCAATATCTCTCTATCACTGTCTATATCACTACCAATATCTCTCTATCACTGTCTATATCACTACCAATATCTCTCTATCACTGTCTATATCACTACCAATATCTCTCTATCACTGTCTATCACTACCAATATCTCTCTATCACTACCAATATCTCTCTATCACTGTCTATATCACTACCAATATCTCTCTATCACTGTCTATCACTACCAATATCTCTCTATCACTGTCAATGTCTCTATTGCTATCGCTAGCAGACTTAGTCATGCGACTTTGTTTTTTTGTGTATGTATGGGAATCGAACCCGCCATCATCTACCAACTGAGCTACAGAGGACCACATATTTAGCATTGTCTATAAAGTCTGACCTCAGCCAACATCAGGCAATACATTCATCTCTGACACAGAAGATGTTAAGGGGAATTTATACATTGTTCTACTCTAAAGAAGGTAGACAGCTCCTGATATTTTTTTACAGAGGAGTCTTATCCCTCCAGGTGAAGACCTGCCGCTGTCCTCGCTACCACTGTCCTCTCTGTTGTATCGCTTTCTCTGTTCATCTCTCTCTACCCCCCCGCCTCCATGTCTCTCTCGTGCTTTCCCTCTTTCTCTCCCCCTTTGTCTCTCTCTGGCTCACTCCCTCTTCCCCCCCCCCTCTCTAAGTCTCTCTTTCATATCATACTCATACACAGAAGTGGGTCATGGCGGTACATATTTTGGTGGAATATAAATATCAAGCAATTTGTGTAACTACGGGAAATGAACAGCCAGCCCACAGAGACCACTGCTGTGTTTATCTTGGACAACCTCTCCCTCTGTGCTTACGCACTCTTTCATTCTTTCTCTCTCTCTCTCGCTCTCTCTCTCCGCAGCAGCAGACTGCTCCCAAGCCGACAACCATAATTATAAACTTTTCTTCCCACCATGAGACTGATGTTATTGATTAATTTGTGAGACATCTTTTGTGAGGCTATTTTTCTCTTTCCTGCTCTCTTTCCCTTTTTCTCTCTGAGGACAATGCCAGGAAACATTTCAGCAGATTTCAGTGAAACAGCAGAACCCAGAACTGGCTTGGTGTCAACCTCACCCCCTGCCATCCTTTCCACATCCTCCCCCTCTTGTCACACACACTTGGTAACCATTGGTCCATGGTCCAGCCTAATATACCTGTGTGTCCATGTCTGCTGACAAGGAGAAAACTCTAGGAGCTCTGCACGCACACAGTGGTTCTCAGAATCATCACTCAAACCTATTTAAGTGGCTCTGTGTGGGCTGTAAAGACCTTGTCTGACCTAGCTGTAACATTATGTTGTGTGTTTCTCCAGGACAGTGTACAGGGTGGCGTACCGTCAGGTGCCCAGAGCAGTGCCAGTCTCACACTCTTACCCAGAATGCTGCCCGGGTTGGCGACGACTCCACTCACACAACTGTAACCAAGGTAATAGGGGTTTACACTCTCCTAGCATCCCGTATGTGTGCATGTTCATTTTTGATTATTTCTCTCTGTCCTCTCCAGCGGTGTGTGGCCAGTCCTGTGTGAACGGAGGAACATGTTTAAGACCCAACCACTGCGCCTGTCCTCTGGGATGGATGGGTCGTAACTGCCAAACAGGTACACACACACACACACGCTCCTGCACGTACACACAGTATTGTACAGCTAACCTTGTGGATAGCTGTACAATTCAGTCCCATTCAAAATCCTATTTTCGCTAAGCCTGTACTCTTACCTTTATAACCTTAAACCTAACCCTAGTTCTTAACCCTAAAACTTTCCCTAGTTCTTACCCTAAAACTTACCCTAGTTCTTAACCCTAAAACTTACCCTAGCTCCTAACCCTAACCCTTAACGTAATTCTAACCATTAACGTAATTCTAACCCTAACAATATCAGTGACACCCAGTCTCTCCTCCCTCTCTCTGTCAGATGTGGATGAGTGCAGTGAGCAGCAGCCCTGTTCTCATCAGTGTGTGAACATGGCAGGCAGCTACCACTGTGTGTGTAGAGAGGGCTACAGGCTGGCAGGAGACACACACTCCTGTGAGAACCTTCCTCCTCCTCCGGCCTCTTCCACCCACCCCAGTCAAGAAGCAGCAAACGATCACAGACCCCCCTCCAGTGATACAGGTACACCTCCACCATTATCTTTATCTGCAGACATGATAATCAATCGTGTGTGTGTGTGTGTGTGTGTTTGTTTCAGCAAAGCCTCCAATGGGAGTGAAGAAGAGGACAGACAGGACCACAGCCAGGCTCTTGGTCCATTATTACTTTTGGTACGCGCTATGCCAAACTCTACTCGTACCGTGAGTAATAATGCACTGAGACTGGTGCACACTGCAAAGTGGACCGCATGCAGTCAACAACCAACAAGGTGTGGTGGTGTATGTTATGACCAGATGGACCACACTGATAACCAGTATAAACAACGATTGATAGACCAACTGCGGTCAGCAACCAACAGTTTGTGGTCATGTACAGTATGGTACCTGATGAACCATGCTGATAACCACTGTTTGTACATCAGCTAGCTGTTTGATGTAGACCAGGGAAGGGCAGCTTTGATGGGGGTGGGGGCCACAAAAAATTGGAACTCATCATGGGGGGCCGCAGTGGCTCGTGGGTCACGTTCCATACCCACACCTGCAGTCAGAGCCAGCCCTAGGCTTTTGGGGCCAGGGGCCCTAAGCTAAATGTTGTTATACCATTCTAACTATCCACAGGTGGGGGCAGTTGCCCATCCCTGATGTAGACCTTTCTTCCCCATCTTTAACATAGGAAAACTTCTTACCATTCCAAAATGTTCCTTTAGTATGCAGTGAAACATCCTCCTCTCCCACACTTTCACACACTCAAGCTATTCTCTAAACTGCTGCATATCACTGAAGAAAAGGGAAAAAACAGCTCCCATAGATGTGCTGTGTTTGGCGTAACTCAGCAACAGGCTAAAACAACCTCCCATGTCTAGAAGTGGCTGGATGGAACCCAAAGAAATTCCCATTTCTCTCAGACTGTTAGCCAGTAAACTGTAGTACGATGAGCATACATTACACACATAAAGAAAGACTAATCATTTCCTCTAGCTTGTGTCTGTCTGTCTAGATAGAGATGAGATATACAGGATAGATTGTCTTACACACTAAACTACACAAAGAGAGAAAAACAGCAGTAAAAAAACAGATGTTACAGATTGTACTTGGTGAAGGTGACGCAGGGGGAATATGTGCAGGCTCAGTACAGTTCTGTTCTCCTGGCCAACAAAGTGCAAGGCCAACAGGCTGCTGCAGCATTAACATCAGCAGCAGTATTGTCTTGGTTAATGGCCCTATTATATCCATGAACTGTTCATATCCAGGCTGAGGTATGATGTTGATGAAGATCACCAAGACAAACAAGGGAATAAATGCCCTGCTCAGACCTTAACAGCTCTCGTCTGAATCCCTCCATCTTTTTTCTTCCTTCTCGGTCTCTCTCTCTCTTCTTGGCCGGAACTTGCGCTCTCATTCCAGCTTCATCAACTTCATCTGCTGGGGGTCGCCTCCCTCCCTTTCGACTCTTGTCCACATCTGGGAGAGATTGAGTTGTTCTCAGCCTTAGCTCCGTGGCTGACCGAGGGGAGACGTGGGGTTTGTACCCAGCTCTGAGCCCATAGCTCTGGGGACCTGTCATGGTGAACAGGGGGACACTCGGTGGCTGGTTGGACTCAGGCCAACTTAGCTCACCCCTCCTTGTCTTGTAACTGATACAGGACAACATGTTTAGCCATGATGGACTGTGTGTCTTATTCATAGTGCCCTCTCTTCCAGTTACATGGTGTGTGTGTGTGTCATTTCCTCATATCCTCTGCCCCTTTTGCAGTCTTAAGTTATGGATTTGTTACCGGCTTCACCCCTAGCACTGAATTCCCCAGCCAGCTTGTGGTTCTCTTCCCATTTGTTTCATAGCTCTGAGACTGAGGCCCCCTGTCTGCTTATGAATCACTCTGGAGCAGGATCGGAGTAAGATGCTGAAGTCATTATCTATCTCAAAGACATGTCACAAGTCTAAGCTTTAGATAGAATTGGAAGGATTAACCATCGCACTCTCTCCCACCCGTTCCACTCTAAAAATTGTCAGACTCCAGCCACCGTAGTCATAGACTGTTCTCTGTGCTACCGCACGGCAAGAGGTACCGGAACGCCAAGTCTAGGTCCAAAAGGCTTCTTAACAGCTTCTACCCCCAAGCCATAAGACTCCTGAACAGCTAATCAAAGGGCTACCCAGACCCCTCTTTTATGCTGCTGCTACTCTCTGTTTATAATCTATGCATAGTCACTTTAACTCTACCTACATGTACATATTACCTCGATATAGCCTGGCTTGTTATTTTACTGCTGCTACTCTCTGTTAATAATCTATGCATAGTCACTTTAACTCTACCTACATGTACATATTACCTCGATATAGCCTGGCTTGTTATTTTACTGCTGCTACTCTCTGTTTATAATCTATGCATAGTCACTTTAACTCTACATGTACATATTACATGTATTTTACTATTACTATGCATAGTCACTTTAACTACCTAGCATATTACTGGCCTTGTTATTTTACTGCTGCTACTCTCTGTTTATAATCTATGCATAGTCACTTTAACTCTACCTACATGTACATATTACCTCCATATAGCCTGGCTTGTTATTTTACTGCTGCTACTCTCTGTTTATAATCTATGCATAGTCACTTTAACTCTACCTACATGTACATATTACCTCCATATAGCCTGGCTTGTTATTTTACTGCTGCTACTCTCTGTTTATAATCTATGCATAGTCACTTTAACTCTACCTACATGTACATGATAGCCTGGCTTGTTATTACACTTTAACTCTCCATATAGCCTGGCTTGTTATTTTACTGCTGCTACTCTCTGTTTATAATCTATGCATAGTCACTTTAACTCTACCTACATGTACATATTACCTCCATATAGCCTGGCTTGTTATTTTACTGCTGCTACTCTCTGTTTATAATCTATGCATAGTCACTTTAACTCTACCTACATGTACATATTACCTCCATATAGCCTGGCTTGTTATTTTACTGCTGCTACTCTCTGTTTATAATCTATGCATAGTCACTTTAACTCTACCTACATGTACATATTACCTCGATATAGCCTGGCTTGTTATTTTACTGCTGCTACTCTCTGTTTATAATCTTTAACTCTGCATAGTCACTTTAACTCTACCTGTTTATAATCTATGTACATTTATCTACCTCATGTATATAGCCTGGCTTGTTATTTTACTGCTGCTACTCTCTGTTTATAATCTATGCATAGTCACTTTAACTCTACCTACATGTACATATTACCTCCATATAGCCTGGCTTGTTATTTTACTGCTGCTGTTTAATTTTTTTAACTTTTATTTTAAATTTTGTACTTGTCTATTTTTTATCTAACACTTTTTTCTTGAAACTTCTTAAAGCATTGTTTGCTAAGGGCTTGTAAGTAAGCATTTCACTGTAAGGTCGCACCTGTTGTATTCGGTGCATAATATTTGATTTGATCTGTCCCCAAAGCTTTGTAAACTAACCCTACTGGGTCATATTCAGTAGGGTTCACTGTAGCAAAACGTTTTGCAACAGAAAATAAAAATCTGTGTTCTTATTGAAGCAGGTCAGGTAGTACCTCATAGTTTTCAAAAAGTTTTCTCCCAATACACAACCCCATTGTGTAGATAGAGGGTGTCTTAAATACTGGTGATCCACAGTGTGATTGTGTGTGTTGTCTACAGGTGGAGGGTATGGGCTGACTGAGAACGTAACAGAGGAGGTCCAGAGCCTGAAGAACAGAGTAGAGCTGCTGGAGCAGGTACAACTGCACCCCCTGTTCTCTACCATCACCTGCACACACAGCTTTGTTTTGGGGAATTTTCAGGACATTCTGGGGAGTAAAAATGTATTTCCATTCAAAATTCTATTTTCCCTAACCCCAAACTCTAAACCTAACCTTAACCTCAAACCCTAAACCTAACCTTTACGCCAAAAATAGCATTTTAACAAATTCAGGACATTTAAAAATATATATATATTCCTACCTTGTCAGAAAATTCTAGTGACTTGTCAGAACATTCTGGTGACTTGTCAGTGGATTGTGGTCCTGATAAAGTAGGAAAACGTGTACACACATTCACACTCTCACAAACAGGCGTACATACCTTCTCCCTTCCTATCCTTGTAAAGTCCCCCTTAAACCCTTACCAGTCCCCCTCTAGCATCTCCCACCCACTCTGAGCCAGCGCCAGGCAGACACACGTTAGACTGTTACGCTGGTGTATTATCAAATACCACTCAAGATGTAATCATGAACTTTGTTAACCAACAGAGAACACACGCACTCACAAAACCCAGCATCCTTTGAAATGCCAGACTGTCATAGTGACCTTTTAAACGTCTTTTTAGTTTTTCATTAGAAGTCATGTTGTTAATGCTCGGTGGATTACAGTAAAACTGAATGAGGAGATGCAGGCAACTGAAATGGGAGGATCCGTATAATATAGCAGTACTTTCCCATTACAGCGACCGCTGTGATGGCGAGACGGATTGTGTTGGGATTTGTTGCCAATAGGAAAATAAATTGTATTGCGGTCATCTTCTCTGTTGTTGTCACTACATATACTAAACCCCCTCATCTTTTCTCCCTGCCACTGCCCTTCTCTCCCTCTCCCCTCACTCTTCCCTTCTCTCTCCTACCTCCCTCTTCCAAACCTCTCTCCTCTTTCTCCTGCCTCCCTCTTCCAAACCTCTCTCTTGCCTCTCTCTTCCAAACTTCTCCTCTCTCACCCATCTCTTTCCTCATCTCCTCTCTCCCTGCCTTTTCACCTCTCCAGAAGCTTCAGTTGGTCCTGGCCCCTTTCACCAGTCTATTCCCCATGTCGCTGGACGAGGGCGTGTCTGAGAAAACCAGCTTCCTGTCCCACTCCTTCCAGCAGCTGGATCGCATCGACTCGCTCAGCGAACAGGTCGGCTTCCTCGAGGAACGCCTCGGAAGCTGTGAGTGGATAAAGACAAAGTTTAAAACTTTTTTTTCATTTTGTACTCCTCTTGTTGGACAGGACAAAGTGGCCATATAATGGCTTGAAGTGGATGTGAAGTGATTTGGTTGACTATGGATAGTAACATTGATTTGTCCTTTGTTGCTAAAGGTTCCTGCCAAGAGAATTAGAAACAACAGGACTGGGTCACCCTCACCAACCAGATATCTCCAGACAAGAGTCCACAACACAATAGGAATGAATGCCCCAGCCCAGCGATATGGGAGGATGAGGATGAACATTAGCAGAACATAGGCCTACTCAGTGTTTGTGTATTCCTGTTCCTATACCAGCCCAAAGGCTAACTGGAACACTAGCTCTATGATGGGCAACCCTGTCATGTGCTGTCAGTGACACATACAACCCTTTTAAGTGTCCCTTTCCTTCACTCCTAACAGCATCATTTCATGTCATTGCTGTATTACGGAGACATAGAAGAGCATATAGCATCACCACCTGTGACGGTTACAGGGGCCACATTCTACCATTAGCACATTACCTGAGAGTCGAAGTTAAAACTGCCAATTTCACTCTGAAGTATCTGGTTTCCATGTTTTAGGTTCACATCAGTCCACTGTCAGAGCCCCCATGGTGGGGTTCGCATGGACATCTGTATTTATGTATTTAAGTTAGAATTCCTTGTGCTTATTTCATAGAGCTACAATAGTTAGTTTACTTTTTTTTTTTTTTTACCTTGTTTTGTAACTTTTTGTAATAAAATTGATTAAATCAAAAATGTCTTGTAGAGGATGTGTGTCTGCTCCACGTGGAAGAACAAGAGATCTCATTTGAACACTCAATGAACACATAAATAGTTGCCGATTTCAATTCTATGGAGAGTTAAGAAACAGTAATAAAGCTCTACAACAGCTCCTTAAGAAAAAAAGACATTATTTTCCAAAGAATTCATCAAACATGTTTAATCAATATTTCTGTGAAATCAAGAAATACTACATCGTCGATATTAACCAGATACTACAATGGGCTTCTATGTTGTCGTGTGTGTATGTCTAGGCCACACAGACAGCTCAGCAGGATGTCATAAGACAAGACGCCTTGGCCAGCTCAATGCTTCATAGTCATCTAGAGCCAACAGATTACACTTTAATTGCTTTGGTGAAATTCAGAATATTTTTATAAGATTTGTTCTTTTGAAATATAATCACAAACTCAACATGAAAAGTGCTTTATTCATATTTAGAATACTTTAAATCTTTCTCCAATATCTTATATATAATTTTGTAAACAACAGCCAGATCAACCAACCAGGCTCTCCAAAGTAGTGCTGCAGAGCCTGTTGAGTTAACATATGATCGTCATGAGTCAATGACGCTTTTAGCTGACACACTAGAAAGTTAAGCTACAAAACATCATGAAAAGAATCATAAAAAGAGGCTAACTATTGACCATTGTCTAAAAATCAATGACAGTATACATTTGGTTGAAACCAATTTGGTAGCATCTTTGATGAACATTCAAACCTCTGTTGTAAGATTTTTTAAAAAGACACCACTGCATTAAGATAACAAAAACCATGAAAGGCTTACTATTGTTAATATATACTTCTATTAACAAAAATTAAAGTCACAGATTTATTTGATGTATTCAGACCGATATTCCTTACATGGTGGTACTGGCCTTCAAGAACATAAAGATGAGGAAAGCCCGGGCCTTGAGTTGATTTACTCCTCAGAACCAAGTAAGCCAAAAGCCCAGCAGGTAAAGCTACTGTAGCCAATCGACTATGAAGAGGCCTCGTATACAGGGTTCTTACCAGACAAAGCATAGATAATTTCACTTCTACAGCATGAGCGGCTCAACAGGGTTGGAGTTCATCAACTCAGTCAATTCAGGAAGTAAACTGAAATTCTAATTAAACATGTTTCAGAGAAGCACTGGGGATAATTGAAGTAGATGTTTTTTGGATTGACTGAATTGAAATGGATTGACCCTCAACCCTGTACCTCAGGAAGTTTGGGTGCACAACAAAGAAAAATGCTGGAGATAAAATTAAGTGTTCAATTACTTTACCTTAATTTTAAATAAAAACAATTAATCATTGACATTTCTTTGTGTCAGAAACCAACTGTATGCAAAACAACATTCCATTGAAATAAGTTATACTTAAAGTTTTTAAAAAATTGAAAAATAAAGAGTTAAATGCAATAAGTAGTACACAAATAATCCTGAAATACATTCTCAGACTGGTGTTTTTGACAGGCAAAAAGCTTCAAGCGACGTCATTTTAGCCAACTAATGTAAGGGCAGTGAATATTAAAAATGTCAAGATCTGGATACAAATTAAAATAAGAAGCTGCGTTGCCATACATTAAAAGTATTTCAGTCATTCCAGTCATCTGTCTATTAATTACAGAATATAAAACCTCTCACAAGTTTACGAACTTCACAATCCCAACTTTGATTATTACTACCTTGAATACAAGGCCAAAAACATTCAGCCAATTCCTCGCTTCCTTTAAAAATAGACCGTGCCTTTCCCCCACAGTCAGAGTTGTACATATCATACACCATCCATCGATTAAAAACATCAAATGTAATATTCTCAGTTCTGTTTTGGGTATCATAATTGGTCAGAAAACCACAGTATGTAATGACTATGCGTGTATCCCTCCTCTTCCCCATTAATAGGAAAAGCACCAGTTTATCAAGTATAAAGCTAAGGAAACCACTCTGACAGCAGCCCTTCTATACTGAACAAAAATATAAATGTAACATGCAAAGTGTTGGTCCCATGTGTCATGAACTGAAATATCCCAGAAATGTTCCATTGGCACAAAAAGCTTGTCTCTCAAATTTTGAGCACAAATTTGTTTACATCCTATTAGTGGGCATTTCTAAATTGTCACGGTAATTTATACACATGACAGGGGGCATATCAAGAAGCTAATTAAACAGCGTGATCATTACACAGGTACACCTTGTGCTGGGGACAATAAAGGGCCACTCTAAAATGTGCAGTTGTCACACAACACGATACCACAGATGTGTCAAAATGAGGAAACATGCTATTAGCATGCTGACTGCAGGAACATCCAACAGGGCTCTTGCCTGAGAATTTAATGTTAATTTATCTACCGTAAGCCACCTCCAGTGTCAATTTAGAGAATTTGGCAGTACGTACAACTGGCTCACAACTGCAGACTGTGTGTAACCACAACAGCTCAGGCCCTCCACATCTGGCTTCCTCACCTGCGGGATCGTCTGGAGGCAGGGGTGCTGAGGAGTATTTTTGTCTGTAATAAAGCCCTTTTGTGGGGAAAAACTGATTCTGACTGACTGGGCCTTGCGCCCAAGTGGGGGGGCCTATGCCCTCCCAGGCCCACCCATGTGCCCCTGCCCAGTCATGTGAAAGCCATAAATTAGTGTCTAATGAACTTATTTCCTGATTTCCTTCTATGAACTGTAATTCAGTAAAATCTAAAAATTGTTGCATGTTGCGTTTATATTTTTGTTCAGTATAGTTGCCATGTAACAATAAGGAACATTTGGCCAAGCAAAGAATGCACAAGACTTAGGTAATAAATAAATGTTACTCGTGTACCCGTGTTACATCTAGATCACTTCCCAATGTGTTACTTTTAAAGTAATGTAAATGTAAAGCACTAGCACACTTTTTCCAACAAAACCAGAGTTCCTATTGGACAAATTCAAGTAGGTCCCTCCGTTTCATTCAGTTTGCTCCATTTGTTTTGTTTGGCTCTTAAAACAGTTTCCGTTGCAAGATGTAATGAATACATCCTAGAACTCTTACACTTTGGAGCAGTTTAGATTGAACAGTTGGACATTGCACTTCATAAAATCACCTTTTATACATCTTAAATAGGTTCTCCATGCACAAAGAACAGAACTTTAAGACACAAATAAAATGAACACAATACCATATGATGTAGATATAAATAAAGAGAAATATAGAACACAGCTGCAAAAAACAACACTTTGCTCAATGTTACATGCAGGTTATGTCTTAGGCGGATAGAAAATAAGAATGAAGAAAATCTGTGTAGTAAACCAAAAATGCACGTTTGGAAACTGATAAGTCCAGTAAAGTCCATGAACTCACTGAGGATGGTTCTTGTCTTCGTTGTATACCTTGTTGTTTGGCGTGGTACAGTATATCATGGTACAGTATATCATGGTACAGTATATCAAGCATGGTACAGTATATCAAGCACGGTACAGTATATCATGGTACAGTATATCAAGCACGGTACAGTATATCATTGAGCTATTGTGATAAGGTGGTTGAGATGCCAGTGTGGTCAGTATGTAAGTAAGTAACAATATAGAGTGGATTCCACTGAGACACAGATAAGGAACAAGTCCCTAAGTCAACTACTGTTGATCTCATCTCGCTCCTCTGTTGCCCTCCACCTCCCCTCCAGACCCCTTGGTCCTCCAGACCCCCTGTTCTTCACAGAGACAATAGGCTGGAATGCAGAACAGGGGAGGATACACTGGGGTTGGGTGGGATGTGGTGTTGAGCAGGGGGAACTGTTGTGTGTGCATGTTAA
Organism: Oncorhynchus nerka; assembly: GCF_034236695.1. Taxonomy (NCBI): domain Eukaryota; kingdom Metazoa; phylum Chordata; class Actinopteri; order Salmoniformes; family Salmonidae; genus Oncorhynchus; species Oncorhynchus nerka. The sequence continues at coordinate 21,652,013 of NC_088399.1, forward strand.
AGCAGGGTGGTTGTGTGTTGCGATTGTCTGAGAGCGCATTAAGAAAAGAGGTTAGGCAGCACCAGAAGAAGCTATAAATATCCACTGGCGACATTTACGAAAATCTAAAGTCAAGCCGGAGGAAGGGAGAGGGAAAATAGCGAAAGCACAACTACTGCCATACAATCAGACAACCATAAAGCCACTTAAAAACAGATAAACAAAACAAAATGCTGGACAACAGAGCAATCCAAAAGGAATGCATGATGAACCCACATCACATCCATGCAGTTCTAACCTGCTGCAGTGAGCGGTCAGGGCTGGAATGTACTGGGCTAGGCCAGACCAGGAACCAACCAGAACCAAACTGGACCAGGCCAACACATCAGAAAGCAGAGAAGAGTTCATGACGTAGACCTGGTGTGTGCGTTCTGTCCTGGTAGAGATACACTCAAATATATTGGCACCCTTGCATGATTCACTATGTTTTTTAAGATAAGTTGACATTTAAAAAACATTTGGTGTACACACATGAATTTGTTTTATTTACAACTGCACAGGACCAATACATTTTTTCTTCTTCTAAAATTGAGAGATTGTTCACTTCAAAGTAAAAAAAGATAGCCTGGACTAAATTATAAAAAATTAATTTGGCTGGTTGGAAGCAATTATCTTGTTTACGGTGTCATTTCTCTCACCCGTGGTAAGTTGCAGGTGCCTTAAGGGTAAGACATATCCATTCAACCAGTTTTGAAAAGAGAAAACAGAACATTCTGCGCCATTGTAAAGTGTGAGGGTGCCAATATATTTGACTTAATTTGTAAGTAGGTAGGGTAGGGAGCTGGGACGATGTGGAGGGGAGAGAAGGGGGGGGGGGGGAGTTTGGTGTCTTGGACAGGAAAATGAGGAGGGAGGTTGTTCATGTTTAGTGGCGCAAGGAGGGCCCGTTGCTCTGGGTTACGGGGGCAGAGCCAGAGATGTCTAGGAAGACGGAGCGCATGAGGTCGTAGGACTTGTCGGAGAGGTCGGCCACGTTGTCTGACGTCATGCCCTTCGTCTCAATCTTCGGAAGGATCTTCAGTGTGATGGTCCCTTGTTAGAGCATAGCATGGCATAAATATCATCGTAAACATCATCACAACAACAACCCTCATCATCGTGTCTGCATGGAAGCAAAGGACAACTTCTTTTGATAAATAATATCATAAGCCATTAATGTCAAGAGTAGCTGTGGATAACACCTTTTCAATATGAACTACAAACATCTGTACCCGAGTTGAACTGCTTTTCTTTCCGTAGATAGAAGTTACTGTAGGAGGAGAACACGATGGGAATGATAGGAGCCTGGAACAGAGACAGAAGCAAGAAAGAGAGAGAAGCAAGAAATAGAATTACCATGACAGTTCATTCCACATTCGATATAAGCCCAGGGTACCAAAATACCATTATTATTTCCAAGATCACAAACCAACAAGTATAATCTACTTTTTAAGGATGCTTCCCTCCCTCAGGCAAGACAAAGACAAACATGAACACACAGACAAAGACATGCATGGCTGACTGGCCTACACAGACTGTCTGTACACACATCTATGGGCACACACACACATGCACCATCTCCTCCAGCCCTGCAGAGGCAGACCTAGAGATATCGTTAGCTCTGCATTGGAGTACAACAGTCATGTGTTAATGATATGGGAAACTCAAACATACACCATTCTGCAGAGATCTACTATACAGATTAGGGTTTTGAATTGACCCTTCTGTAGACCAGAGATTCCTCAGATATTTCTGTGTTAGTTAATATGGACCAGCAGGTCTTGGTTACTGTGTTCCGTCTGTTTCTCAGATCTATCCACTGATACACATCCTTTGAGCATGCAGGCGCACAAGGCCTACATTGAATACAGGCTATACAGACAGACTGTACAATAAACACACACACACTTCGACGCCTCATAACCTGGAGTGAACCTGCGGTGTCGGTCTGGCTCTGTTTCATGTAACGTTATTCTTTACATTTATTTCACCTGTCTCCCTTCCTCAGTCTTTCATTCTCCCCAACACTCATCCGATATCACCCTCCATCTATAACCTTAGAAACCCTTTCCATTAGGCTCTCTGGGTCTCTCTCTCCCACTGTATTGCTCCCTCGGTCTTTGCTTCTCTCAGTCTCTCTTACTCCCTTTGTCTTCCATCTGTGTCAAAGGTAGTGAAAATGTCCTCTGCAATTCATATGATGTTCAGTCAGTCTCAATGCTAGGTTGTTAGGTCCCCCTTGTGAACACTGGAATAGAGGCATGCACGCACACACACACGGCCCTGTGGCTCACTTGCGCTTGCACTGCCAGGTGGAAGGCTCCCTTCTTGAAGGGCAACAGGTCGCCCCTCTGGTTCCGCGTACCCTCCGGGAACACCCACAGACGGATCTACAGGGGGCAAAGGTTAGGGGTCAAAGGTGAGGCCTATGTGGAAGCATGGAAACAGTATTTAAATATCAGTGGTGGAGAAAGGTCTGGACACTAAACCAGAAATAAACATAGAAAAACAAGTTACAAGTATTCAAAACTTGGGTTAAGTTTCAGGATATACTGGCTTGGGAATTAAATTACATTTGTTTAATACATTTTTATGATCTAACAGTATGTCACTCCCTGACATCATACATTATTGGGCTTTCAGAATGGAGTTAGTCGTTAGATTGGAAGGCTCCAGAGCACAGCGCGGGTTTACGAATTAATCTGGTCCAATAGATTAGTCCTGTTGATTTACCTGGTCATCCAGCATGGTCTTGGCAGCTTCGGCCATGACACTCTTGGCGTCTCGTGTCTTCTTGCGGTTGATAAAGACGATGCCGCCCAGCCAGCACACGATGCCCACAGTGCCAGCGTACACCAGCTCCTTCTTGGCAACCATGGTGCAGCGATCTGGGAGGACCTCCATTAGACCTGGGGGTTGGAAAGGATCTGTTAGTGGATCTGTTACAGGACCTCCATTAGACCTGAGGGAGAACATGATCTTCGAGAAGATCTAGACTATTAGATCTGTCAGGCATTTACACAGGCAGCCCAATATTTTTTCACTAATTAGTCTTTGGACCACTCAGATCAGCACTGAAAAAGAGCTGATGTGAAAAGATGTGTTTTGATTGGTCAAAAGACCAATTAGTGAAAAAAATATAAAAATTGGGCTGCCTGTGTAAATGAAGCATTCAAGGATCTTTTAGATCTGATTGCTGGGATATTTCATCTGTATGAAATCGTCATCATGTGGGGTTGAATCTAAAACTTAAGAACCAACCATGTATGTAACTGAATTAACAGTTTTGCACAAGGATTTCATTGGCACCACTGAATGATTTGGAATGAGACTAATACCCTGACTACACCGCTCACGTTGCTTGCGCGAGCGTGGCAAAATACATTTAGAAATCTGTTATTCAATTATTGCACCCACTGCTCGCGAGCGTCTGCGTTGCCAAGGGCTAAGATAGAAGTCCTTTCTAATTGTGCTGCAAGTCCTGCCTCTCCCATCTCCTCATTGGTTTATAGAAGCAGGTACCCACGTGCCATCTCCTCATTGGTTATACCCACATGGGTGTTTGAAAGATGAACTGTGTTGTCGGTCGTCGTGGTAATACTATGACAGTTTAGATGCCAATCACCATATAAATTCAAAGATGAAAAAGCCTGGAAGGAGGAGAGATGACTAGAAACTATTCGGTTTACCTTTTTATGTGTGGATTAATTGTCAGAATAGAGGACCTTGTGCATTTCAGGTAAAATAACAACTCAATGTTTATATCCAATGACAAATTAGCTAGCAACAGCAAGCTAGCTAAATAGGACAAATTAGCTAGCAAGTGCAAGCTAACTAGCTAAATTTCCATAAATGTTTAATGCTTTTCGTCCTGTCCCCAAATGAAATGTAATTGGTTCAGAGTTTGTTTTGATATTTTAACCTGCGTGTCGTGATCGCGTTTGGTGTAGGGGGACAAAATAAATGGATGCAAGATTGCCGGTTTGGGTTCCGTGTTAGGCCTTAAAGGCCCAAGTCTAATAATCAGACCACTGTGCATTAAAAACAAATGAATCAAAATGTTATTGGTCACGTACACATACTATCAAAAGGTGCAGCGAAATACTTATGTTTCTATCTTCAACAGTGCAGTAACACCGAAGAATACAAACAAATCCCCAAAATAAAAAGAAATTAAGAAACATCAGAAGGAGCAATGTCAGAGTCTGGAATATGTAAGGGATTATCAATGAGGGGATGTGTGTTTTATGGAAAATAATGAACGTAGAAGGTTTGTTCCACAACGTACTAACGGAGTGGATCTAACCATCCACAGAGTTGCATTACTTTCCAGAGGACGCATAGCCCCTTGTTGATTATCCCTTACATATTCCAGACTCTTAAATTACAGCCATGGTACAATGTCACATTTGCACAGTTCATATAAAGAAATCAGTCAATTGAAATAAATTCATTAGGCCTTGGATTCAGTCTATGGATTTCACATTACTGGGAATACAGATTTGCATCTGATGTTCACATACAGTACCAGCCAAAAGTTTGGACACCTACTCATTCAAAGATTTTTCATGGCAACCATGTTGCAGAGATCAAACCCAATCGAGATGGTTTGGGATGAGTTGGACCACCGAGTGAAGGAAAAGCAGCCAACAAGTGCTCAGCATATGTAGGAACTACTTCAAGACGGTTGTAAAAGCAATCCAGGTGAAGCTGGTTGAGAGAATGCCAAGCTGTCAAAGGCAAAGGGTGGCTACTTTGAAGAATCTCAAATATATTTTGATTTGTTTAACACTTTTTTGGTTAACATGATTCAATATGTGTTATTTAATAGTTTCGATGTCGTCACTACTCTTCTATAGTGTAGAAAACATGAAAAATAAGGAAAAACCCTTGAATGAGTAGGTGTGCCCAAACTTTTGACTGGTACCTTATTTTTGTGGATTGTCCAACATTGGAGCATGTTTGGAATGGGGGTGTGTAAGTTACAAAACACATGTAAAAGGGTCATATTTTATTTTTTATGATTGTATTGCCCATGTGACCCAATAAAAGTGTTTATTTAATACATTTGCAAAAATGTATAAAAACCTGTTTTCGCTTTTTCATTATGGGGTCTTGTGTGTAGATTGTTGAGGAAAACATTTTATTTAATCAATTTTAGAATAGGGCTGTAACGTAACAGTGTGGAAAAAGTCAAGGAGTCTGAATACTTTCCAAATGCACTGTATGATTGTTGTGTGTGTGTGTGTGTGTGTGTGTAGAAAAAATATGAATTGACAAGGTGTGTACAACAGTAGCTATATAGGATGAGCCTTGACTAGAATACAGTATATACAAGACCTTCAGAAAGTATTCATACCCCTGGACTTATTCCACATGGTTGTTTTACAGCCTGAATTAAAAATTGATCAAATAAATCTCACCCATCTACACACAATACCTCATGACAAAGTGACAAAATATACATTTTTTCAAAATGAAATATAGAAATATAACTTAGTTAAGTTCTCCCACCCCTTTGATATGACACTCCAAATTGAATTCAGGTGCATCCAATTTCCTTTGATCATCCTTGAGATCCACTTGTCGCCAATTCAATTGCTTGGACATGAATTAGAAAGAAACATACCCATCTACATAAGGTCCCACAGTTGATAGCGCATGTCAGAGCAGAAACTATACCAAGTCCAGGGAACTGTCCTCAGATCTACGAGATTGTAATTATGCATATCTGGGGAAGGGTATACACATTTCTAGAGCATTTTCAAAATGCAGATCTTTAAAAAAAAAATCTGCATTTCAAACCATTTCACATGCGCTTTATGTTAGAATTCAAGTGTGATCAGGAGCGCGCAACTAATGTTCTCCTCCACAAAAAAATGCATTAGCGCAACACATTAGGCAGAAAAAATAAATAATTTTCATCAGATGACAGAAGTGCAATGCTATTTGCCTAGCAGCTACACAAGTAAATGAGCTTACAATGAAAAAGCAAGGTATTTTTTGCTAAAACTATGCAAGGCCAACAAATGTACAACGTTTATCATAGAAAGAATGTAGCCAGCTACATTTCCTAATGTTAATCTTGCATTTAGCAGAGTAAAGTAGGCTACACCGAGAAAATAACTTTGACTGATGTGTGAGCGCTGTCTGCATGTTCGTGAATTCTCATTGGAGTGCAAATGTATCTAATGCCAAGCAGAAATCACAAGAAGCATTTTAGATCTGCGTTTACAAAATGCAGCAATATATTTCATATGCATATTTCTTATGCACGATAAACACAGAATTCTGTGTTAACCCGACCCCGGTAGTGTGCCTAGAGCTGGTCTTCAGACCAAACTGAGCAACCGGGCAAGAAGGACCTTGGTCAGGGAGGTGACCAAGAACCCAATGACCACTGACAGAACTACAGAGCTGTTTGGCTGAGATGGGAGAACCTGCCAGAAGGACAACAGTCTCTACAGCACTTCACCAATCTGGACTTTATGGGAAAGTGGCCAGACAGAAGCCACTCCTGAGAAAAAGACATGACAGCACGCAAGATAAGTCAAAAATGCCTGTGGTCTTATGAGACAAAATTGTAACTCTTTGGCCTGAAGGCAAAGCGCAATGTCTGGAGAAAACCCATGAAGCGTGGTAGTAGCAGCATCATGCTATGTGGACGCTTTTCAGCAGCAGGGACTGGGAGACTGGTAAGGCCAGAGGAAATAATGAAGATCCAGCCAAATCCTAGATGAGAACCTGTTTCATAGTGCAAAAGACCTTAGACTGGGGCCAAGATTTGCATTCCAACAGGACAATGATCACAAGCAACACAGCCAAAGCAATGCTGGAATTGCTTCAGAACAAGAATGTGAAAGTCCTTGAGTGGCCCAGCCAAAGCCCAGACTTGAATCCCATTAAAAATCTGTGGAAAGACTTCAAGATTGCTAATCACCCCATATAACGTAACAGAGCTTGAAAAATGGGAGGAAATCCAGATGGGTATGTCTGTATCAGCTTTGCACAAGATGACTCAAAGCTGTAGTTGCTGCCAAAGGTGCTTCTACAAAGCACTGACTCCGGGGTGTCGATACTTATGTAAATTAGATATTTCTGTATTCACTTCGTCATTATGAGGTAGTGTGCAGATGGCTGGGGGGAAATTGAATCATTTGAAATTCAGAATGTAACACAAAATGTGGAAGAAGTCAAGGGGTATGAATACTTGCTGAAGTGGGTAAAACAGTATGTTAACATTATTAAAGTCACCAGTGTTCAATGACTATGTACATAGGGGCAGCAGTCTAAGGTGCAGAGTAGAGTAGGTGGTAGCCAGCTAGTAACAGTGACTAAATTCAGGGCAGGGTACTGGGCGGAGGCTGGCTAGTGGTGACTATTTAACAGTCTGATGGCCTGGAGATAGCCGTTTTTCAGTCTCTCGGTCCCAGCTTTGATGCACCTGTACAGTCTGCCTTCTGGATGGTAGCTGGTGAACAGGCCGTGGCTCGGGTGGCTGAGGTCCTTGATGATCTTCTTTGCCTTCCTGTGGCTGTAGATGTCCTGGAGGGCAGGCAGTTTGCCCCTGGTGATGTGTTAGGCTGACCGCACCACCCTCTGGAGAGCCCTGCTGTTGTTGGTAATCACACTGTTGAGTCAGTGGTCTGATCAGTCGACTTCACCCTTTAATGCACAGCGGTCTGATTATTATTGTGAGGAAATCTCTGACCTTGAATGGTGTTCTCTCACCTATCTCACCTTATCTCACACTAGCCTTACGAAGTCACAGTTAATACGTCATCTATTTGCAGGGCTCTACAACTGACCTTTTTTACAAGGAGCACATGTGAGCCTAAGTTGAAAAATGTAGACAAAGAAATTAGGAGCACAATGAAACATTTGAAATATTAAAGGGTAGGTAGTAAGGCTGGGCAATATGAACTAAATATATCACAAAATGTTTGATATGTGACAGGATTTTATGTTTCTGAATAATAAAAGTTCTAAATATGCTGTATGAATTGTTCACAAATGATTAAATGGGGCTTTCTCCATATATACACTTTTTAATCCAACTCAAAAATATATATATATTCAGCATTTTCAATCAATCGCTGCATTTCTATTATCATTTTCACACGTTGGCAAAAAATATACATTCCCAGTTAATTGGTGATCTGTTGTAAATATGATTATTCTAATTAAATAGTTGGAATATCGTGGGGAGGACCAATGAATAAATGAGGGAGGAATTATTGACAGGGTAGGAACCAAAGTGTTGGTCAATGTTTCCAGGTGACCCTTACTTCATGTAGCTAGCTAGCTATCCAGCCAACATATCCAGCCTATTTCTCTCTGATAAGATACCGTTGCACAAACATGCGCCAGCACCAAGCCAAGGTAGAAAAATCTACAAAACTCCCATAGCCTACTTCACAGAGAACATGCCGAAAAGTTCAAACAAAAAGGAAAACAGACGAGGTACTACACAAAGAGAAAGCAGGCATGATTCTCTTACATTTTGAACTCACGGCAAGATAGCACCAGAGCCTGCCTTACTAGATAACAGCCTCAAAGCCATAAATAGCATGAGGTGTGGCTAACGTAAGCCACCTTGAGCTAGCTACCAAGCTAGCCTACGAACTATGTAGCCACAGTAGATCTTCCATACGACGTTGAGAAAGAGTGCATTGTGGGTAGTTTAGAAGTGATCTGGAAATAAGTTAATATGTAATAACCCCAAAACATACCTGTTTGTACTTATAGGTAACCAGATTGTGACTATAACTAAGTTACTACGTCTTTGACCACACTATTACATTGGTGGGTAAAAACATGCTACCTACCCTTTAAAGCTAGAATGGTGCTCCTAAATCAATTTCAGGTCGCACAGCAAAAATATTTAGGCACATAGGTTGAGCAAAATGATCACACTGTAGAGCCCTGTATTTGTTTGAGGTGGCTGATTACAATCAGTAAAGTTTTGCATTTGATTGGTCTGGAATTTGGTACTGGGTCAAGTCGCCATGCCTTGTAGTGAGTTATAGGGCTGTCGCCGACAAAAAATAAAATCTTGGTCGACCAAGAGTCGTCTGTTCCTTCGACGAATCGACTGTTCATTAAACTTGTATTTTTCGATATGTAAACACACCCTATGCGTTTTAATAAAATCAACTATATGTAGGCTACGGAGCTTGTCTGATGCTTTAAGCAGACGTCATTATTTCAATCAGACACACAAAGGACTCAAGAGGGAGCCAGAAATCAAGATAGCCAAACCAGAAGAAAAAAAACCCGTTCCCGACCCACCTCTTCCAGCTGCTGCTTGCCTTCGCAAATTCTGTCATTAGGCTACTGAAGTGGCCGCTAATAGGCTACACCAGGGTTCGGCAACCTTTTCCCATTTGGAGTGCCAATGCAAACTGGTGAGGGCCCAAAAAGGTGACACTTTTTTCACACTGAAACATGCAAACAAATCCCAGGTTAACTAATTAAACAAAGAATATGAAAAATACAAGAGGGCAACAGTACTTGTGCAAAGTTTCAGAATGATAACTTCCAAAATGAGTGTGCTACATGACATTTATCATGAAATCACCCAGGTGTCCCACACGAGTAGCCCAAATGTACCCAAGTGGCCAAATTGGTGAAGGTATACATTTTGAAACAAATAACTATATACAAAATATTCTAACACCCCCCCCCCCCCTCCCCCAAAAATGGAGGGAAAATCATGGGGGGGGGGAATGGATATATATATATATATATACACACATACACACACATTTACAAAATAACATGGGTAACTATTTACACACTTTCAATATTTGGAAGACCCTCGGTCCTCTATCAAATCAAATCTATTTATATAGCCCCAGCCTAAAACTCCAAACAGCAAGCAATGCAGGTGTAGAAACACGGTGGCTAGGAATAACTCCCTAGAAAGGCATAAACCTAGGAAGAAACCTAGAGAGGAACCAGGCTATGAGGGGTGGCCAGTCCTCTTCTGGCTGTGCTGGGTGGAGATCACAGTGGTTGTAGAGGGTGCAACAGGACAGCACCTCAAGAGTAAAAATGAACAGTTTAGGGTTCCATAGCCGCAGGCAGAACAGTTGAAACTGGAACAGCAGCAAGGCCGGGTGGACTGGGGACAGCAAGGAGTCATCATGGCAGGTAGTCCTGAAGCATGGTCCAAGGGCTCAGGTCCTCTGAGAGAAAGAAGGAGAGAAAGAGAGAGCAGACTTAAATTCACACAAGACACCGGATAAGACAGGAAAAGAACTCCAGTATATAACATACTGACCCTAGCCCCCACCCACTTTGCCATATAACCCCACCAACTTTGCCAAAACTCTAGACAATATTCTGCTGCTGATGCCAGATGCCATAGCAGTCTCTTTCTGATGTAAAGCAGAGGGCCGCTGAGCATGTGGTGCATGTGATGGGATACTTGATCTTGCAAGCAACACAGCAACACCTCCATGCTGTGCCCTTTTGGCCCTTAGACACATCCATGCCTGCACAAATATATTTGGGCAGATGAACACTTGTGGCAGGAGCAGAAGGGACAGGGCTTGTTGCAGTGGTGCTGTTGCCAGCAAGCTCCTTGATGCTCCCTCTAATGTAGACTGATTGGAGGAAGCATGCTGGCTGTGTTGAGATGTATGGGTTTGCATTCTACACAATACCATTTTATATATATATAGCTCAAAAAAATAAAGGGAACACTTTAAACAACACAATGCAACTCCAAGTCAATCACACTTCTGTGAAATCAAACTGTCCACTTAGTAAGCAACGCTGATTGACAATACATGTCACATGCTGTTGTGCAAATGGAATAGACAACAGGTGGAAATTATAGGCAATTAGCAAGACAATCCCAATAAAGTAGTGGTTCTGCAGGTGGTGACCACAGACCACCTCAGTTCCTGTGCTTCCTGGCTGATGTTTTGGTCACTTTTGAATGCTGGCGGTGCTTTCACTCTAGTGGTAGCATGAGACGGAGTCTACAACCCACACAAGTGGCTCCGGTAGTGCAGCTCATCCAGGATGGGACATCAATGCGAGCTGTGGCAAGAAGGTTTGCGGTGTCTGTCAGCGTAGTGTCAAGAGCATGGAGGCGCTACCAGGAGACAGGCCAGTACATCAGGAGACGTGGAGGAGGCCGTAGGAGGGCAACAACCCAGCAGCAGGACCACTACCTCCGCCTTTGTGCAAGGAGGAGGAGGAGGAGCACTGCCAGAGCCCTGCAAAATGACCTCCAGCAGGCCACAAATGTGCATGTGTCTGCTCAAACGGTCAGAAACAGACTCCATGAGGGTGGTATGAGGGCCCGACGTCCACAGGTGGGGGTTGTGCTTATAGCCCAACACCGTGCAGGACGTTCGGCATTTGCCAGAGAACACCAAGATTGGCAAATTCGCTACTGGCGCCCTGTGCTCTTCACAGATGAAAGCAGGTTCACACTGAGCACGTGACAGACGTGACAGAGTCTGGAGACACCGTGGAGAACGTTCTGCTGTCTGCAACATCCTCCACCATGACCGGTTTGGCGGTGGGTCAGTCATGGTGTGGGGTGGCATTTCTTTGGGGGGGCCGCACAGCCCTCCATGTGCTCGCCAGAGGTAGCCCGACTGCCATTAGGTACCGAGATGAGATCCTCAGACCCCTTGTGAGACCATATGCTGGTGCGGTTGGCCCTGGGTTCCTCCTAATGCAAGACAATGCAAGACCTCATGTGGCTGGAGTGTGTCAGCAGTTCCTGCAAGAGGAAGGCATTGATGCTATGGACTGGCCCGCCCGTTCCCCAGACCTGAATCCAATTGAGCACATCTGGGAAATCATGTCTCGTTCCATCCACCAACGCCACGTTGCACCACAGACTGTCCAGGAGTTGGCGGATGCTTTAGTCCAGGTCTGGGAGGAGATCCCTCAGGAGACCATCCGCCACCTCATCAGGAGCATGCCCAGGCGTTGTAGGGAGGTCATAGAGGCACATGGAGGCCACACACTACTGAGCCTCATTTTTACTTGTTATAAGGACATTACATCAGTTGGATCCGCCTGTAGTGTGGTTTTCCACTTTAATTTTGAGTGTGACTCCAAATCCAGACCTCCATGGGTTGATAAATTTGATTTTGTTGTCAGCACATTCAACTATGTAAAGAAAAAAGTATTTAATAAGAATATTTTATTCATTCAGATCTAGGATGTGTTCCCTTTATTTTTTTGAGCAGTGTGTGTGCGCGTATATATATATATATACACACACACACACACACACACATACATACATACATATATATATACACACACACACACTATGGTCATTCTCATACAAACAAACAGACACTCACAATGACTAGCTAACGTGTACTTTACCATTTTACCTTTACCAATTCATTACATCTTTATATATTGCAAATAAAATGTAAAAACAATCACAAATAATATTTTATATTAATTTCAAACAACGGCATTAGCATGAAAGCAACTTACCAGTCCAAAACAATGTCCTCTCCGTTCAAAAAATATGCCTCAGTTTCAGTCTTCAAAATGGAGTCTTCAAAAAGCAGATCTGTCTCACTTTCACGATGAATTTCCTCTAAAATTGTTTCCACATTCGTATATATCTAGTCTTAGAATTAGCTTTCCTTGACTTATTCGCCATGATATTGGATAAATAAACAGCTGAAGATGCAAGTCACCGAAATACTGCTGTGCGTAATAAGCTTTGCCCCTTCACGGTAGAATTGTCAATGGCGAAAGAACGGTCCTTACGCCAGCGTTCAATGGAAAGGTTTGTCTTACAACAAAGAATCATGGGATATTGCCGTTTACCTCTGCTCATTGGCCATCTACCCAGCTAGATTTCAAGACGATCAGTGGTCATTGGGTTAAAAGACAGTCAATCAACGAGACAGTGGTCATATAATTGGTGCACAATGGGCTCGTCACTTGTTGTCTTCCAATCGTTTTTTCCGGGTCAATACGTCCCGCAAAATGACCCATCAGGTTTGGTTGTGTTACTTACAAACAAACAGTTGATTGCAAGGAAACCAAACATGACTGGATAAAGTCAGGGAAAGTCTATTTTACGTTGGATGTTACGTCGAAAATTGAATGACACGAAATTCAACGAGATAAGCTTTCACAAAATGTTTTGTGTTAGGCTATAAAAAAATGGATTTAACCTGTTAAGGAAGTTGAGAATTCAAGCAGCTTTTTGTTAAAAATCGCGTAACATTTCAGCGCCCTGCTATTCATGCCAGGAATATAGTATATGCATATGATTAGTATGTGTGGATAGAAAACACTCAGACGTTTCTAAAACTGTTTAAATCACGGCTGTGGCTATAACAGAACGTGCGTTTCATCGAAAAGTGCAGGGAAATCTGTTCACTGAAAATGGAAAAATATATCCTTCCGCGACTTCAAGGAATTGTTCAAAGTGAACCGAATTAAATAGGGCCGAGGCTACAGTGCCTACAGCTTCCACACGTTGTCTAGAGTCTTGTCATTTGATTCGCAATTGATTCTTGGTCTAACCGAATCAAGGGAACTCCTTCCCTCCGGTCTCAGACCGGATGTTTTGATCGAGCTCTCTTCGGACATGTTTTATACACGGACAGCTAAAGAATTTACATCGTCTCCTGATGAATTTTATCGCTTATTAACGTGTACTAATACCTAAAGTTGCATTACAAAACTATTTCGAAGTGTTTTGTGAAAGTTTATCGTCGACTTTTTGAATTTAAAAAAATGACGTTACGTTATGAAACGCTATTTCTTTCCATTTATCACACAGTATTCTTAGATCGATATCTAGGCTATATATGGACCGATTTAATCGAAAAAATACCCTAAATGATGTTTATGGGATATCTAGGAGTGCCAAGAAAGAAGCTCGTCAAAGGTAATGAATGTTTTATATTTTATTTCAGCGTTTTTGGTTTGCGCCGGCTAACGCAAAATCTGTCGTGTTAGGTGACGTTGCAGTATTTTGAGGGTGCATGGTATCAGATAATAGCTTCTCGTGCTTTCGCCGAAAAGCATTTTACAAATCTGACTTGGTGGATAGATTCACAACGAGTGTAGCTTTAATTCAGTATATTGTATGTCAATTTTAATGAAAGTTTGAGGTTTATCAACCTCTATAGGTGGCGCTCTTTAACATTTCCGCTGATTGTGGTTCCCATCTCGGTACCACGTCCTTAAGAAGTTTTAACCGAATAAAAGACCATTCATTGTGTAACAATGAGCCTTGGGATTGCAAACAGAGCAAGATCTTCAAAGGTAAACTATTTATTTCAATGCGATCTGTGATTTTGTTACGCAAGTGCTGGTTGAATAAGTAGCTTGATATGGGGGTCTGTGCTCAGATAATCGCAGCATATTCTTTCACAATAAATCATTTTTTAAATCTGACAACGCAGTTGGATTAGCAAGATTCTAGGCTTTCAAACCAATGTTTAATATGACTATCTATGTAGCGATCACCGTATGTTGTCGAATTTAATCCCGCTAATGGGTTCGGTGCGCAGAGAGGTTAACAGAAGTTCCGGTAACCAAACATTGTACTCTAGAAATTATGGGAATTAATGGCAACTGTACTACTGGTGAGCCATCCCCGTGGCCTACACTATGGATAAGTCCACTGAGACAGGTGTCAATCAAAAAGTAATCATTTTATCGGTCCAACAGCAATCTACCAACCAGTCGACTAAATAGGGTGAGCCCTAGAGAGTTGTCTGTAGTCAATGTAATCAGTAGTGTATTGATCATTTGAGCGAGTCTGATCTATATCGCTGGCATGTGTCTGGATGGTTGTTTCTTTTGGTGTCCTGTCAACCCAGTTGGCCCAACAAAGTGCTCTTTGAGGCCAGGAGCAGAGAGAAAAGCTAGAGGCAAAAGGCCGGGGTTGTTCATGAGGAGGGAAACTAGGGACAGAAGGCCGGGGTTGTTCATGAGGAGGGAAGCTAGGGACAGAAGGCCGGGGTTGTTCATGAGGAGGGAAGCTAGGGACAGAAGGCCGGGGTTGTTCATGAGGAGGGAATCTAGGGACAGAAGGCCGGGGTTGTTCATGAGGATTGGGATCAGCAGGTGGAGCAGTAGTTCAGTAGATTATCTGTTATGGGAGGTTGGTATGGTAACTCCCACCCTAGATCAGCCATCAGCCTCCTGCGGTGTGTTATCAGCTCTAATGAAGCACCTCTCTCCTTCTCCCTCACTGTCACACACTCCTTCTTTCCCTCCCGCTGTCAGACACAATCACCTTCTCCCTCACACATGCTCGCTCGCTCCCTCCCTTGCTCCCCCTCCCTTACATTC
Organism: Oncorhynchus nerka; assembly: GCF_034236695.1. Classification (NCBI taxonomy): domain Eukaryota; kingdom Metazoa; phylum Chordata; class Actinopteri; order Salmoniformes; family Salmonidae; genus Oncorhynchus; species Oncorhynchus nerka. Next base: position 21,667,346 of record NC_088399.1, read on the forward strand.
CTGCTCCTAGCGTGTAGTCAGTCTCCTGACTTGCAGCCAGCTCATATCACTCAGTCACCACCAAGACACATACACACTGACTCCTCCAGCTAGTTGTTAAAGTGAACCCCCCCCCTCCCACACACACACACTTAAATCAATGTGACACACAAGGAAGACAACCTAGGCCCTATGAGAATCCAGTAGGAGACATACTAAGAATTCCTCTCCTGACCAACTCTCTGAATAGACATATCATTCAAATACCTTTAGAATGCAAACAAAATCTCCCATGAGGGGATACCAAAGATGATCAATTTCAATGTGAAAATGCACAACACATTCTGCATTCAATAACTAAATACAGCCAGTCAGCCTCATGGCACTAATTAAGGCTAGTGCTGCACAATCCTCTGGTACCAAGCATAATGCAGTTTATATTGATCCATGCCTTTCTCTAATGTCAAACATCTGTAACCACATTATTTACAAAATACACCATCTTAAAATAGTGCTGTCTAGCCCTAGAGTTAGGATACACAGTCTGTGTTGGGTTTAGACTTAGACAGCCATGTCAGTGATCGGAGCTTGTGTGACGCTATTCCAACTGACAGTTGTCAGTCTTCGCCCACTGAAACCATGCGTATCAATCCCCACTATCCTCCTCTCTCAAAATAGAGTACTCTGTGACTGGCAGCACTCAAACCATTACTAGAAGATTCCCTTAGGAAGTGAGCTATGGAGGGTAAGGTGGAGTTAGTGGGAAGGGAGAAACCCAGTGTTTGCATTCAATACAAGAGGGAAGAGACTCAGAGAGACCAGGGAAACGCCTTGATCCTATTCAAAAGTGTGTGTGTGCGCGTAAGTGTGCATCTGTGAGTGTGTCGGTCCGTTCATCCATCTGTGTGTGTCTCCTACCCAGTACGTCCAGGGAGCTCTGGTGGTTGGAGATGATGACGTAGGGTCCCTCTGTTTGCAGGTGTTCCAAGCCGCTCACGTCAAACCTCAGACCCAGGAAGTACTTCACGTGACGAACCAGAGCGCGGATCACCCTGGAAACCAAGGAAGGAACAACAATAATCAATTCAATCTTTATTTGAAAACCATTTCAGTGTCAAACGGTGTGACTAGAAACAAAACAAAGACATTAACGGCAGAGTTTCAGAGCATCAGTTCTGCTCAGTCCGTGATCACCAGGTGAGCAGACTGACTTGCCTCCTAATCATAATGAGTAGGCTGTTACACTACATATACACATTTTGTGTATGTGAACATCCCTTGAAATTAGTGGATTTGGCTATTTCAGCCCACACCCGTTGCTGACAGGTGTATAAAATCGAGCACAGCCTAGCAGTCCCCATAGACAAACATTGGCAGTAGAATGGCCCATTCTGAACAGTTCAGTGACTTTCAACATGGCACCGTCATAGGATGCCACCTTTCCAACAAGTCAGTTCGTAAAATGTCTGCATTGCTAGAGCTGCCCCGGTCAACTGTAAATGGAAACATCCAGGAGCAACAACGGCTCAGCCGCAAAGTGGTAGGCCACAGAACAGGACTGCTGAGTGCACTCACTATAGACTGCCTGTGGAAGCAACGTCAGCACAAGAACTGTTCGTCGGGAGCTTCATAATATGGGTTTCCATGGCCGAACAGCCGCACACAAGCCTAAGATCACCATGCGCAAAGCCAAGCGTCGGCTGCAGTGGTGTAAAGCTCGCCACCATTAGACTCTGGAGCAGTGGAAATGTGAGGAGTAATGAATCACGCTTCACCATCTGCCAGTCTGATGGACAAATCTGGGTTTGGCGGATGACAGGAGAACGCCATCTGCCCAAATGCATAGTGCCAACTGTAGTTTGGTGGAGGAAGAATAATGGTCTGGGGCTGTTTTTCATGGTTCGGGCCCCCCTTAGTTCCAGTGAAGGGAAATCTTAACACAACACCATACAATGGCATTCAGATGATTCTGTGGTTACAACTTTGTGGCAACAGTTTGGGGAAGGCCCTTTCCTGTTTCAGCATGACAATGTCACTGTGCACTAAGCGAGGTCATTACAGAAATGGTTTGTTGAGATCGCTGTGGAAGAACTTGACTGGCCTGCACAGAGCCTCAACTTTAACCCCATCGAAAACCTTTGGGATGAAGTGGAACGCCGACTGCGAGCCAGGCCTAATCGCCCAGCATCAGTGCCCGACCTCACTAACTCTCGTGGCTGAATGGATGCAAGTCCCAGCAGCAATGTTCCATCTAGTGGAAAGCATTCCCAGAAGAGTGGAGACTGTTATAGCAGCAGGGGGGGACCAACTCCATATTAATTCCAATGACTTCAGAATGAGATTGTTTGATGAGTAAGTGTCCACATACTTTTGCTATGTAGTGTATATTAAAAGTATAGTTCTTCACATTATGCTATTTGAAAAAAACTTTCCAACAATCTCCCCATGGATAATCACCAATCCTCAGTGTGAAAGAGCAGTGGAAGTTATAGGTCTACTGCTGCATTGACCTATGGACAATGAGTTCCATGCGCTCATTTCTTTAGCCGCCAATGGATCACGGTGTATCAATGTGTCCATATGGCAGAGGCTGGTGATGGTGAACTCGCATTAGTTGACTTATCGATTTAATTCAGATTTTTATGATTAACCACGTGAAAATGATTTTGAGAAACGAAAACGTTAGTGAAATGAAACTGTTCGACTTAAATGTACATATGAAAATCATAATTGGCACACAGAACGGTAGAAAATGGTAGGATAAATTGTGAGCTTCCCCAAACTTGAAACTCACTCACTGCCTATGAAGTCTATGAAATCATTGCCTCCATGGTCAGATTCTGCCTATAGGCTACTTTGAAGCAAGGCAAGACATGCCTCATAATATGAAATACATTTTCTTTTCTCCCAGCAACAGTTTTATTTCCAATCGCCTTCTCATTTTATTAAAATTCAGCCAAAAGCCAGTGATTGCCAGCTAATGGAAACCCTGACCATCACATACAATAGCATGGTTAGACTCACCATCACATACAATAGCATGGATAGACTCACCATCACATACAATAGCATGGTTGGACTCACCATCACATACAATAGCATGGATAGACTCACCATCACATACAATAGCATGGATAGACTCACCATCACATACAATAGCATGGTTAGACTCACCATCACATACAATAGCATGGTTAGACATCACATACAATAGGGATAGACTCACCATCACATACAATAGCATGGATAGACTCACCATCACATACAATAGCATGGTTAGACTCACCATCACATACAATAGCATGGTTAGACTCACCATCACATACAATAGCATGGTTAGACTCACCATCACATACAATGGATAGACTCATCACATACAATAGCATGGATAGACTCACCATCACATACAATAGCATGACTCACCATCACATACAATAGCATGGTTAGACTCACCATCACATACAATAGCATGGTTAGACTCACCATCACATACAATAGCATGGTTAGACTCACCATCACATACAATAGCATGGTTAGACTCACCATCACATACAATAGCATGGTTAGACTCACCATCACATACAATAGCATGGTTAGACTCACCATCACATACAATAGCATGGTTAGACTCACCATCACATACAATAGCATGGTTAGACTTGTCTGCGGTTCTTGTTCTTACAACCATAATAAGTAGAAAGAATTTGTTCTCTTAGAGTTGGGGTCAGTTATAAAATAGCCTATCCTACGTAACATATGAATAACGATAGCCTGTACTACACCATAGGCAATGGTATTTAATCATAAACACAATGTTATGTCTAATACTATTTAGTTTTACACAAAGTAGACCGGCCTGAGATGTCGGTTTCTCATTACTGACTATGTATCTCAGTTTAAGGTAGGCTGAGGCTCTCTGTCAGGAAAGCAATAAGAATCATGCTGAAGAGAGGAGGGCAAGGCAGCCATAACATAAACCCCCAGATCTGTCCGGGACACAAGGCTAGCAGCGCATGCTCTCTAACAGATGGCCTTCATTACTGGAAGACTACAGCCTCTGTCCCTAAAGGATGAAGAAGTGTGTGGTTCTGTTTACTCCAGTCTAGCATTCAGCATACTGTCCATTTCATTCTCCACTGGCCCCTCCCTGTGTGGGTTTAGAATACGACCAACACTGCTCAAGTCACAACAATGAGTGTGTAGAGTAGAATGCAATGAGACTGGATCTGCATGTCAAAATATGATCTTCAAACCAGAATAAAAACACCATCTCCTCACTATCACGACGATAAAACCGTCCAATCTTGCACAATCACGCATGCTTTTGCACAAGGCCTCTATTGACAGGCAAGCTGCTATTCTTATTAGACTACAGCACAGTCATAAAGAGGAAGACAATTGCCTTAAATTCAGTTGCAACCGCAATGTCAACAACTGACATATCACAACGGTTATCCTCTAATGATCATGTTTAGGTTGTCAGTTTCCTCCTGAATGTCATTGCATGACTGCTCTCTAAAAGACACATTTTAACCCTTGTTTTGAACCATTTCAAAATGAGCAAAGCCAACAGTATCTTCAACAAAAGTATTTACTGTGTAAGTGTTTCACAAAGCTTTTTAATTAAATATTAATTGAGCAAGGTCAGGGTGACCTCAATTCTATCCCAAAGTATTGTTCCAGTTTCAACAGATAAACGTGCCTAAGTTCCAGTCTAAGCAGTCCGAGACAGTTGACATAACCCAGAGAAAAAAAAGAAGAGTTGACAGCCCACTGCAATACACTACATAGCACATCATGGTTCACTAGCACTGACAGGTCTGTAGTACCGTTGACATCTATAAGCCATTCCCCTTGAGCAGTGTCTAAATCTCATTTGTTTCCATCCCAAAACTCTGTGTGACGATTCAGGTTGGAATCTTGCAGCAACATTCCTATAGGGATGTAGACAGTGCCTTCGCTGTCTTGGTTGAGAATAAAATGACTCTACAAAAACAGTCTCCCATTCTAGAATAATTGCTAGAAATGCCTTTTGCCATGTAATAATGCTCATCACACCGGCACTAGTTTGGCAGGAAAACATGGCCAACCTATAAGGCTTTCAAAGACACTAAGCATTGAGTGGGTGTTTGACCTGGGGCTGTAAACGAGGGTCATTCACACAGAGTGAGCCAGGTTCAAGAGTCCCAGTTCCCACTAGAGGTCGACTGATTCATCGGAATGGCCGATTAATTGGGGCCGATTTAAAGTTTTCATAACGATCGGAAATCTGTATTTTGGACACGGATTTAAATGTGTATTTATTTATTTAAATCTTTATTTAACGAGGCAAGTCAGTTAAGAACACATTCTTATTTTCAATGACGGCCTAGGAACAATGGGTTAACTGCCTCGTCCAGGGGCAGAACGACAGATTTACCTTGTCAGCTCGGGGAACCACCATACTTTGCACTCCACGAGGAACCTGTCTGTTACGCGAATACAGTAAGCCAAGGCAAGTTTCTAGCTAGCATTAAACTTATAAAAAACAATCAATCATAATCACTAGTTAACTACACATGGTTGATGATATTACTAGTTTATCTAGCGTGTTCTGCGTTGCATATAATTGATGCGGTGCGTATCATTGCTCCAATGTGTACCTAACGATAAACATCAATGCCTTTCTTAAAGTCAATACACAGAAGTATATATTTTTAAACCTGCATATTTAGCTAAAAGAAATCCAGGTCAGCAGGCAATATTAACCAGGTGAAATTGTCACTTCTCTTGCGTTCATTGCACGCAGAGTCAGTATATGCAACAGTTTAGGCCGCCTAATTTGCCAGAATTTTACATAATTATGACATAACATTGAATGTTGTGCAATGTAACAGGAATATTTAGACTTATGGATGCCACCCCTTAGATAAAATACGTAACGGTTCCGTATTTCACTGAAAGAATAAACGTCTTGTTTTCGAGATGATAGTTTCCGGATTCTACCATATTAATGACCTAAGGCTCATATTTCTGTGTGCTATTATGTTATAACTAAGTCTATGATTTGATAGAGCAGTCTGACTGAGCGATGGTAGGTAGCAGCAGGCTCGTAAGCATTCATTCAAACAGCACTTTCGTGCGTTTTGCCAGCAGCTCGTCGCTGTGCTTCAAGCACTGCGCTGTTTATGACTTCAAGCCTATCAACTCCTGAGATTAGGCTGGTGTAACCGATGTGAAATGGCTAGCTAGTTAGCGGGGTGCGCGCTGATAGCGTTTCAAAAGTCACTCGCTCTGAGACTTTTGTGGAGCGATGGGTAACGCTGCTTCGAGGGTGGCTGTTGTTGTGTTCCTGGTTCGAGTCCAGGTAGGAGCGAGGAGAGGGACGGAAGCTATACTGTGACACTGGCAATACTAAAGTTCCTATAAGAACATCCAATAGTCAAAGGTTAATGAAATACAAATGGTAGAGAGAGAAATAGTCCTATAATAACTACAACCTAAAACTTCTTACCTGGGAATATTGAAGACTCATGTTAAAAGCAACCACCAGCTTTCATATGTTCTCATGTTCTGAGTAAGGAACTTAAACGTTCTTACATAGCACATATTGCACTTTTACAACACTTTGTTTTTTCATTATTTAAACCAAATTTAACATGTTTCAATTTTTATTTGAGGCTAAATTGATTTTAGTGATGTATTATATTAAGTTAAAAGTGTTCATTCAGTATTGTTGTAATTGTCATTATTACAAATAAATTGTAAAAAATGTTTAATATTTTTTTTTAAATCATCCGATTAAATCGGTATCGGCTTTTTTTGGTCCTCCAATAATCGGCATCGGCGGTGAAAAATCATAATCGGTCGACCTCTAGTTCCCACTAGCAATTTAAGGGTAGATGACCGTGACAGGCTGTGCTATCCTTCCGTGTTGAATCAGTCAACTCTTTCTAATACGGCCTGCCCCCTCTCGGTCTGTGTCACTGTGTGTCTGGATCTCCATCTTCCACTTCTCCCCACATGCTCCCTCACACACTCAATCTCTCTGTCTCTCACACACATGCAAAAAACACACACACACACTTGTTGGCGACTGTGAAAATGGTCCAGCAGCAGAAAACCTTTGGGTTAAGAGAATACTGCCAGGTGCAACATGACACCACAGCCAATACTTCTGGTCTGCACACCTGGCTGTGAAACAGTTCTGTTATTTCAAGAGCACTGAGTCTGCCAGTTGTGTTATCACTAACATAAAGGACAACAGGCAGCACAAGGCTGGGGAAGACATACATTGATTTCTAGGGTACCTTTCAGAAGAGATAAGTTACAACCAGCCGGTAACATGACTCTGAAAGGGAGAGACTATCTGACCCCCACTCCTCTCTTATTGTGTCCAACCGGCCATGTCGTCTCACTAGCCACAGTAAAATATGTCCCAATCCCCCTGGCCTGCAGACCAGTTGACTGACAGAGGTTACGTTTGCATTCTTGGGCACAGGGACTGTCTAAATTACTATGGCCCCTTAACACTCACATCTGTAGCCATGAAATGTTTTCAAAGGCTGCTCATGGCTCACATCAATACCATCATTCTAGATCAAAAAGTTCTACAGCTGCTTCAATGACAGCATGTTGACTGGCTGCATCTCCGCTTGGTATCACAACTGCATGGCATCTGACCGCAAGGCTCCACAGAGGGTAGTGCACACAAGCCAGTACATCCCTGGGCCAAGCTCCCTGCCATCCTGGACCTCTATACCAGGCAGTGTCAGAGAAAGGCCCTAAAAATGGACAAAGACTCCAGCCACCCTAGTCATACACTGTTGTCTCTGCTACTGCACGGCAGTAATTCATTGCCATTTACTCAGCTGGGCCAGGGGCGCTTTAATTAGGTCAGGTGGAAATGTCCGACAGATCTCAACTCCATAAAAGGAGGAAATTGCCATTGCCTGATCTCGCTGCTTTCTCTTCCTTAACTCCATCTGATCCAGAAGTTCTGTGCGTCCATGAATCCACGTAAGTCCACCGACTCTTACCTTTCATCTGAATTATCTGTGGCGATCGGGAGAGTGGGCCATTCAGTTACTGTTAATAGTTATTACCGCGGAGCGCGGCTTGGAGCGCAGCTTCAAAAACATTGTGTAATGTGAATTGTCAATGATCACGGCCCTACGGATCCTCATAGGCCAATTATGCAATCGATATGGTTCATGGGTATTGAAATCAATTATATGTACACATGAAGACAATTGAAAGAGTGAAATGAGAAACGTCATTGTTTGCTAACTGATTGACTTTAATAATGGGGATTATAGATTGCATAACCATTCACTGTTTGTATTCTTTCATGATTTATGATGAATAGTTACGAGCCTAAATGACTCGCGGATGATTACTATTGACTCCTTGTGCATTTCAGGTTCGTGAACAAGCACTGAGCAGGGGCTTTTGTTTCAGAACAGAATGGAGGTAAGACTGTTAAGTGCAGATATTAAAAATACAGTTAGACCTAGAAGATATTATTTTTGACGAGATATCGTATCGTTTTGTCAACATCGCAATATTATTTTTGCTCTAGTCGGCTGTACCTGCATCATACTGCATTATTATTCCTTCATAGCTTGCTCTCTATGTTATTTTTTAAATAGGGAGCCAATTTGTCTTTAGCATTTTTATTTCCATGACTGATCAAAACTTGTTTTCTCATGGCTCCCTCTTGGCCTTCTGCAGCAGACATATTTGGAACATCGAATCGCAATAAAACCACAGAATCGAATTGCAATACTAGGAATACCTAGGATAGGATAAAGTAATCCTTCCCCCCCCCCCCCTTAAAAGACCTAGATGCACTATTGTAAAGTGGCTGTTCCACTGGATGTCATAAGGTGAAAGCACCAATTTGTAAGTCGCTCTGGATAAGAGCGTCTGCTAGACTTAAATGTAAATGTTAATGAACTGAACTGTTGAACTCCCTAACTTATGTTAATAATGAATGATCTGATTTGATCTTTGATTATGAATTTGATTGGATACATGTTATTTGTTTCCTTTGTGATGCAGCACAGACTACTCAGTAAATATACCACTTCATGGTTAAAGGAATTCCTGCCTCAGTCTCATCCATTCCTCTGTCACCTGACCACCTGTTCACCTTCACTGTCAGTCATTCTACCCGTCCAGCTACCCACACAGATTCCACTAATCTTTCAGGTACCGATGCTCCATGTCTGGAACCAACAGGATCCTAAACAGCTTCTACCCCCAAGCTATTAGACTGCTAAATAGTTAACCAAATAGCTACCCAAACATTCTGCATAGACCCGTGTTCCACTTACACTGCTGCTACTGGTTACTGTCACTTAATTCCTAGTCATGTACATACAGTATCTACCTGAAATACCTCGTACCCCTGCACATCGATATAATACCTGGTACCCCTTGTAACGTTAATCATTGAGTACTTTTACATGCACAGTAATAATTCGACATTAATAATCCCCTGGAGTCTACGTGCGCGCCCCGCAAAAATCTTATCTGCATAATAATAATCCATCATTTTAAGATATGGCCGGACGATATGGCCGAAATATATCACGGTATTTAAAAAACATTTTTTTGACAGTAAGGTAGTGTTTAACTGTATTTTAGAATCGAAATTCTCTTTAGGAATAGTGCGTGATCCTTTGGTGGCAACACATACATTCCAAGTGATTTCAATGGGTATTTCTCCATTCTGATTGCTATTAAATTCAACTTCATACATTTTTATTTGCAATTCCACAGCCACATAGGGCTGGACGATATTGAACAAAATGTTGCAATTGCGATTTGAATTGCGATTTACACCTTACAAATATGTAAAACTCAACCATTTCAAAGATTTTACTGAGTTATTTCATATAAGGATAGAAGTCAATTGAAGACATTTGAGGAACTGATTTGACGAACTGAAATAAATGTGTAAAATCGTCTAATGTCTGTTTTTGCTTTGTCATTATGGGGTATTGTTTGTTGATTGATGAGGGATGAAAAACGATGATCTATTTTTGAATAAGGCCATAACGTAACAACATTTTGAAAAAGTCAAGGGGTCTGAATACATTCCGAATGCACCGTGTCCAATGACATTAAACCAACTGATAAAATAAAACATCTTGCCTTGGTCCTGTTTAGACTTGAGACACAAAATCGATGACAACAATGCATGGATTAAAGTGGCATTTTTTGCAGTTGTTGGTTTAAATCTGTGCAACAAAAAAAACATGCCTGTTGGATACATGTTTCGACCTGGTTTCCAGCCACGAAAATGTCGGGCCCTGAGGCCATGTCTGAATGCCATATGTAACGACAACGTTAGCAAACTACCTAGCATTAGCCGCATGATACCGTACAGAAAGTCCCAAACATCTGGCAACGCATTGGAACTAGCTCGCTAGCCTTCTTACCAACCGCTGGATAGCCAGCTCGCAGTCCGTTACAAAATGCAACAACGAATAGGTGAAAATATCTGCGCATACCTTTTCTGAAAGTAGAAACAAATAGTGATGTTATGGTTGCATTATTTCAGTCTTTGGCAAGCTATCTAGCTACTGTAGCCATCTTCCATTCCCATGAGCAAACGTTAGCTAGCAATGCACGGCTCGCGTTGTTGTACAACCTGGAACTTACCTCATGTTTTCGATGTCCCTGCCGCCGCTTTTCAGAATACTAAGCAGAATCGCAATCGCAGCCAAAATCATCATATAGGCCACGTAGAAACACTTTTTAAAATAAAAAACAGAAGTGCTGCTGGTCCATAGCAAGAGTGGGACCAGCAGCAGTAGGAACACCAAGAGCGCATCCATACTGATTCCTCCACTGATATTGCCAGCAGGAGTCTCTGATGGTGCTAGCTAATGTTGTGCAATCATTAGCAGCACTGTGTGGCACCGACTGACATTACAACTGCCAAGAGGCAACACACAACTTGTGCAACTTCGGTGGTGCACGTCTCGTTCTCTAGATTAATATAACTCGTGGACAACACTGTTCAGTCAACGATGGTGAAAGGCATCCTCATGTAGAGGTTCTTAAGGTAAATTGCCATGGAATTCGATGTTTTTTTCTGTTTCCGGTTGCACCTTATATGGTTCCTCGGTCACCGCTCTCAGATCACGTTCAGTGATGACAGCCCAGCCCAAAGCAAATACTGTAGTAACGGTTTCCAGAAGTAGGGAATGTAGAAGAGCAAGCTTTGTACTGTGACTAATCTTTTCTTTTAAATAAGTTGTAAAATATTTTTTAAAATAACATTACGGTTTCAACAGATGTAGCTTGCAGGCTGCAGTTATACATCCAGCTAATGACTTGAAAAATGCATTATGTTACTGTTGATGCCTGGGGCCAAACTCAAGTCAAAACTCGTGTTATTTGTCATCCTCTTAAAATCTTCATAAAATATTTGTTGGGCTGTGCAGCATCTTATTCTCTCTCTCTCTCTGCATGTGCGTGTAGGCAAAGGGTGGCTACTTTGAATAATCCCAATATAAAATATATTTTGATTTGTCTAGCACTTTTTTGGTTACTACATGATTCCATATGTGTTATTTCATAGCATTGATGTCTTTACTATTATTCTACAATGTATAAAATAGTTTTTAAAAATTAAGAAAAACCTTTGAATGAGTAGGTGTTTCCAAGCTTTTGACTGGTACTGTATATACAATATCTTTGTTGTTCTGTCCTTTTAAACATGTCTGAAGTAGGATAAATAATGTATTTAATATATGACACAGAAAACACAGACTTTGATTGGCATCTGAACCAGGATGACTCATGTTTGACTCACACACACCGTGGGACTGAGGATGCTCTGAAATACATGTTGGTGGACTCCCTGACTCACACACACCGTGGGACTGAGGATGCTCTAAAATACATGTTGGTGGACTCCCTGTCAGGATGACTCAATACACTCAACGAGGTGGATCTGATGGTTAGAGGTCTTCAGAAGAAAAAGCAGGAAGATGAGCGGAAAAGAGTGTATGCAACAAAACCCTTTTCAGCTATGGTCCAAGCGTAACCAGATTTAAGCATTTCTGACAGTGAAGAGACATTTACACGTTTATCCCTCTTATAGATCAAGATGTTAAATCATCAATATGCCAGATTAAGACTACAGATAAAACAGGATTAGTTGTGATAATCCAGGAGCGTAATCTAGCCCTGCCCGGTGCCTCAGGCTTTAGACCGTGTATCTGCTGTTTGTTAACTAGAGATGCTTTGGACCATGGCCAGATAATTAATCACTGAGTGACTGCAGTGATTCTTACTATACCACTACTACTGTTCTAGTCAGTCAAAAGCTGTAAACCTGCAGCTTCAGGAGTAGACAAAATAGCATTGATTCATTATGATTGTCATTCACTGTCATTATTTACAAAGTCAACATTGTTTTATGTTTTTTATCAAATCATTAGTTGCTGTAATCTGATTGTAAATAGTTGCAGTAATCTGATTGTAAGAAGCCTCCGAAAGTTATTGGATTATTTATATTTAGGACTACTACATCATAGAAAATAGTTTATGGTTTTGGACAAGAGCCCAAAGATTTCCTTAGAAAATTACAGTGTTGTTTATTGCATATGTATCAATACATGTTTTATTTTTCATGTTGAACTGAGTTGTTTTTTCCCCAGCTTCTTCCCCTCATGTAAAATCAACCCGGTACCTAGCTGAGAATTCTTATTGTGGAGTTGAGAATTCTCAGCCTGTACCCTATTTTTGTCAATAATTTAAGGTGTTCTGTCTCCACCTACTGGAGATTAGATTAACTGCATCCCATTTAAGTTTTCAGCTCAGTTCCAAGAACGAAGTGTGACTTAATAGCGTAAATCCTTTTTTGTCCCACTGTGGATGTCTGTTTATTACAGTAATGTCTGTTTTCCTGAATAATCTGCAGTTATCATTGGATCTTATTTTGTTTTTGTTTTACCTTTATTTAACTAGGCAAATCAGTTAAGAACACATTTTATTTACAATGATGGCCTACCCCAGGCGAACTCCCCTAACCTGGACAACTCTGGGCCAATTGTGCGCTGCATTTATCACTCTCTCACTTCACAATAATCAAACCAGAGAGCAACTGTAGCCTACCTGTATAGGAGTGTCACCTAATGCCTGACATTTACATGACAGAAACTGAAGTCAAAGAGAAGGAAAGGGGATTCTTAGCCAGTTGTAGAACTGAATGCATTAAACTAAAATGTGTCTTCCACATTTGACCCAAACCCTCTGAATCAGAGAGATGTGGGGGGCTGCCTTAAGCAACATTCATGTGCAGGGGTCTGCCTTAATCAACATCTTCATCAGCTCAGGGATTCAATCAAGCAACCTTTCGGTTACTGGACCAACGCACCTACCCACCAGGCTACCTGTGAAATGGGCAGTATCTAGTAGCCTCAGGTATTACCTTGTGTCACCCTAGAGATCCTTAGTCATACAACTATAGTAGCTAAGGGAACAAAGTAACTACACTGCATTGTCACTTAAAATGTACTGTATCTGTGATCTAAATTGATAGTTGGGTCATTTTTTATTTAGCCTTTATTTAACTAGGCAAGTCAGTTAAGAACAAATTCTTATTTACAATGACGGCCTACCCCGGACCAATTGTGCACCACCCTATTGGACTCCCAATCACGGCTAGATGTGACACAGCCTGCATTCAAACCAGGGACTGACACCTCTTGCACTGAGATGCAGTGCCTTAGACCGCTGCGCCACTCAGGAGCCTCGAGAGTCATGGGGTGGGGGCTTTCTGATGAGTTGGATCTGGGGTTGTCGGACCAAATCGGTCTTATTTAAAACGATCTTATCACAGTCTCTCTCACAGTACACAACCATGCACTGACTCGCACAACAGTCCTTTTAAAAGACACCATTTACCATTCACCCTGTTTCCACAAGTTCCAGTTTTAATATTTCCTGTCAGTGACAAGGCATGTAAACGTACATAACTAAAACCACTTGACTGAGTGAGTGAGTGGTGTTGTATTGTGCTTCTGTGTGTTTGACTTACAGGAGGCCTCAGACTAACAAGCCATCCTTCACCGTGGTGACTCAGGTGTTTGGGCCTGTCATAAAGAAAGATGACTGGGTCCTAGTTTGAAAATGATTTATTCACCAATCCTGCATCCTCTAGAATAGTAGTAGAAGTTAATTGACTTGCTTACATGCCTTCAGAATGAGGTTCTTATTCTCAACATCCCATTTACCCCACTTTGCCTTCTCATTATCAAAACAGATAGCTAAAATACATTTTTAAAAGTCTGATTGAATTTTATGATTTTATCATTTAATTTAAAATATTTTTACTTTCAGTTTGGTTTAACTCAGTCCTTTTCATTGAGGGAGCAAAGTAAAAAATCTTATACATTTATTTGTTCATTACTTTTTTGGAAATTGTGGTAAAATGCATAATATCTGATCAAAAAACATACAAATAATAATGAAACGGATATTTGCAGATCCTAATCTCAGTGATCCAAGAGGATATTTGCAGATCCTAATCTCAGTGATCCAAGAGGATATTTGCAGATCCTAATCTCAGTGATCCAAGAGGATATTTGCAGATCCTAATCTCAGTGATCCAAGAGGATATTTGCAGATCCTAATCTCAGTGATCCAAGAGGATATTTGCAGATCCTAATCTCAGTGATCCAAGAGGATATTTGCAGATCCTAAGCTCAGTGATCCAAGAGGATATTTCGTGAAAAATGACAGTTGAAAAATGTTTGGTTAAATGAGAATGACCCATATCTTCTTTCACTGCCAGCCATCATAGGATATAAAAGCCCATAGCTGTCTGCGAGTGCATCAGGCTGTGGTGGTGCGTGCAGTTAGATACACAATTGAGCATTAGGACATATCTCAATTATACATGAAGACAGTTGGCCATGGGCCATTAGGACACATCTAAATTATACATGAAGGTCAGTGGGCCATTAGGACACATCTCAATTATACAACACGACAGTGGGACATTATGACATCTCAATTATAAATGGAGACATTGGGCCATTGGCCATTAGGACACATTTCAATTATAAATGAAGACAGTGGGCCATGGGGTCATCATCAATACAAGCAACGTCATCAACATTGCCACACTGACTGACTCAGGTAATCCAAGATGGCGTAGCAGTCGGACGTGTGTTTTGTCTTGTCCCGTCCTGTATAGTGTAAATATAGTTTTTTTTTTTCCTCTTTTTTTTTTTTTTTTTTTTTTTTCCCGTATATATTTCGTACATATTTTAATCTCACTTCCCAACCACAGGCTGAATATATTCTCCTGCAACCCGCATCACCCAATGTGGTACGGATCTGCTTTTTCTATGCTTTAGAATCGGAACCCTCACCAGAAGCTAGCCGCTAACTAGCTACTAGCTAGCCACTGCTAGCGGTCTTCAACGCTAACTAGGACACCAGCGCGACATCTACCCAAAGCATATCAGACTGCTTTTTCTCTACCACATCTCCGGATTCCTACCGCAAGCTCTGAAGCTTTATACCGGATCATCGTAAATAGCTAGCTGCAATCCGAGTGGCTACTCCTGGCTAACGTCTCTGTCCCAGAGCAAGCACCAGTTAGCCTGGAGCTAGCCTCGAGCTAAGCCCATCTCCCGACTACCCGAAGAGGTCCAAAATACCTAATTTGCCAATTGGCCTGGACCCTCTACTGACCCTCTACTGCCGACACGGAGCCCCGCCGATCCATCACGACTGGTCCGCCGACATAATCGTCCGAGGGGTTTCAACAGGCTTTTCCGCTGCGACATCGCCAAAGATCCATCTGCTGGCCAAGGCCCGCGAGCTTTCTGAATCGCTGTATCTCCAGCTCACCGCATGAAGAGGAATAAATAAACAGACTCACCCCATCGCGACGTCCCCCAAAGGTTAACTCTCTAGCCCTCGCTATCTCCCTGCTTGCTAATTCGGCCTGCTAACGGCTAGCTTGTCAAGCTCCGGTCCGCTAACTGCTACCTTGTCTAGCTCGGGCCTACGAACTGTTAGCTTGTTAGCACAGGCCTGCTAACCGTCTGTACCACCGCGTCCCAATCACTCTCTGACCCCATTTACTTTCTATCTCTTTTTGATTTTTAATTTGTTTATACCTTCCGGAAACCTGCCTCACCCAATGTGATACGGAATCGCTGTTACTTTTACTCTTATTTTTATTTTTATGACACACTCAAGAACCTCCAGACGCTAACCAGCTAACTAGCTACAAGCTAGTTAGTCATTGTTAGTTTAAAAAAAAAAAAAAAAACCTGGATAACACTCGCCAGCCCCCCTGCCCATCCACCGCTGCCCCCTGGACACTGATCTCTTGGCTACATAGCTGACGCACGCTGGACTGTCCATTAATCACGGTACTCCTTTCTGCTTGTTTGTCTTACCTGTCGGCCCCGTTGCCTAGTCAACGCCATTTTACCTGCTGTTTGTTGTGCTAGCGGATTAGCCTCGCCTACTGTTTTTAGCTAGCTTTCCAAATTCAACACCTGTGATTACTGTATGCCTCGCTGTATGTCTCTCTCAGATGTCAATATGCCTTGTATACTGTTGTTCAGGTTAGTTATAATTGTTTTAGTTCACAATGGAGCCCCTAGACCCACTCTGCATACCCCTGTTACCTCCTTTGTCCCACCTCCCACACATGCGGTGACCTCACCCATTACAACCAGCATGTCCAGAGATTCAACCTGTCTCATCATCACCCAGTGCCTGGGCTTACCTCCGCTGTACCCGCACCCCACCATACCCCTGTCTGTGCATTATGCCCTGAATATATTCTACCATGCCCAGAAACCTGCTCCTCTTATCCTCTGCCCCCAACGCTCTAGGCGACCAGTTTTGATAGCCTTTAGCCGCACCCTCATACTACTCCTTCTCTGTTCCGCGGGTGATGTGGAGGTAAACCCAGGCCCTGCATGTCCCCAGGTACCCTCATTTGTTGACTTCTGTGATCGAAAAAGCCTTGGTTTTATGCATGTCAACATCAGAAGCCTCCTCCTAAGTTTGTTTTACTCACTGCTTTAGCACACTCTGCTAACCCTGATGTCCTTGCCGTGTCTGAATCCTGGCTCAGGAAGGCCACCAAAAATTCAGAGATTTCCATACCCAACTATAACATCTTCCGTCAAGATAGAACTACCAAAGGGGGCGGAGTTGCAGTCTACTGCAGAGATAGCCTGCAAAGTAATGTCATACTTTCCAGGTCCATACCCAAACAGTTCGAACTACTAATTTTGAAAATTACCCTCTCCAGAAATAAGTCTCTCACTGTTGCCGCCTGCTACCGGCCACCCTCAGCTCCCAGCTGTGCCCTGGACACCATTTGTGAATTGATCGCCCCCATCTAGCTTCAGAGTTTGTTCTGTTAGGTGACCTAAACTGGGATATGCTTAACACCCCGGCAGTCCTACAATGTAAGCTAGATGCCCTCAATCTCACTCAAATCATCAAGGAACCCACCAGGTACAACCTTAACTCTGTAAACAAGGGCACCCTCATAGACGTCATCCTGACCAACTGGCCCTCCAAATACACCTCCGCTGTCTTCAACCAGGATCTCAGCGATCACTGCCTCATTGCCTGTATCCGCCACGGAGCCGCAGTCAAACGACCACCCCTCATC
Source organism: Oncorhynchus nerka (assembly GCF_034236695.1). Lineage (NCBI taxonomy): Eukaryota > Metazoa > Chordata > Actinopteri > Salmoniformes > Salmonidae > Oncorhynchus > Oncorhynchus nerka. The sequence continues at coordinate 21,684,984 of NC_088399.1, forward strand.
ACTGTCAAACGCTCCCTAAAACACTTCTGTGAGCAGGCCTTTCTAATCGACCTGGCCCGGGTATCCTGGAAGGACATTGACCTCATCCCGTCAGTTGAGGATGCCTGGTCATTCTTTAAAAGTAACTTCCTCACCATTTTAGATAAGCATGCTCCGTTCAAAAATGCAGAACCAAGAACAGATACAGCCCTTGGTTCACTCCAGACCTGACTGCCCTCGACCAGCACAAAAACATCCTGTGGCGGACTGCAATAGCATCGAATAGCCCCGTGATATGCAACTGTTCAGGAAGTCAGGAACCAATACACGCAGTCAGTCAGGAAAGCTAAGGCCAGCTTCTTCAGGCAGAAGTTTGCATCCTGTAGCTCCAACTCCAAAAAGTTCTGGGACACTGTGAAGTCCATGGAGAACAAGAGTACCTCCTCCCAGCTGCCCACTGCACTGAGGCTAGGTAACACGGTCTCCACCGATAAATCCACGATTATCGAAAGCTTCAATAAGCACTTCTCAACGGCTGGCCATGCCTTCCGCCTGGCTACTCCAACCTCGGCCAACAGCTCCGCCCCCCCGCAGCTCCTCGCCCAAGCCTCTCCAGGTTCTCCTTTACCCAAATCCAGATAGCAGATGTTCTGAAAGAGCTGCAAAACCTAGACCCGTACAAATCAGCTGGGCTTGACAATCTGGACCCTCTATTTCTGAAACTATCTGCCGCCATTGTCGCAACCCCTATTACCAGCCTGTTCAACCTCTCTTTCATATCGTCTGAGATCCCCAAGGATTGAAAGCTGCCGCAGTCATCCCCCTCTTCAAAGGGGGAGACACCCTGGACCCAAACTGCTATAGACCTATATCCATCCTGCCCTGCCTATCTAAGGTCTTCGAAAGCCAAGTCAACAAACAGGTCACTGACCATCTCGAATCCCACCGTACCTTCTCCGCTGTGCAATCTGGTTTCCGAGCCGGTCACGGGTGCACCTCAGCCACGCTCAAGGTACTAAACGATATCATAACCGCTATCGATAAAAGACAGTACTGTGCAGCCGTCTTCATCGACCTCGCCAAGGCTTTCGACTCTGTCAATCACCATATCCTTATCGGCAGACTCAGTAGCCTCGGTTTCTCGGATGACTGCCTTGCCTGGTTCACCAATTACTTTGCAGACAGAGTTCAGTGTGTCAAATCGGAGGGCATGCTGTCCGGTCCTCTGGCAGTCTCTATGGGGGTGCCACAGGGTTCAATTCTCGGGCCGACTCTTTTCTCTGTATATATCAATGATGTTGCTCTTGCTGCGGGCGATTCCCTGATCCACCTCTACGCAGACGACACCATTCTATATACTTTCGGCCCGTCATTGGACACTGTGCTATCTAACCTCCAAACGAGCTTCAATGCCATACAGCACTCCTTCCGTGGCCTCCAACTGCTCTTAAACGCGAGTAAAACCAAATGCATGCTTTTCAACCGATCGCTGCCTGCACCCGCATGCCCGACTAGCATCACCACCCTGGATGGTTCCGACCTTGAATATGTGGACATCTATAAGTACCTAGGTGTCTGGCTAGACTGCAAACTCTCCTTCCAGACTCACATCAAACATCTCCAATCGAAAATCAAATCAAGAGTCGGCTTTCTATTCCGCAACAAAGCCTCCTTCACTCACGCCGCCAAGCTTACCCTAGTAAAACTGACTATCCTACCGATCCTCGATTTCGGCGATGTCATCTACAAAATGGCTTCCAACACTCTACTCAGCAAACTGGATGCAGTCTATCATAGTGCCATCCGTTTTGTCACCAAAGCACCTTATACCACCCACCACTGCGACTTGTATGCTCTAGTCGGCTGGCCCTCGCTACATATTCGTCGCCAGACCCACTGGCTCCAGGTCATCTACAAGTCCATGCTAGGTAAAGCTCCGCCTTATCTCAGTTCACTGGTCACGATGGCAACACCCATCCGTAGCACACGCTCCAGCAGGTGTATCTCACTGATCATCCCTAAAGCCAACACCTCATTTGGCCGCCTTTCGTTCCAGTACTCTGCTGCCTGTGACTGGAATGAACTGCAAAAATCGCTGAAGTTGGAGACTTTTATCTCCCTCACCAACTTCAAACATCAGCTATCCGAGCAGCTAACCGATCGCTGCAGCTGTACATAGTCTATTGGTAAATAGCCCACCCATTTTCACCTACCTCATCCCCATACTGTTTTTATACTGTTTTTTTTATTTTATTTATTTATTTATTTACTTTTCTGCTCTTTTGCACACCAATATCTCTACCTGTACATGACCATCTGATCTTTTATCACCCCAGTGTTAATCTGCAAAATTGTATTATTCGCCTACCTCCTCATGCCTTTTGCACACATTGTATATAGACTGCCCATTTTATTTCTACTGTGTTATTGACTTGTTAATTGCTTACTCCATGTGTAACTCTGTGTTGTCTGTTCACACTGCTATGCTTTATCTTGGCCAGGTCGCAGTTGCAAATGAGAACTTGTTCTCAACTAGCCTACCTGGTTAAATAAAGGTGAAATAAAAAAAATAAAAAATTAGGACACATATCAATTATACATGAAGACAGTGGGCCATTATGACATCTCAATTATACATGAAGACAGTGTGCCATTATGACATCTCAATTATACATGAAGACAGTGTGCTATTATGACATCTCAATTATACATGAAGACAGTGGGCCATTGGCCATTAGGACACATCTCAATTATAAATGAAGACAGTGGGCCATTATGACATCTCAATTATTCATGAAGACAGTGTGCCATTATGACATATCAATTATACATGAAGACAGTGTGCCATTATGACATCTCAATTATACATGAAGACAGTGTGCCATTATGACATCTCAATTATACATGAAGACAGTGTGCCATTATGACATCTCAATTATACATGAAGACAGTGGGCCATTGGTCATTAGGACACATTTCAATTATAAATGAAGACAGTGGTCCATGGGTCATTAGGACACATCTCAATTATACATGAAGGTCAGTGGGTCATTAGGACACATCTCAATTATACATGAAGGTCAGTGGGTCATTAGGACACATCTCAATTATACATGAAGGTCAGTGGGTCATTAGGACACATCTCAATTGTATATGAAGAAAGTGGGCCATTGGCCATTAGGACACATCTCAATTATACATGAAGGTCAGTGGGTTATTAGGACACATCTCAATTATACATGAAGGTCAGTGGGTCATTAGGACACATCTCAATTATACATGAAGGTCAGTGGGTCATTAGGACACATCTTAATTGTATATGAAGAAAGTGGGCCATTGGCCATTAGGGCACATCTCAATTATACATGAAGACAGTGGGCCATGGGTTATTAGGACACATCTCAATTAAGCATGAAGACAGTGGGCCATTAGGACACATCTCAATTATACATGAAGGTCAGTGGGTCATTAGGACACATCTCAATTGTATATGAAGAAAGTGGGCCATTGGACATTAGGACACATCTCAATTATACATGAAGACAGTGGGTCATGGGTTATTAGGACACATCTCAATTAAGCATGAAGACAGTGGGCCATTGGCCATTAGGACACATCTCAATTAAGCATGAAGACAGTGGGCCATTAGGACACATCTCAATTAAGCATGAAGACAGTGGGCCATTAGGACATGTCTCAGTTATACATGAAGATAGTGGGCCATGGTTCATTAGGACACATCTCAATTATACATGAAGGTCAGTGGGTCATTAGGACACATCTCAATTGTATATGAAGAAAGTGGGCCATTGGCCATTACAACACATCTCATTTATACATGAAGACAGTGGGCCATTGGCCATTAGGACACATCTTAATTATACATGAAGGTCAGTGTGCCATTAGGACACATCTCAATTATACAACACGACAGTGGGACATTATGACATCTCAATTATAAATGGAGACATTGGGCCATTGGCCATTAGGACACATTTCAATTATAAATGAAGACAGTGGGCCATGGGGTCATTAGGACACATCTCAATTATACATGAAGACAGTGGGCCATTATGACATCTCAATTATACATGAAGACAGTGTGCCATTATGACATCTCAATTATACATGAAGACAGTGTGCCATTATGACATCTCAATTATACATGAAGACAGTGTGCTATTATGACATCTCAATTATACATGAAGACAGTGGGCCATTGGCCATTAGGACACATCTCAATTATAAATGAAGACAGTGGTCCATGGATCATTAGGACACATCTCAATTATACATGAAGGTCAGTGGGTCAGTAGGACACATCTCAATTATACATGAAGGTCATTAGGACACATCTCAATTGTATATGAAGAAAGTGGGCCATTGGCCATTAGGACACATCTCAATTATACATGAAGGTCAGTGGGTTATTAGGACACATTTCAATTATACATGAAGGTCAGTGGGTCATTAGGACACATCTCATTTATACATGAAGGTCAGTGGGTCATTAGGACACATCTCAATTATACATGAAGGTCAGTGGGTCATTAGGACACATCTTAATTGTATATGAAGAAAGTGGGCCATTGGCCATTAGGACACATCTCAATTATACATGAAGACAGTGGGCCATGGGTTATTAGGACACATCTCAATTATACATGAAGGTCAGTGGGTCATTAGGACACATCTCAATTATACATGAAGGTCAGTGGGTCATTAGGACACATCTCAATTGTATATGAAGAAAGTGGGCCATTGGACATTAGGACACATCTCAATTATACATGAAGACAGTGGGCCATGGGTTATTAGGACACATCTCAATTAAGCATGAAGACAGTGGGCCATTGGCCATTAGGACACATCTCAATTAAGCATGAAGACAGTGGGCCATTAGGACACATCTCAATTAAGCATGAAGAGAGTGGGCCATTAGGACACATCTCAATTAAGCATGAAGACAGTGGGCCATTAGGACACGTCTCAGTTATACATGAAGATAGTGGGCCATGGTTCATTAGGACACATCTCAATTATACATGAAGGTCAGTGGGTCATTAGGACACATCTCAATTGTATATGAAGAAAGTGGGCCATTGGCCATTACAACACATCTCATTTATACATGAAGACAGTGGGCCATTGGCCATTAGGACACATCTTAATTATACATGAAGATAGTGGGCCATTGGCCATTACAACACATCTCATTTATACATGAAGACAGTGGGCCATAGACCATGGGCCATTAGGACACATCTCAATTATACATGAAGACAGTGGGTCATAAGGACACGTCTCAATTATACATGAAGACAGTGGGCCATTGGCCATTAGGACAGATCTTAATTATACATGAAGACAGTGGGCCATAGACCATAGGCCATTAGGACACATCTCAATTATACATGAAGACAGTGGGCCATAAGGACACATCTCAATTATACATGAAGACAGTGTGCCATTATGACATCTCAATTATACATGAAGACAGTGTGCCATTATGACATCTCAATTATACATGAAGACAGTGGGCCATTGGCCATTAGGACACATCTCAATTATACATGAAGACAGTGGGCCATAAGGACACGTCTCAATTATACATGAAGACAGTGGGCCATTGGCCATTAGGACACATCTTAATTATACATGAAGACAGTGGGCCATAGACCATGGGCCATTAGGACACATCTCAATTATACATGAAGACAGTGGGCCATAAGGACAGATCTCAATTATTCATGAAGACAGTGTGCCATTATGACATCTCAATTATACATGAAGACAGTGTGCCATTATGACATCTCAATTATACATGAAGACAGTGGGCCATTGGCCATTAGGAGACATTTCAATTATAAATGAAGACAGTGGTCCATGGGTCATTAGGACACATCTCAATTATACATGAAGGTCAGTGGGTCATTAGGACACATCTCAATTATACATGAAGGTCAGTGGGTCATTAGGACACATCTCAATTGTATATGAAGAAAGTGGGCCATTGGCCATTAGGACACATCTCAATTATACATGAAGGTCAGTGGGTCATTAGGACACATCTCAATTATACATGAAGGTCAGTGGGTCATTAGGACACATCTCAATTATACATGAAGGTCAGTGGGTCATTAGGACACATCTCAATTATACATGAAGGTCAGTGGGTCATTAGGACACATCTTAATTGTATATGAAGAAAGTGGGCCATTGGCCATTAGGACACATCTCAATTATACATGAAGACAGTGGGCCATGGGTTATTAGGACACGTCTCAATTAAGCATGAAGACAGTGGGCCATTAGGACACATCTCAATTCAAATCAAATCAAATTGTATTTGTCACATACACATGGTTAGCAGATGTTAATGCGAGTGTAGCGAAATGCTTGTGCTTCTAGTTCCGACAATGCAGTGATAACCAACAAGTAATCTAACTAACAATTCCAAAACTACTGTCTTATACACAGTGTAAGGGGATAAGGAATATGTACATAAGGATATATGAATGAGTGATGGTACAGAGCAGCATACAGTAGATGGTATCGAGTACAGTATATACATATGAGATGAGTATGTAGACAAAGTAAACAAAGTGGCATAGTTAAAGTGGCTAGTGATACATGTATTACATAAGGATGCAGTCGATGATGTAGAGTACAGTATATACGTATGCATATGAGATGAATAATGTAGGGTAAGTAACATTATATAAGGTAGCATTGTTTAAAGTGGCAAGTGATATATTTACATCATTTCCCATCAATTCCCATTATTAAAGTGGCTGGAGTTGGGTCAGTGTCAATGACAGTGTGTTGGCAGCAGCCACTCAATGTTAGTGGTGGCTGTTTAACAGTCTGATGGCCTTGAGATAGAAGCTGTTTTTCAGTCTCTCGGTCCCAGCTTTGATGCACCTGTACTGACCTCGCCTTCTGGATGATAGCGGGGTGAACAGGCAGTGGTTCGGGTGGTTGATGTCCTTGATGATCTTTATGGCCTTCCTGTTACATCGGGTGGTGTAGGTGTCCTGGAGGGCAGGTAGTTTGCCCCCGGTGATGCGTTGTGCAGACCTCACTACCCTCTGGAGAGCCTTACGGTTGAGGCGGAGCAGTTGCCGTACCAGGCGGTGATACAGCCCGCCAGGATGCTCTCGATTGTGCATCTGTAGAAGTTTGTGAGTGCTTTTGGTGACAAGCCGAATTTCTTCAGCCTCCTGAGGTTGAAGAGGCGCTGCTGCGCCTTCTTCACGACGCTGTCAGTGTGAGTGGACCAATTCAGTTTGTCTGTGATGTGTATGCCGAGGAACTTAAAACTTGCTACCCTCTCCACTACTGTTCCATCGATGTGGATAGGGGGTGTTCCCTCTGCTGTTTCCTGAAGTCCACAATCATCTCCTTAGTTTTGTTGACGTTGAGTGTGAGGTTATTTTCCTGACACCACACTCCGAGGGCCCTCACCCTCCCCTGTAGGCCGTCTCGTCGTTGTTGGTAATCAAGCCTACCACTGTTGTGTCGTCTGCAAACTTGATGATTGAGTTGGAGGCGTGCGTGGCCACGCAGTCATAGGTGAACAGGGAGTACAGGAGAGGGCTCAGAACGCACCCTTGTGGGGCCCCGTGTTGAGGATCAGCGGGAGGAGATGTTGTTGCCTACCCTCACCACCTGGGGGCGGCCCGTCAGGAAGTCCAGTACCCAGTTGCACAGGGCGGGGTCGAGACCCAAGGTCTCGAGCTTGATGACGAGCTTGGAGGGTACTATGGTGTTGAATGCCGAGCTGTAGTCGATGAACAGCATTCTCACATAGGTATTCCTCTTGTCCAGGTGGGTTAGGGCAGTGTGCAGTGTGGTTGAGATTGCATCGTCTGTGGACCTATTTGGGCGGTAAGCAAATTGGAGTGGGTCTAGGGTGTCAGGTAGGATGGAGGTGATATGGTCCTTGACTAGTCTCTCAAAGCACTTCATGATGACGGAAGTGAGTGCTACGGGGCGGTAGTCGTTTAGCTCAGTTACCTTAGCTTTCTTGGGAACAGGAACAATGGTGGCCCTCTTGAAGCATGTGGGAACAGCAGACTGATATAGGGATTGATTGAATATGTCCGTAAACACACCGGCCAGCTGGTCTGCGCATGCTCTGAGGGCGCGGCTGGGGATGCCATCTGGGCCTGCAGCCTTGCGAGGGTTAACACGTTTAAATGTCTTACTCACCTCGGCTGCAGTGAAGGAGAGACCGCATGTTTTCGTTGCAGGCCGTGTCAGTGGCACTGTATTGTCCTCAAAGCGGGCAAAAAGTTATTTAGTCTGCCTGGGAGCAAGACATCCTGGTCCGTGACTGGGCTGGGTTTCTTCTTGTAGTCCGTGATTGACTGTAGACCCTGCCACATGCCTCTTGTGTCTGAGCCATTGAATTGAGATTCCACTTTGTCTCTGTACTGACGCTTAGCTTGTTTAATAGCCTTGCGGAGGGAATAGCTGCATTGTTTATATTCGGACATGTTACCAGACACCTTGCCCTGATTAAAAGCAGTGGTTCGCGCTTTCAGTTTCACGCGAATGCTGCCATCAATCCACGGTTTCTGGTTTGGGAATGTTTTTATCGTTGCTATGGGAACGACATCTTCGACGCACGTTCTAATGAACTCGCACACCGAATCAGCGTATTCGTCAATATTTTCATCTGACGCAATACGAAACATGTCCCAGTCCACGTGATGGAAGCAGTCTTGGAGTGTGGAGTCAGCTTGGTCTGACCAGCGTTGGACAGACCTCAGCGTGGGAGCCTCTTGTTTAAGTTTCTGCCTGTAGGCAGGGATCAACAAAATGGAGTCGTGGTCAGCTTTTCCGAAAGGGGCGGGGCAGGGCCTTATATGCGTCGCGGAAGTTAGAGTAACAATGATCCAAGGTTTTACCACCCCTGGTTGCGCAATCGATATGCTGATAAAATTTAGGGAGTCTTGTTTTCAGATTAGCTTTGATAAAATCCCCAGCTACAATGAATGCAGCCTCCGGATAAATGGTTTCCAGTTTGCAAAGAGTTAAATAAAGTTCGTTCAGAGCCATAGATGTGTCTGCTTGGGGGGGGGGGGGTATATACGGATGTGATTATAATCGAAGAGAATTCTCTTGGAAGATAATGCGGTCTACATTTGATTGTGAGGAATTCTAAATCAGGTGAACAGAAGGATTTGAGTTCCTGTATGTTTCCTTCATCACACCATGTCTCCTTAGTCATGAGGCATACGCCCCCGCCACTCTTCTTACCAGAAAGATGTTTGTTTCTGTCGGCGCGATGCGTGGAGAAACCCGTTGGCTGCACCGCATCGGATAGCGTCTTCCCAGTAAGCCATGTTTCCGTGAAGCAGAGAACGTTGCAGTCTCTGATGTCCCTCTGGAATGCTACCCTTGCTCGGATTTCGTCAACCTTGTTGTCAAGAGACTGGACATTGGCAAGAAGAATGCTGGGGAGTGGTGCGCGATGTGCCCATTTTCGGAGTCTGACCAGAACACTGCCTCGTTTCCCTCTTTTTCGGAGTCGTTTCCTTGGGTCGCTGCATGCGATCCATTCCGTTGTCCTGTTTGTAAGGCAGAACACAGGATCCGCGTCGCGGAAAACATATTCTTGGTCGTACTGATGGTGAGTTGACGCTGATCTCATATTCAGTAGTTCTTCTCGACTGTATGTAATGAAACCTAAGATGACCTGGGGTACTAATGTAAGAAATAACACGTAAAAAAACAAAAAACTGCATAGTTTCCTAGGAACGCGAAGCGAGGCGGCCATCTCAGTCGGCGCCGGTGGTCCAACGACACATCTCATTTATACATGAAGACAGTGGGCAATGACCATGGGCCATTAGGACACATCTCAATTATAAATGAGGCCATATTAGCAAAGTAATTACAATTTAGCTAATTAACACTGGAGTGATAGATGATACATGAAGGTCAGCGGGTCATTAGGACACATCTCAATTATACATGAAGGTCAGTGGGTCATTAGGACACATCTCAATTGTATATGAAGAAAGTGGGCCATTGGACATTAGGACACATCTCAATTATACATGAAGACAGTGGGCCATGGGTTATTAGGACACATCTCAATTAAGCATGAAGACAGTGGGCCATTAGGACACATCTCAATTAAGCATGAAGACAGTGGGCCATTAGGACACGTCTCAGTTATACATGAAGATAGTGGGCCATGGTTCATTAGGACACATCTCAATTATACATGAAGGTCAGTGGGTCATTAGAACACATCTCAATTGTATATGAAGAAAGTGGGCCATTGGCCATTACAACACATCTCATTTATACATGAAGACAGTGGGCCATAGACCATGGGCCATTAGGACACATCTCAATTATACATGAAGACAGTGGGCCATGGGTTATTAGGACACATCTCAATTATACATGGAGACAGTGGGCCATTGGCCATTAGGACACATCTTAATTATACATGAAGATAGTGGGCCATTGGCCATTACAACACATCTCATTTATACATGAAGACAGTGGGCCATAGACCATGGGCCATTAGGACACATCTCAATTATACATGAAGACAGTGGGCCATAAGGACACGTCTCAATTATACATGAAGACAGTGGGCCATTGGCCATTAAGACACATCTTAATTATACATGAAGACAGTGGGCCATAGACCATGGGCCATTAGGACACATCTCAATTATACATGAATATAATGGGCCATAAGGACACGTCTCAATTATACATGAAGACAGTGGGCCATTGGCCATTAGGACACATCTTAATTATACATGAAGACAGTGGGTCATAAGGACACGTCTCAATTATACATGAAGACGGTGGGTCATGGGCCATTATGACACATCTCAATTATAAATGAAGACAGTGGGCCATTGGCCATAATGACACATCTCATTAATACATGAAGACAGTGGGCCATAGAACATGGGCCATTAGGACACATCTCAAGTATACATGAAGACAGTGGGCCATGGGCCATTATGACACATCTCAATTATAAATGAAGACAGTGGGCCAACGGTCATTAGGACACATCTCAATTTTACATAAAAGTCAGTGGGCCATTATGACACATCTCAATTATAAATGAAGACAGCGGGCCATTGGCCATAACGACACATCTCATTAATACACGAAGACAGTGGGCCATTTGCCATTAGGACATCTTAATTATACATGAAGACAGTGGGCCATGGGTTATTAGGACACATCTCAATTATACATGAAGACAGTGGGCCATTGGCCATTACGACACATCTCATTTATACATGAAGACAGTGGGCAATGACCATGGGCCATTAGGACACATCTCAATTATACATGAAGACGGTGGGCCATTAGGACACATCTCAATTATAAATGAGGCCATATTAGCGAAGTAATTACAATTTAGCTAATTAACACTGGAGTGATAGATGAGCAGATGTTGATGTGCAAGTAGAAATACTGGTGTGCAAAAGAGCAGAAAAGTAAAGAAAAATAATATGAGGATGAGGTAGGTAGATTGGGTGGGCTATTTACAGATGGGCTATGTACAGCTGCAGTGATCGGTTAGCTGCTCAGATAGTTGATGTTTAAAGTTGGTGAAGGAAATGATAATCTCCAACTTCAGCGATTTTTGCAATTCTTTCCAGTCACTGGTAGCAGAGATCTGGAAGGAAAGGCTAATAAAAAATGCAATATCTTTTGAATGAGTTATCCACATTGCAATGTTTTGAAATATGGGCTTTTATTTTAAAGGTTTCCTTATTACCATACGAACGTGACGTCATCATTGTCCTGCTGGCAGAATACTGGTGGCTTGAGACCTGCAATTTGCCCTTTTAAAATAGCACTCTCATGAGTCACTGCAAAGCTGGCTGTTAAAGGCGCTACATGGTCAATCTGGAGGCTGCATTGGCCGTGAAGCATTTACGGCGATATGGCCTCTGCAGAGGTCAGGTCAGCGCCGAGCAGCGCTGTTGTGAAGGAAGTTGTCAAGGAAGTGAGTTTGTGTTTATACAGGACCTCCCGCCCTCACCTACCCTCAACCAATCATGTCAATGCGGAGCTATACCGAGCCCTCCCTATTGTTACAACGTTTGAGGGGCATACGGCGATGTGGTACAGAACTCAATTTGGCCTCTGCGTGCCTCCTCCGGATGCTCCGCGATTGCGTCACACCATCCATTTAGTGGCTTCGACCACATTTTCAGGTCAGGTCATATATTGGCTCTTGCTGTTATGAGAGTTCGTTCGTAGAGTCAGAAGGGGTAGACTGGTAGCGTATTCAATAATGTATTTTTTGAAACGGAGGAGTCGGACAGGATTTTTCAGTCAACATTAATATCCTAACCGATGGCGCCTAGGCAGCTGAAAACATGTGCTCAGAATGTCAGTCTGCATGCTGTGAAAGGAATATAGCTCCACTTTGTATTTTTCCCCAATGACGTCTGAAAGCTTAGGATAGGCTATGATTTTCTGCAAACCGAATGGCGTTGTTTGTGTATGAAATTGGATTATGAAACGATGCCCACTTTCTCGCTGACCTGACTCACTGTGGCTCTGGACTGTTTAGATTTGGTCTTTTATTTTCATAAAGGATCTTTGCTCCACATGAAAATCTCGAACGATAAATGCGCACAAAACTGAATGCCATAGGGGTGAACAGGTGACGTCAGTTTAGTATGCTCAGACTGGAGATGCCTGTCCCATGGATGTGTCTCGACGGGAATACGGTTCAGTGATTTGCAGTTCCAGCCCGAGCGCGTTCTACTAACGGAATCGCTTATGATGCCCAGAGGTTTACGGAGGCTCGTGCACCTGGTGCTGTTTTGCCCTATGTCGAAGGGGCTGCAGGTGGGACCACTAGCTGAGATTTGGCTGCGTTTTTGTGCCCTATATGCCATCAGATCGTTACAAATAAGAGTATTCTATCTCTCTCTATTTGTCAGTAAATTGCTAAACTATAGACTTCTAATTAGGTAATAACACAATATACCATTGTATTGATTTGATTTTGTCTGCACAAAGTTTAGACCAGGCTATTTGCCTTATGGACACGGGTGCTATTGAATATCAATGTTGGAAAGATTTGAGTGATATACATCCGTGGTATTCATTTCTTGAATACACAAGCCTTTCAGTTTTGGCTGCAGTGAAGGCCCTGAAACTGTGAATAATGGCTTGGCAAGTTGCATGACAATCGGGACAATTTACTACCCCCAGAATATGGGTTCTGCACGCACTTATGAATTAAAAGTGATTATTCATATTAATTTGCAAAATGGTCTCAGAGCATTGCATATCATTCTGTACGTACACTAATCAAAAATATAAACGCAACATGTAAAGTGTTAGTCCCATGTTTCATAAACTGAAATTAAAGATTCCAGAAATGTTCCATATGCACAAAAAGCTTATTTTTCTCAACTTTGTGTTTACATCCCTGTTAGTGAGCATTTCTCATTCGCCAAGAGCATCCATCCACCTGACAGGTGTGGCATATCAAGAAGCTGATTAAACAGCATGATCGTTACACCTTGTGCTGGGGAAAATGTGCAGTTTTGTCACACAACACAATGCCACAGATGGCTCAAGTTTTGGGGTAGCGTGCAATTGGCATGCTGACTGCAGGAATGTCCACCAGAGCTGTTGCCAGAGAATTGAATGTTCATTTCTATACCATAGGCCGCCTTCAACGTCATTTTAGAAAATTTGGCAGGTACGTTCAACCGGCCTCACAACCGCAGACCATGTGTATGGCGTCGTGTGGGTTAGCAGTTTGCTGACGTCAATGTTGTGGTACAAAGTTCCCCATGGTGGCGGTGGGGTTATGGTATAGGTAGGCATAAGCTACAGACATTAAACACAATTGCATTTTATTGACGGCAATTTGAATGCACAGAGATACCATGACAATATCCTGAGGCCCATTTTCTTGCCATTCATCGGCTGCCCTCACCTCATGTTTCAGTATAATAATGCACGGCCCCATGTTGCAAGGATGTGTATGTACACTCTTCCTGGAAGCTGAAAATGTCCCAGTTCTTCCATGGCCTGCATACTCACAAGACATGTCACCCATTGAGCAGGTTTGGCATGCTCTGGATCCACATGTATGACAGCGTGTTCTGTCACCCATTGAGCAGGTTTGGCATGCTCTGGATCCACATGTATGACAGCGTGTTCCATTTCCCACCAATATCCAGCAACTTTGCACAACCATTGAAGAGGAGTGGAACAACATTCCAAAGGCCAGAATCAACAGACTGATCAACTCTATGCGAAGGAGGTGTGTCGCGCTGCATGAGGCAAATGGTGATCACACCAGATACGGACTGGTTTTCTGATCCATGCCCTTATTGTTTTTTTAAGCTATCTGTGAACAACAGATGCATATCTGGGCCTAATGAATCTATTTAAATGGACTGATTTCTTTATATGAACTGCACTTCAGTTCGTGCTAAATACGGCTGCTAGAATCCTGACTAGAACAAAAAATTGGATCATATTACTCCAGTGCTAGCCTCTCAACACTGGCTTCCTGTCAAAGCAAGGGCTGATTTCAAGGTTTTACTGCTAACCTACAAAGCATTACATGGGCTTGCTCCTACCTATCTCTCTGATTTGGTCCTGCCGTACATACCTACACGTACGCTACGGTCACAAGACGCAGGCCTCCTAATTGTCCCTAGAATTTCTAAGCAAACAGCTGGAGGCAGGGCTTTCTCCTATAGAGCTCCATTTTTATGGAACGGTCTGCCTACCCATGTCAGAGACGCAAACTCGGTCTCAACCTTTAAGTCTTTACTGAAGACTCATCTCTTCAGTGGGTCATATGATTGAGTGTAGTCTGGCCCAGGAGTGGGAAGGTGAACGGAAAGGCTCTGGAGCAACGAACCGCCCTTGCTGTCTCTGCCTGGCCGGTTCCCCTCTTTCCACTGGGATTCTCTGCCTCTAACCCTATTACAGGGGCTGAGTCACTGGCTTACTGGGGCTCTCTCATGCCGTCCCTGGAGGGGGTGCGTCACCTGAGTGGGTTGATTCACTGTTGTGGTCATCCTGTCTGGGTTGCCCCCCCCTTAGGTTGTGCCGTGGCGGAGATCTTTGTGGGCTATACTCAGCCTTGTCTCAGGATGGTAAGTTGGTGGTTGAAGATATCCCTCTAGTGGTGTGGGGGCTGTGCTTTGGCAAAGTGGGTGGGGTTATATCCTTCCTGTTTGGCCCTGTCCGGGGGTGTCCTCGGATGGGGCCACAGTGTCTCCTGACCCCTCTTGTCTCAGCCTCCAGTATTTATGCTGCAGTAGTTTATGTGTCGGGGGGCTGGGGTCAGTTTGTTATATCTGGAGTACTTCTCCTGTCCTATTCGGTGTCCTGTGTGAATCTAAGTGTGCGTTCTCTAATTCTCTCCTTCTCTCTTTCTTTCTCTCTCTCTCTCGGAGGACCTGAGCCCTATGACCATGCCCCAGGACTACCTGACATGATGACTCCTTGCTGTCCCCAGTCCACCTGGCCATGCTGCTGTTCCAGTTTCAACTGACCTGAGCCCTAGGACCATGCCCCAGGACTACCTGACATGATGACTCCTTGCTGTCCCCAGTCCACCTGGCCATGCTGCTGCTCCAGTTTCAACTTCCACCTGACTGTGCTGCTGCTCCAGTTTCAGCTGTTCTGCCTTATTATTATTCGACCATGCTGGTCATTTATGAACATTTGAACATCTTGGCCATGTTCTGTTATAATCTCCACCCGGCACAGCCAGAAGAGGACTGGCCACCCCACATAGCCTGGTTCCTCTCTAGGTTTCTTCCTAGGTTTTGGCCTTTCTAGGGAGTTTTTCCTAGCCACCGTGCTTCTACACCTGCATTGCTTGCTGTTTGGGGTTTTAGGCTGGGTTTCTGTACAGCACTTTGAGATATCAGCTGATGTACGAAGGGCTATATAAATACATTTGATTTGATTTGATTTAACTCAGTAAAATTGTTGCATGTTGCGTTTATATTTTTGTTCAGTGTAAATCCTGGACACTCCATTTAGTATGATATATTATGTTTGGTATGGTTACATAAAACAGATGGTTACTTAAGACAAAAACGAAGGAGGGTGGCTGGTCGGTGTGACTGGGTAGGCGTATAACGTGAATGTTTAGAAACCCAAAGGTTGTGAGTTCAAATATCATCACAATTTTGTTTTGCATTTTAGCACATCTTCAACTACTTACTACTTCTGAGCTACTTTGCAACTACTTAGCATGTTTGCTAACCGTTCCCCTAACCTTAACCCTTTTATCTTCCCCTAACCTTAACCCTTTAATCTAACTCCTAAACTTAACCCTAACCCCTAGGTAACATTAGCCACCTAGCTAGAATTCGTAACATATCTTATATTTTGCAAATTTGTGACATATTGTACGTTTTTCAAATTCGTAACATATAGTACAAATCGTAATTCGTAATATATCATATGAAATGGGGGATGGACATCCACAAATTAATACATGCCATACGAAACATAACATAACATACTAAATGGAGTTTCTCAGGTTTGCGTACAGCATAATACAAAATGCTCTGAGACCAGGTTGTCATTTTGTGACAACCAAACCTTATACTCCATGAACGTTTGAGGAGTAAAAGAAAGGTGCCAGGAATGGCAAGACTGCAAATTTCTTTGCACATTAGAGAGTTTAACAAGAGGGCATCTGTTTAAAATGTAACTTTGTAGATGCCCCTCTCTGATATGGCACTACAGCCAACAGTAAATTGCCACACATGCTCCTGCTCCCCCTCCCTGGCGCTCGAGGGTGCCAGGCTGCCCATCATTACACACACCTGTCACCATCGTTGGCTCGAGAGGTTTTCTTGCCTCGGTTGGCTCGGCAGGCTCCTACCTCAGCTGACTCGTCAGGCCCACGCCTCAGCCGACTCGTTAGGCTCCTCGCCTCAGCCGGCTCGACAGGCTCCCATGCCTCAGCGGGATCGTCAGGCTTTCACGCCTCAGCCGGCTCGTCAGGCTCCCCCGCCTCAGCCAGCTCGTCAGGCTTCCATGCCCAAGCCGGCTCCCATGTCTTGGCCGGCCCATCAGGCTCACCCAGGTGGGACGCCGGGTGGCACCCCTAGAGGGGGTGGGGTACTGTCACACCAGCTCCCGCTCCTCCTGCCTGGCGCTCGAGGACGCCAGGCTGCCCATTATTATGCACACCTGTCACCATCGTTAGGCGCATCTGCGCTTCTTTGGACTCACCTGGACTCCATTACTTTGTTGATTTTTCCCTCCTATATCTGTCTTTTCCTCGATTTGATCTCAGTGTCAGCATTATTGTTGTTGTTTCCCCTGTTCAGATGCTGTCCTTGTTTGTTTCATATCAGATATTTATTAAATGTTTACTCCCTGTACTTGCTTCTCATCTCCCAACGTCTGTCCTTACATAAATACAGGTTTGAATGGGTCATTGAGGGTTGTCAGGGTTGTGCATTTTCTTCCCCGCAATGGCCATGCTGATAGTTCTGTATTTCGCCTTGGAGAAGAATGTCTTCCACAAGACCATATTATAAAGATTGCTTAGATTTCTCAGTGTCTTTATGGCCTTAAACCCCTCTCTTCCTCAGTATGTTTGTCTTGTTTGGGATAAAGCAGAAAACCCATATCTGTAGGACTGTGGACTTTGGTCAATGTGTAATCTTCTCCTCTCCTGTGTAGAGTCGTCTCCCGGCGTTAAAGGTGAAGTACCTGCTGCTGGCCTGGCTGGGGATCCTGGTAGCCAGCTGGGTCCTCTACATGCAGTACGCCTCCTACTCAGAGCTCTGCAGAGGACACGTCTGCCACATGGTCATTGTAAGTATGAAACAGCGTGAACACCCTGACACCTCCTACGAAGGAAGGAGAAAGAGAGAGCGTGGGAGTAATGGATTGGAAGAACATTTAAAGGGACTGGAAGGGCAAGCTGTGGGTGGAAGATGGAACACTGGAAATGGACAGATGGAAAGAGTGAATGAGAAAAAGAGTCATCTGTATTTAGTGTCAGTGACTGCTGAGTGCAGGATGGTTCCTCTTATAATAGAGTAGCAAATTTGGACCAGGAAAAAGTAATTCACAGAATACCTGATAAGAGTCACACTGGATGAGAAATCAGTGATGTAACAGAGAGCCTGCATCCAAAATGTCATCTTATTTACTCAGGCTCTGTCCAAAATGTGTGCACTAAATAGGGAATAGGGTGCCATTTAATGATAGCCAGGCCACAGGAGAAGTGACTCTACTCTAGTTTCCTTAAGCATTGTTCCCTGTGATGAACAGCGATGAGAACTAACCAATCATTCCCAGATCAACAACGTCAGCACAGTCATTTCCCTCGTCACATATTTTACATTTCAGGTTGAATTTAAGCAGGCCGAGATCCCTGTGAAATATTACATTTATACTCTGAAGTGGGACTGTTTGTTGCTCAGCAGTCGGCACACACATATTCAGAAGTAAAGGATCAAGAGAGAGAGAGGGGAAGGGTAAAGATGAATGGCCAGCCTGAGGTCGTCCTGTTTTGCAGTCTTTATCTATGTATAGTGTTATTGTGATGAATAAGGCAGTACTATCGTGCCCTACTCTTCCTTGTGCTGTGAGAGGGAGAGGCAGGCTGTCTGTCTCAGGACATACAAACAGGGAAAACAGTGTCTGGAAAGGGGGAACATGGAGAGAGGAGATAGCGGGATGGAGAGTGTAAAAGACAGAAGGAAGGAGTGAGAGAAGCGTGTTGCCATTGTTGTGTGTGTCCCGCTAGGCTAATTTGCACATTAGTGCGACATTAAGGACGACTGGGCCTTTAATTGGTTGGCTCGCAACCAAAGTGGCCAAAATTAAATCATATTACCATAGCAACTGTTATACCGTGGAGAAGGAGGTCACAGCCTATAGTCTTTATTTATCAATTTTGCTTTGCAAGAGTGAAACTGTTTGGGTGGATCTCATCTTACTGTGGCACAAGCTACTGGAGCAGTGGATGTAGCTACAGGCTGGCGTGCTGCCTGGGTGTTTTACCTGGATGTTTCCTAAACAAGATAATCTCACACCCACACATGCTAATTTATGCAATGACTTTACTTCTCCTTTCAGCTTCTGCAAACAGTCTTTTCCAGATATTTTTTTGGGGTTGGGGTATATCGCTACTCAGTGCCAACAATGGTGCCCAGCTCAGGGTGGACCAAATATAACCGATACATGTGTATGAACACATAAGCCATCTCACAGGGGGTGAAAATAAGTTGACATCTGTGTGGAAACTGGAAAATCCTCACCATTGTTATCTACAGTATTAAAAAAACGATGGTTTGCGTACAGGTGGGTATCTCCACCTGGGATTTAGGCCATAGTACATATGAGGGAGAGATACAATTATTCACATTTGACAATTTGACAAAAGCTGTATTTATTTTAGCTCACCCGTTTCCTAACCTTTACCTAATTCACCTAACCTGCTAAGTAAGTTCTCCGAACCTGCTATATTGTAGGATCCTTGGATCCTCTTCCTGTTGATAATGTGATGACGTATTTCCTGTTTCCTGTCTGTCTGTCTCAGTGTGACCACTACAGGAGAGGCATTATCTCAGGGTCGTCCTGCAAGGACCTGTGTGAGGAGAGGAGCCTGACCCTGCAGCGATGCATGTCCACCTCTTCCACACACCAAGTAGGTAACACATACACACACATCAGGTAATACCCACGCACACACACTCTATCTACTCTGTCTCTATGTAATGGGTATATTTACCTGTGGTTCTAGGTGTACAGTGGTCTGTGGAAGGACAGGCCTGTGGTGATAAAGTGTGGTCTAGAAGAGCCTCTGAAGGGGGACGTGGCTCCTGACTCTGTACTGAGACAGGAAATTACCCTGTTTGACAAGCCCACCCGCGGGACCTCCATGGATGAGTTCAGAGAGATGTTGCACAGCTTTCTCAAGGTCTGGTTGCCCATTTCACTTCCTGTCAGTCCTCACAGTTAGATTAGATAGAAGAGCTTTCCACAATAGACATGTTGGTTGTTTAGCAACAAAACTGAGGTGTGTGTAACTATGGGGAAAAACGGACAGGGTTGGCTAAGATAGAAGCTATATTTAGTCTCCGATGTTTATTGAAAACTTAAATACATTTGTACAATGAGCATTTGTCTTTCAATTAAATCGTTAGTTGTTGGTTAACTAGCTAGTGAATTTGAACCATTTTAGCATTGACTTGAAATCAGTCAAAACATAGTATCAATAACAAGCTGAAACGAGCCACTTACGATTCCCCACATTTTATTTATTTATTTACTTTTTTATTTCACCTTTATTTAACCAGGTAGGCTAGTTGAGAACAAGTTCTCATTTACAACTGCGACCTGGCCAAGATAAAGCATAGCAGTATGAACAGACAACCCAGAGTTACACATGGAGTAAACAATTTAACAAGTCAATAACAGGTAGAAAAAAGAGAGTCTATATACATTGTGTGCAAAAGGCGTGAGGAGGTAGGCAAATAATTACAATTTTGCAGATTAACACTGGAGTGATAAATGATCAGATGGTCATGTACAGGTAGAGATACGGGTGTGCAAAAGAGCAGAAAAGTAAATAAATATAAACAGTATGGGGATGAGGTAGGTAAATTGGGTGGGATATTTACCGATAGACTATGTACAGCTGCAGCGATCGGTTAGCTGCTCAGATAGCAGATGTTTGAAGTTGGTGAGGGAGATAAGTCTCCAAATTCAGCGATTTTTGCAATTCGTTCCAGTCACAGGCAGCAGACAACTGGAACAAAAGGCGGCCAAATGAGGTGTTGGCTTTAGGGATGATCAGTGAGATACACCTGCTGGAGCGCGTGCTACGGGTGGGTGTTGCCATCGTGACCAGTGAACTGAGATAAGGCGGAGCTTTACCTAGCATGGACTTGTAGATGACCTGGAGCCAGTGGGTCTGGCGACGAATATGTAGCGAGGGCCAGCCGACTAGTGCATACAGGTCGCAGTGGTGGGTGGTATAAGGTGCTTTAGTAACAATACGGATGGCACTGTGATAAACTGCATCCAGTTTGCTGAGTAGAGTATTGGAAGCTATTTTGTAGATGACATCGCCGAAGTCGATGATCGGTAGTATAGTCAGTTTTACTAGGGTAAGTTTGGCGGTGTGAGTGAAGGAGGCTTTGTAGAAAGCCGACTCTAGATTTGATTTTAGATTGGAGATGTTTGATATGAGTCTGGAAGGAGAGTTTACAGTCTAGCCAGACACCTAGGTACTTATAGATGTCCACATATTCTAGGTCGGAACCATCCAGGGTGGTGATGCTAGTCGGGCGTGCGGGGGCAGGCAGCGAACGGTTGAAAAGCATGCATTTGGTTTTACTAGCGTTTAAGAGCAGTTGGAAGCCACGGAAGGAGTGTTGTATGGCGTTGAAGCTCGTTTGGAGGTTAGATAGCACAGTGTCCAAGGAAGGGCCGGAAGTATACAGAATGGTGTCGTCTGCGTAGAGGTGGATCAGGGAATCGCCCGCAGCAAGAGCAACATCATTGATATATAAAGAGAAAATAGTCGGCCCGAGAATTGAACCCTGTGGCACCCCCATAGAGACTGCCAGAGGACCGGACAACATGCCCTCCGATTTGACACACTGAACTCTGTCTGCAAAGTAATTGGTGAACCAGGAAAGGCAGTCATTAGAAAAACCGAGGCTACTGAGTCTGCCGATAAGAATATGGTGATTGACAGAGTCGAAAGCCTTGGCCAGGTCGATGAAGACGGCTGCACAGTACTGTCTTTTATCGATGGCAGTTATGATATCGTTTAGTACCTTGAGCGTGGCTCGAAACCAGATTGCACAGCGGAGAAGGTACGGTGGGATTCGAGATGGTCAGTGACCTGTTTGTTGACTTGGCTTTCGAAGACCTTAGATAGGCAGGGCAGGATGGATATAGGTCTGTAACAGTTTGGGTCCAGGGTGTCTCCCCCTTTGAAGAGGGGGATGACTGCGGCAGCTTTCCAATCCTTGGGAATCTCAGATGATATGAAAGTGAGGTTGAACAGGCTGGTAATAGGGGTTGCGACAATGGCGGCGGATAGTTTCAGAAATAGAGGGTCCAGATTGTCAAGCCCAGCTGATTTGTACGGGTCCAGGTTTTGCACCTCTTTCAGAACATCTGCTATCTGGATTTGGGTAAAGGAGAACCTGGAGAGGCTTGGGCGAGTAGCTGCGGGGGGGGGGGGGGGGGGGTGGAGTTGTTGGCCGAGGTTGAAGTAGCCAGGAGGAAGGCATGGCCAGCCGTTGAGAAATGCTTGTTGAAGTTTTCGATAATCATGGATTTATCGGTGGTGACCGTGTTACCTAGCCTCAATGCAGTGGGCAGCTGGGAGGAGGTGCTCTTTTTCTCCATGGACTTTACAGTGTCCCAGAACCTTTTGGAGTTAGAGCTACAGGATGCAAATTTCTGCCTGAAGAAGCTGGCCTTGGCTTTCCTGACTGACTGCGTGTATTGGTTCCTGACTTCCCTGAACAGTTGCATATCGCGGGGACTATTCGATGCTATTGCAGTCCGCCACAGGATGTTTTTGTGCTGGTCGAGGGCAGTCAGGTCTGGAGTGAACCAAGGGCTATATCTGTTCTTAGTTCTGCATTTTTTGAACAGAGCATGTTTCTTGCCATTCTTGCTAGCAATCTGGCCATCCAGAATCACAACAACAGGATGACATCTGCCTGTGATGTTGTCAGCTAACCCATCTATAGAGAACTGGTGTTTTCTGGTACAGGCTGTGTTACAGACATGCACATTCAAAATGCAAATGAACTCAACCCCTCAATCAGAGAGGAGGAAGATAGAGAATAGAGTGTGTGATGGAACGAGGCGGTAGGGGGAGGGAGGGAGAGGCAGAGAGAGGTTAGGGGCTGAAGCCCCGTGCCAAATATAACCCTACACGTCATTGTCAGTACAATGGCTCCACTCTCAGCCATATAGAGATGGGCTGAGAGTGGGGAAGGGAATAAGTTACATGGAAGAAATCTAGCACATTTCAATCATTCCTCACAGTCTCGTTTTTATCTTGTTTTTATTATGGTGTGTACGACTAACTGAACTGAAAAGTGAACTGTTTTTGGTTGTCTATTTTTTTCTTCTTTAAATAGCATTATATACACTCAGTGTCCAGTTTATTAGGTACACCACCCCATTCATGAAAATAGTTTGCTCCTACAGACAATAGCTATATTTCCATTAACTTGTCCAGCGATTTCTTTTTCCGACATGTAGAACATTTGAATAGAAAATAGATGTGACAATTGCCTGTTAGGTTGCGTTTCCATTGAACTATCTTGAGTCGATTTAAAAACAGCTGGATGTAATGAATTCACACCTAAACAGTTTTCAGAAAAACCCAGTGTCTAATAAAAATGTAGTGGTTGAAGTGTTACCATTATCCATTCAGGCAAATTGCACGTTAATATATTGCTGGCATTTGTATGCCATCCCATCTGTTTCATGTCTCAGGTAGCATGCAAAAATTGACTAATATTTCCACATTTAATAACTCCTATGTTCCTATCATATCGGCTGCCTAGGCTGGTCCGTGCCATGGTGAAATTTGCACTCCTGTAGAGCTGAAATAATTGAATGGTGAAACTTGCCAGCCAACCAGAAAAGCAAGGTGAGCAGTGGAAACATTCTCTGGAGTGATGAATCACGCTTCACCATCTGGCAACCCGACAGACAAATCTGGGTTTGGTGGATGCCAGGATAACGCTACCTGTCCAATACATAGTGCCGACTGTAAAGTTTGGTGGAGGAGGAATAATGGTCTGGGGCTGTTTTTCATGGTTTTTCATGGTTCGGGCTATGCCCCTTAGTTCCAGTGAAGGGAAATCTTAAAACAACACCATACAATGGCATTATAGATGATTCTGTTGCTTCCAACTTTGTGGCAACAGTTTGGGGAAGGCCCTTTCCTGTTTCAGCATGACAATGCACTCGTGCACAAAGTGAGGCCCATACAGAAATAGTTTGTCAAGATTGGTGTGGAAGAACTTGACTAGCCTGCACAGAGCTCTGACCTCAACACCATCGAACATCTTTGGGATGAATTGGAACGCCGACTGCGAGCCAGGCCTAATCGCCCAACATCAGTGCCCGACCTCACTAATGCTCATGTGGCTGAATGGAAGCAAGCCCCCCTAGCAATGTTCCAACATCTAGTGGAAAGCCTTTACAGAAGAGTGGAGCAAATGGAGGACAAACTCCATATTAATGCCCATGATTTTGGAATTAGATGTTCGACAAGCAGGTGTTCATATATTTTGATCATGCAGCCATATCTAGAAAAAAATAATTCCAAAGACTGGACCTAAAATTGTATATGAACAATAATTCCTATGTCGAAGATGTGAAAAATATTTGTTGGTCTGATTTGTCTAATGAGGAACATTCGGATGCTGCATTTATGAAAATGCTTCTTCTGGTTACTGAAAGGCATGCGCCCATCACGAAACTGACTGTTAGAACTGCGAAATCCCCATGGATAGATGATGAATTGAAAAACTATGGCTGACAACAAAACAGACTGGTAAACATACAGTAAATTGAGAAATCACGTAACTAAACAAAAATAAGAAACTATACTATGGAACAAAGATGAATAATAAAGTACTTTGAATTAAATTTTTGTCAAAAACGCAAACTCTGCTCTATCCTTCATTGAGGCAGATGGCTTGTTCCTTTGATTTTGCCAACCACTTTAATAACTTTTTTGTTGACAAGATTAGCAAACGTAGGTATGACATGCAAACAACAAGTATTTAATACTGAGCCTCCATATTCATGCATAATTGTTATGGGATTTTTATCAATAATGACTAAATAAGGTATACTGCACTATAACTGGCAAGAATTCTACCCTGTCTTTCTTGTAGTATTAAATTATGTTAGGAAGGGGTTATATGGTATGGACCTAGGAAGAAAGGAATGTATGTGGAGATAAGAGAGGACAGGGAGAGCTCCTCCAGAGTAATAGTGTCTGGGGGAGCCTGGAACGGTCAGCTGAGGGGTTAGACTCATGAGAAAATCCATGTTGGTGTGTATGTATGTATGTATGTATGTATGTATGTATGTATGTATGTATGTATGCATGCATGCGCATAGTTTAGGATGGTATAAGAAGAAATGTATTTGTGAAAAGTTGAGAGCTCTCGCAAAGAAATTGGGATCTGATCAATTGTGAGCTGGGAATTGTTGTTTTATTGAAGACCAGAACTTTACAACCTCTGGGTGTCAGACAGATACATATCATTGGAATTTATGAACACTGATTCAATAATTACTTGACAATAATGGACAAAATAATGAAAGACAAGCACAGTAGTTTTGAGTTACACCAAGGTAAATTGCTGAGGTTGGTAGCAGAGTACATTGTGACTCCTGTTTGCCACATCTTCAATTTAAGCCTGGAAGAAGGCATGTGCCCTCAAACATGGAGGGATGAAAAAGTCATTCCACTGCCCAAGAATAGCAGAGCATCCTTTATTGGCTCAAACAGCCGACCAATCAGCCTGTTACAAGTGCTTAGCAAACTTTGGGGAAAATTGTGTTTTATCAAATACAACGTTTATTTTACAGAAAACAAATGAAAAATCATGAACTGGCAGAGAAGATGATTTAGTGTAGAGGTGCTGACTAACGGTGAATAAACTGTAAGCTATAAAAACAAAGTGTCACACACCCAGAGAAGATGATTTAGTGTAGAGGTGCTGACTAACGGTGAATAAACTGTAAGCTATAAAAACAAAGTGTCACACACCCAGAGAAGATGATTTAGTGTAGAGGTGCTGACTAACGGTGAATAAAAACAAAGTGTCACACACCCAGAGAAGATGATTTAGTGTAGAGGTGCTGACTAACGGTGAATAAAAACAAAGTGTCACACACCCAGAGAAGATGATTTAGTGTAGAGGTGCTGACTAACGGTGAATAAAAACAAAGTGTCACACACCCAGAGAAGATGATTTAGTGTAGAGGTGCTGACTAATGGTGAATAAAAACAAAGTGTCACACACCCAGTGAAGATGATTTAGTGTAGAGGTGCTGACTAACGGTGAATAAAAACAAAGTGTCACACACCCAGAGAAGATGATTTAGTGTAGAGGTGCTGACTAACGGTGAATAAAAACAAAGTGTCACAACACACCCAGAGAAGATGATTTAGTGTAGAGGTGCTGACTAACGGTGAATAAAAACAAAGTGTCACACACCCAGTGAAGATGATTTAGTGTAGAGGTGCTGACTAATGGTGAATAAAAACAAAGTGTCACACACCCAGAGAAGATGATTTAGTGTAGAGGTGCTGACTAATGGTGAATAAACTGTAAGCTATAAAAACAAAGTGTCACACACCCAGAGAAGATGATTTAGTGGAGAGGTGCTGACTAACGGTGAATAAAAACAAAGTGTCACACACCCAGAGAAGATGATTTAGTGTAGAGGTGCTGACTAACGGTGAATAAAAACAAAGTGTCACACAATCCATATACAGTTGAAGTGGGAAGTTTACATACACCTTAGCCAAATACATTTAAACTCAGTTTTCACAATTCCTAACATTTAATCCTAGTAACAATTCCCTGTCTTAGGTCAGTTAGGATCACCACTTTATTTTAAGAATGTGAAATGTCAGAATAATAGTAGAGAATGATTTATTTCATCACATTCCCAGTGGGTCAGAAGTTTACAAACACTCAATTAGTATTTGGTAGCATTGCCTTTAAATTGTTTAACTTTGGTCAAACGTTTCGGGTAGCCTACCACAAGCTTCCCACAATAAGTTGGGTGAATTTTGGCCCATTCCTCCTGACAGAGCTGGTGTAACTGACTCAGGCTTGTAGCCTCCTTGCTCGCACATGCTTTTTCAGTTCTGCCAACAAATGTTCTATAGGATTGAGGTCAGGGCTTTCTGATGGCCACTCCAATACCTTTACTTTGTTGTTATTAAGCCATTTTGCCACAACTTTGGAAGTAGTCTTGGGGTCATTGTCCATTTGGAAGACCCATTTGCGACCAAGCTTTAACTTCCTGACTGATGTCTTGAGATGTTGCTTCAATATATCCACATAATTTCTCTTCCTCATGATGTCATCTATTTTGTGAAGTGCAGCAGTCCCTCCTGCAGCAAACCACCCCCACAACATGATGCTGCCACCCCTGTGCTTCACGTTTGAGATGGTGTTCTTTTGCACAATTGGCCTAGCGTCGTCCGGGTTAGGGAGAGTTTGGCCGGTAGGGATATCCTTGTCTCATCGCGCACCAGCGACTCCTGTGGCATGCCAGGCGCAGTGCACGCTAATCAGGTCACCAGGTGCACAGTGTTTCCTCCGACACATTGGTGCGGCTGGCTTCCGGGTTTGATGCGTGCTGTGATAAGAAGCAGATAGTATTTACTAACAATTGGATACCACGTAAAAAAAAAATAATGACCCCAACCTAAGTGTATGTAAACTTCTGACTTCAACTGTGTGTGTGTGTGTGTGTGTGTATATATATATATATATATATAGTGTGCGACTCTCTTTGTTTTTATAGCTTACAGAAAACAAATTCACAACAAACTTTCAGTTTGCTTATAGGGACGCTACCGTAGGGCAGCCGACTTGGGCCATTATTGTTTTTACAAATGACCTTTCACTGACCTTGAGTAAAGCCTGTGTGTCAATGAACACTGATGACTCAACAATATACATGTCGGCTGCATCAGTAAAATAAATAACTCAGACGCTTCAGTTTTAGAGTGGGTAACTAGCAATAGGCCTGTGCTAAAAATCTCTAACTAAAAGCATATTTTTTAGTGCAAATTACGTATGCAACTCTAAACCTTTTTTAGATCTATTTTTGAATAATATGGCTATTGAGCAAATTAAGGAGACAAAACTGCTGGGTGTAACCCTAGATGGTAAGCTGTCATGGTCAAAAAATATGCACTCAATGGCTGCTAAAATGGGAAGAGGTCTGTCCATGATAGGCTGTTGCTCTGCCTTCTTGACATCTCAGACGACCAGACAGGTCCTACAGGCCCTATTTTATTTTGCACCTGGACTACTGCCCAGCTGTGTGGTCATGTGTGGCAAATAAATGTTTTTATATATCTTGTATTGTAGTGTAATTTGCACTGTACTATGTATTAGACCTAGATATTGTGTGTACTGATATGTAGGCTGTGTGTGACATTTTAAATCTAGAGTGCATTCGGAAAGTTCAGATCCCTTCCCTTTTTCCACATTTTGTTGCGTTACAGCATTGTTCTAAAATTGATCAAATGACCCCATAATGACAAAGCAAAAACAGGTTTTTAAACATTTTTGCAAATGTATTAAAAATAAAAACAGAAATAGCTTATTTACAATAGTATTCAGAATCTTTGCTATGAGACTCAAAATTGAGCTCAGGTACATCCTGTTTCCATTGATCATCCTTGAGATGCTTCTACAACTTGATTGGAGTCCACCAGTGGTAAATTCAATTGATTGGACATGATTTGGAAAGGCACACACCTGTCTATTTCAGGTCCCACAGTTGACAGTGCATGTCAGAAAAAAAAACAAGCCATGAGGTTGAAGGAATTGTCCAAAGAGAGATGAGACAGGATTGTGTCGATGCACAGATCTGGGGAAGGGTACCAAAAAATTCTGCAGCATTGATGGTCCCCAAGAACACAGTGGCCTCCATCATTCTTAAATGAAAGAAGTTTGGAACCACCAAGAACCCAATAGTCACTCTAAAAGAGCCTCAGAGTTCCTCTGTGGAGATGGACAACCACCTCTGCAGCACTCCACCAAGAGTGCCTTTATGATAGAGTGGCCAGACGGAAGCCACTCTTTAGTAAAAAGCACAACAGTCTGCTTTGAGAGTGCCAAAATGCACCTAAAAGACTCAGACCATGAGAAACTAGATTCTCTGGTCTGATGAAATCAAGACTGAATTATTTTGCCTGAATGTCAAGCGTCACATCTGGAGGAAACCTGGCACCATCCTACGGTGAAGTATGGTGGTGGCAGCATCATGCTGTGGGGATGTTTTACAGTGGCAGGGACTGGAAGATGAGGCTAATATGAACGGAACGAAGTACAGTGAGATCCTTGATGAAAAACTTATCTAGAGCACTCAGGGCCTCAGACTGGGGACAGGACAACGACCCTAAGCACACAGCCAACACAATGCAGGAGTGGCTTCGGGACAAGTCTCTGAATGTCCTTGAGTGGCCCAGTCAGAGCCCGGACTTGAATCCAATCAAATATCTCTGGAGAAATCTGAAAATAGCTGTGCAGCGACGATCCCCATCCAACCTGACAGAGCTTGAGAGGATCTGCAGAGAAGAATGGGAGAAACTCCACAAATACAGGAGTGCCAAGTTTATAGCGTCATACCCAAGAAGACTCGAGGCTATAATTGCTGCCAAAGGTGCTTCAACAAAATATTAATGTAAATGAGTAAATGATCTGAATACTTATGTAAATGTGATATCAGTTTTTCTTTTTATATAAATTTGCAAAAATTCCTAAAAACCTGTTTTTGCCTTGTCATTGTGGGGTATTTTGTGTAGGTTGATGAGATAAAAAAACACTTATCAATTTTAAAATAAGGCTGTAACGTAACAAAATGTGGAAAAAGTCAAGGGGTCTGAATACCGAATGCACTGGATTTCAGTGCTTTACTAATAATGTTCTGTATTATGTCATGTTTCATGTGGACCCCAGGAAGAGTAGCTGATACTTTTGCCATGGCTAATGGGGATCCTAATACCAAATCCCAACGGATCTGTGACCAACAGATGCATATCTTGATTTCCATGTGAAATCCATAGATTAGGCCTAAATATTTTTTTCAATTGACTGATTTCCATATATGAAATGTAATTCAGTAAATCTTTGAAATTGTTGCATGTTGCGTTTTTTATATTTCAGTGTAGATGGGTGTACCTAATAAACTGTCCATGAAGTGTATGTTTAAACTGTTATTCTAGTCTTAGCTGGCTGATATTTACGCCGTTGCTTAGTGGACAAAAACTGTAACATTCGATTGCAAGGTTTGAACATCATGGTCTCCTGTACATATCAGTTCCTCACTTTGTTTTCTATCTGTCCTCCCTGCAGTCTAACCTGGGAGAGCAACCTTCTCTCACCACCTTGGTGGGTCGTGTCATCACCCTGGCCGATGTCAACAAGGACCGCAAGGTGTCCCTGGCGGAAGCCAAGTCTGTGTGGGCTCTCCTCCAGATTAACGAGTTCCTTCTGATGGTAGCCCTGCAGGAGAAGGAGCATACCCCCAAACTGCTGGGCTTCTGCGGGGACCTGTACGTGACTGAGCGCGTGGGCCACAGGTAAGGACCACTTTGGAAATAAGGGTTTTAATTAAAGAATGACTGTATTGGCTGATTTTAATTGGTTTTGTCCATGTAATTTCCAAGAAATGCCACTAGAAACATTTGTGTCTTGGATGTGTGGTTTGATTAGGTGTTCATTGGTTTCAAATTATATTATCTGGGATTAAATGCACATCTTGTTGGTGTATGTATTTTTTTTTTACCCAGAAATAATATTACATTAAATCTACAGCTCCCTCTATAGGTTGGAGGTCCCCAGCTACCTGCAGGCATTAGTTCCAGAGGCCCTGAGCTCCAGCCTGAACCAGTGGCTGGCCCCGGCGTGGCCCCGGAGGGCCCGCATCACCATAGGCCTGCTGGAGTTCATAGAGGAGGTAAAGATAAGATAGGAGGAGCCATAGAGATAGAGGACTCATCTTTGTATCTGTGCCATTATAGCGTTTGTGACAGCATGGGCAGTGCCATTGAGGCCACCTCCATTTTAAAGTAGTCAATTTTCTTCACGATTGGCCGATCCCTCCTGATGACCTGGTTGAACATGACTCCAAAAGGATCACCAGGAGGGATCAGCCAATGAAATTGGAAGTTTCCCCCTGGGTTGGCTACATTAAAATGGTGGAAGCCCAATGGTACTGCCCATGCTAATATGACCTTTTGGCCACTGGTTGCGGCTCTGTGAATACATAAAACATATCAAGCTTAGACAGAGGACAGACAATTTATAATCATTGGGAATAGAACGTGTAGTTGTCTGATTTATAATGATCTATACACTAAACATCTGTACCCCATCAATTCCAACAGGTGTTCCACGGGGCCTACGGCAGCTTCCTGATGTGTGACGCCAGCCTGCGCCACGTGGGGTATAACTTCAGGTATGACTGCAAGATGGCAGACCTGCGCAGCGTGGCGTCCGAGATGGAGGTCCGCAGGTTCCTGCGGGGACGTCGCTGCGAGACCAACGCTGACTGCACCTTCGGGCGGGACTGCACTGCCACCTGCGATCGGCTGGTGAAGCAATGTAACACAGAGGTGGTCCAGCCCAACCTAGCCAAGGTGTGTGTGATGCTACAGGACTATCTGGTGTCTGGGGCGCCCCAGGACCTCCGCATAGACCTGGAGAAGCAGCTCCATACCTGTGTGACGCTCAGCGGCCTGGCTAGCCAGATGGAGGTGCACCACTCGCTGGTCCTCAACAACCTCAAAACCCTGCTGTGGAAGACCATCTCCAACACACAGTACTCCTGAGGACCACAGAAGAGCTGCTGGGAGCCATATGTAGGCCTGGGTCGTATTCATTTGACACCAAATAAAGGAAACTGGATTGAAACAAATGGACAATCTGAAGTTGTCCAGTAAGAAGTGCAAATGTATTAACTGTTCACATAATTTTCTACGGTATGCCCTAATGACTACAACTCATTTTTCCTTAGACCGACCTTAACCAGGAAAACAAAAACACCAGGACCTACCCATAGGAGTGAGGCAGGTCCAAACTCTACCCTATTATTTACCCTAGAGGTACTTCACCTCCGACCCTACTTTTTTACAAACATGCCAAAAGCTTGAGTAAAACAGACTAGTAAAGTGAAAATGAATGAAAATCAAATGGATTATGATTTAAAAGTAAAGGCAGTTTATTTTTATGGAAGGATTCTTTATTTTGTGAAGGAGGAAACTGTCTGGTCTATTCTCAGGGCCTTGCCTATGTAATGATAATTAACTGTACAGTATTCTACTTTAAAGAGTAGTTAAGTGTATAACTTCTATCAGGGAACGTCAATGTAGAGGTGTAATGCCATGAAAATATGGGAGTGATGTAACAGTATGTGAAAAAACTACTATTTTATCTGTGTGTGAATGGTCCATCAGACAAGGTCAAATGAGATGGAAATATGGAGGGATCAATTGAGCTTTTGTGATAGATCATAACCAATCTATATTACTCAGATGAAAAGAAAAGAAAATACAGCACTCCAATCTATGGCAATTTTTCTAGACTTAAAAAAGTGAAGTCTCAGTATTTTATGAATTATACAACAGGTTGGTCTAATCCTGAATGCTGATTGGGTAAAACCGCATTCCAGTCAGTGTCTGTACCACCATCTAACTTACTATTTACTGTTCCATCCGATTGCGCAATCCACTGTCTGGCGATATCGCACCTCATTAGCTCATTGCTCATTAGCTCATTGCTCATTAGCTCATTGCTCATTAGCTCATTGCTCATTAGCTCATTGCTCATTAGCTCATTGCTCATTAGCTCATTGCTATGATGCATCCAAATAAACAATAAACATTATCCAAACAAATGTCACAAAACAGCTTAAACAAATGCAGCTATTCAGGCTGCACTGTCTGACGTGACTAAGTTAGCCGTAGTTGGCTAGCTAGCAAGCAAGGGATAAGAAGGTTGCCAGCCAGCATGGCAATGGAACATTAAGAATGAAAGACTGACACAGAACAAAAAATTGAACAACTGTGGCGCGTCTCTGGCAACCAAAACACCAGCTTGGGTAGCAACCCTAGATTTGTGTCGGGACTGTCTTGTGGAACCATGAAATAGTATGAACAAATTCATCAAATCAAAATGTTAATCATTATTTGAATATATTTGAATATGTTGATAAAAGTGAATATGCACTCAAAGCCGGTGTGGAGGATATTGGCACGGTTTGCCGGCCCTAGTCATGGGCCTAACACCCGTGCCAATATATACTCCAAACACCGGCTTCTCTGGCATTATCACTTAAAGGGAAAAAAGCTGTCTTTTACCATTGTGTAGTTCGCCCCGACAGTATTTTGCAATTCAAATTCCAACCAACCATGTTCTCGCCTCAAGTTCCATCCATCTTTCCATGGCACCAATATATTCATTTTACAGGTGTACTTGTTAAAATAGTCTCCAGTGTCAGTAGATACATTGTAATAGTGACATGTTTCGGCATCTGAAGGGAAACGCTCATAAGAAAATATATTTCAACCAGTGAGATCAGCTTGAGATTTGAATTAGCTTGAAAATTGCATCATGATAAAAGTGATACTCAGAACCAAAGTCTGGTCCATAAGGCAATTTGATTCTTAAATTGGATCCAAATACTGCCTAATTAAATAAAAGGTACACAGTCCAGAGGTTAACATGATCAGACAGTCCAGAGGTTAACATGATCATCCATCTACCCAAATACAGTGCCTATCAGATTCTACCAACTTTGCGCAACTCTTACAGCAACATGCACAGTGTACAAAAAATGAGGAATACCTTCCTAATATCAAGTTGCACCCGATTGTGCCCTCAGAACAGCCTCAATTTGTCTGGCCATGGACTCCACAAGGTCTAGAAAGCTTTCCACAGGGTTGCTGGCCCATGTTGACTCCAATGCGTCCCACAGTTGTGTCAAATTGGCTGGTAGTGGATCTCTATACCGAATAGTTCATTCCATCTCATCCCACAGATGCTCAATTGGATTGAGATCTGGTGACTGGGCAGGCCACTGCAGTAAGCAGAATGCATCATTCGTGGAACCATTCCTGGACAATCCAAGCCTTGTGCCATTATCCTGCTGAAAAAAAATCAATTCACAGATTGATACACTCCTGCCATGAAGGGATGCACCCGATTGACAATGATGTTTATATATCCCTTGGCATTCAAACATTGTGCCACTTATCAACTGGCCCAATGTGTGCCATGAAAACACACCACCAACCTGCAATGTTGACACGCGGCATGATGGATGCATGTACTCGTGGTTCTCGCCATACCGAAGTCCTCCCATCAGCGTGAAACAGCAGGAACTGGAATTCATCAGACCAGGCAATGTTTTTCAAACTCTCTATGGTTTGTTCCTTGGTCCACTGCAACCCATTTATTTATTTTTGTGCTGAAAGAGGAACTCCAAGGTCGTCGACTGCCACACCCCATTCGTGTCGAGGTAGGACGAGTTGTGCCTTCTTTTGGGTCTTTGGGCACCAATGTTGTACTGGACTGTCAGTTGACTAACTGTAGCCAGTCTGTTGCTCTGCACAATTCAGGTCAGCCTCCTTTGTCGTCTTTCGTCAAAGACCCATTTTCGGCCACAGGCCTGCCGTTGGCTGGATGTCCTTTAGGCGGTGGACCATTCATGAGACACGGGAAACTTGAGTGTGAAAAACCCAGCAGCATTGCAGTTCTTGACAAACTGATACGCCTGGCAGCTACTACCATACTCCGTTACAAAGGTACTTCGATCTTGCCCATTCACCCTCTGAATGGCACACATACACAATCCATGTGTCTCAAGTATTACATCTTTTAACCCATCTCCTCACCTTCATTTACACAGATTGAAGTGGATTCAACATGACATCAAGGATCATAGCTTTCACCTGGTCAGGCCATGTCATGGAAAGAGCAGGTGTTCCTAATGTTTTGTACACAGTGGTTGTTGCCGTAAGAGTTCTGCAAAGTTGGTAGAATCTTATTCCAAATGATTCAGAACTAATGGATGCCAAAGGTGCTTCCAAGTACTAAGTTTAGGATGGAGACTTATCCAAATTATGATATTTCAGTGTTTAATTTGTTACATTTTCTATAACTTTAACGTTGAAGATGTGGGGTTGGTTGTGTAGATCTGTAGGAATATAATAAAATGTAACATATTAATGCAGCAAAACAGTGCCCTACGCTATAGAAGATGTCACCATAAACAGGCAAGAGTGTGGCCTGCACAATCCTTTCTCTACCATCACCTTGAATCTTCAACTTTGAAACTGGCCACATCTTGGCTTCTTCGTCACATCTGCAATCTGTCAAAGAATCAGGAAATGGGTGAGAAAACGATAGCCAAGACCTATCAATCCTCCAAAATGATCAAGAAAAGTAGACCTCAGATCAAAGTCAATCAAAACTCACAAAGTCTTGGACTAATGGCAGTTACCAGTCAGTAAACAAATTAACACAAGAAACACAACTGCTGAGGGTGAGGGATCTTGAAGGAAAAGTCCACCACAGTTTTTGGTGTTTGTTCCATTGTTGACATAAGTAAAACATGTTTGGTGTTTGTTCCATTGTTGACATAAGTAAAACATTTTTGGTGTTTGTTGCATTGTTGACGTAAGTAAAACATTTTTGGACAATGTCACCAATGGACTAACAATAAATACCAAACTATTTTTTCTTTAACTGACTCACTCCTGTTCAAATACTTCCTGTACACTAAGAACCCTTTTCAGAGATTCTAAATGGTTCATTGGTGGCCAAATGTTAGAGCTATGATCATTTCAAGTACCCACCGTTCTGGGTCCTCAGCATATAAATATCTTTCACTCTCCGCCCCTCATCACACAGGCTCAACACGTACAGTCAGACTGCAACGCCTCGAGGGGCGGATTGGTCAGAGACCAACACACTTAGCCAGTACGTTACCCAGTGAGGAGTGTAATGACCATGGCTTATGGCTTGGTCATCCCCCACTACGACCACAGTCGCTACTGCTGCACCTCCAGACTGCTCTTCATCTGAAATTAACATCCAAAAGACTATAGGTTAGGTTTGAAGAGCCACAAGGAAACGGATATTAAGGCAACAAAGTCAAAAGTACATAAAGTAGTTAGTCCAAGTACATTGCTGCTAGTTCTACAGCATCCATTTTACACCAAGATGAACCATTCTTGATTAGACTGGTTGGCTGACAATGTCACAAATGACGTAGGCGTCGATGTGGCCGGAAGGCTTGATTCTAACATGTTAGATAGCTATCAACAATGACAAGAAGCTGCCATGTGGGGAATTGTAGGTGACACAAAATTGCTTCCAACACTCTACTCAGCAAACTGGATGCAGTTTATCACAGTGCCATCCGTTTTGTCACTAAAGCACCTTATACCACCCACCACTGCGACTTGTATGCTCTAGTCGGCTGGCCCTCGCTACATATTCGTCGCCAGACCCACTGGCTCCAGGTCATCTACAAGTCCATGCTAGGTAAAGCTCCGCCTTATCTCTGTTCACTGGTCACGATGGCAACACCCATCCGTAGCACGCGCTCCAGCAGGTGTATCTCACTGATCATCCCTAAAGCCAACACCTCATTTGGCCGCCTTTCCTTCCAGTTCTCTGCTGCCTGTGATTGGAACAAATTTCAAAAATCGCTGAAGTTGGAGACTTTTATCTCCCTCACCAACTTCAAACATCTGCTATCTGAGCAGCTAACCGATCGCTGCAGCTGTACATAGTCTATCGGTAAATAGCCCACCCATTTTTACCTACCTCATCCCCATACTGTTTTTATTTATTTACTTTTCTGCTCTTTTGCACACCAATATCTCTACCTGTACATGACCATGTGATCATTTATCACTCCAGTGTTAATCTGCAAAATTGTAATTATTCGCCTACCTCCTCATGCCTTTTGCACACAATGTATATAGACTCCCCTTTTTTATTATTTTCCTACTGTGTTATTGACTTGTTAACTGTTTACTCCATGTGTAACTCTGTGTTGTCTGTTCATACTGCTATGCTTTATCTTGGCCAGGTCGCAGTTGCAAATGAGAACTTGTTCTCAACTAGCCTACCTGGTTAAATAAAGGTGAAATAAAAAAATAAATAAAAACACATCTCAGCTAGTTCTCTTGTTGAGACCATGTCTTGTTTAGAGGCATTTTCACAGATTTCATGTCAATGTTAATATGGCTCAAATTTTCTAGCCAGCCAACAACTTTCAATGTATTTGAGACAAGTGCTCATTTTGTATTTGTATTTATTATGGATCAGCTACTCTTCTTGGGGTCCAGCAAAATTAAGACAGTTTACACAATCTTAAAAACATTACAATACATTCACAGATTTCACAACACACTGTGTGTCCTCAGGCCCCTACTCCACCACTACCACATATCTATAGTACTAAATCCATGTGTATGTATACTGCGTATTTTATCGTGTGTGTGTTTGTGTGTGTGTGTTTGTGTGTGAGTGTGTGTGTGTGTTATGCAGGTGAGTGAGGACCCAAAAGCGGTTTAACAGAAACAGAGTCTTTTAATGTCCAAACACAGGGAAGACATAAATCCTCTTCAGATGTATCGGTTGACAAAATAGACAACCCGCAGAGAGGGCGACAAATAAATCATAAAGTCCTCTGATCTTTACAGGAGAGTCCCCTTCTAGCAGCAGAGGAGAATAGCAGGGTTAGCGGCAACAGACTGCTGGTCTCTCCGGGTAGGCGCGGGTTGTAGAGGACAGAGGTACCTGATCACACGTAGCATCTGATGAAGAGGCAGATTACGACAGGACGGGACAAGGGTGAAGCAAACGAGAATCTGACAAAGACAGAAGCAGAAACAGAGAGAGAAATAGAGACCTAATCAGAGGGAAAAAAGGGAACAGGTGGGAGAGAGTAAACGAGGTAGTTAGAGGAGATGAGGAACAGCTGGGGGAAGGAAAGGGAGAGAAGGTAACCTAATACGACCAGCAGGGGGAAACGAAGTGAAGAGAAAGAACAGGAACAAGACATAACATGACAATACATGACAGTGTGAGTGTGTGCATGTTTCTGTGCCAATGTTTGTGTTGCTTCACAGTCCCCGCTGTTCCATAAGGTGTTTTTTTATCTGGTTTTTAAATCAAATTTTACTTGATGTGGAATAGAGTTCCGTGTAGTCATGGCTCTATGTAGTACTGTGTGCCTCCCATAGTCTGTTCTGGACTTGGGGACTGTGAAGAGACCTCTTGTGGCATTGTGCAGATGTATTTATGTTTTCAATAAACATTGATACGAAAGTTCAAATGTTGTCAATCATCTAAGCCAAACCCATGTGTTTTACCCCATAGTTGACACACATTGGTTGTTGCTAAACAACCAGTCTATAGGTTAAACATACCCTGTCCTTCTGGCGAGGGTCAGGGTTTATCTGGCCCAGTTCCGTACCCGCTGGACAGGGCAGTAGAGCCATCATGTGTCAGTTTGTCTGCCCGGTCATTGCACAACCGTGGCATTGGCACCGCGGTTACATCTGAAGGGAGGAATAAACCCAGAGACTATTAGTCTTACCAGTTCCAGAAGAAACAGTTAGAACCCATGAACCGTTATTACAGGCCACAGACATACCATTCAAAACAGCCTTGTGAGCATGCATTTGTATGTGACTGTGCAGGTCTCAGATAATGTGGTAGAGGTTGTCCATCACAAGTTCAGCATGGTGCATGATTTCTCATCACAGACCTATATATTTCATGCAGACTGAATTAAGGCCACCCGTTGCTTACCATTAGGTGTGCACACCATTATTTCAGGGAGGAACGACAGGCTGTTATTTTCCTGTTTCATCAGCTTGGCCAGTGGGACCCAAATGATCATGGTGGTATCCAATGTTCCTCATTGGACGCTTCCCAGCCGAGGGGCTAGATAAAATAGATCATTTGAGATATGACTGACATGAATACCAGTAATTATTTACCCTCAACATTTTATATACACTGACCAAAAATAGAAACGCAACAATTAAGATTTTACGGAGTTAGTTCATATAAGGAAATCAGTAAATTGAAATAAATTAAATTGATAAATTAGGTCCTAACCTATATATTTCACACAACTGAGAATATAAATGTATCAGATTGATCACAGATAGCGTCAATAAAAGGTGGGGCGTGGATCAGAAAACCAGTCAGTATCTGTTGTGACCATTTGCCTGATGCAGCGTGACATCTTCGCATTGAGTTGATCAACCTGTTGATTGTGGCCTGTGCAATGTTCTCCCACTCTTCAATTGTTTTGTGAAGTTACCGGGTATTGGCAGGAACTGGAACGTACTGTCGTACACATTGATCAAGAGCATCATAAACATGCTCAATGGGTGACATGTATGGTGAGTATGCAGGCCATGGTAGACCTGGGACATTTTCAGCTTCCAGGAATTGTGTACAGATCCTTGCAACATGGGGCTGTGCATTATCATGCTGAAACATGAGGTGATGGCGGGGGATGAATGGCACTACAATGGGCCTCAGGATCTCAAGATATCTGTGCATTCAAATTGCCATCGATAAAATTAATTTGGATGTTGTCCATAGCTTATGCCGGCCCAAACCACACCGTGCCCACACAACACCATACACCTTGTCTGCCATCTACCCGGGATTCATCCGTGAAGAGCACAATTCTCCAGTGTGCCAGTGACCATCGAAGGTGAACATTTGCCCATGGCGCCAAATTGCAGTCAGGTCAGGACCCCGGTGACGTTGATGAGCACACAGATGAGCTTCCCCGAGACGGTTTCTGACAGTTTGTGCAGAAATTCTTTGGTTGGTTCTTTGGTTGTGGCTTAGTTACATTTAGTCTGCGGTTGTGAGGCCGGTTGGAGGTACTGCCAAATTCTCCAAAACGACATTTGAAGCGGCTTATGGCAGAGAAATTAACATTCAGTTCTGGCAACAGCTCTCATGGACATTCCTGCAGTCAGCATGCCAATTGTACGCTCACTCAACTTCAGACATCTGTGGCATTGGGTTGTGACAAAACTGTACATTTTAGAGTGGTCTTGTCCCCAGCACAAGGTGCACCTGTAATGATTGTGCAGTTTAATCAGCTTCTTGATGCCACACTTGTAAGGTGGATGGATTATCTTGGCAAAGGAGAAATGCTCACTAACAGGGATGTAAACAAATTTGGCAAATGAGAGGAATACGTTTTGTGCGTGTAGAACATTTCTGGGATCTTTTATTTCAGCTCATGAAACCAACACTTTGCATTTATATTTGTTGGCAATTTGAATGCACAGAGAAACCAAGACAATATTATCGCAAGGCCCATTGTTGCCAGGTTCTGTACACAATTCCTGGAAGCTGAAAATGTCTAATTTCTTCCATGACTTGCATACTCAGACATGTCACCCATTGTGCATGTTTGGGATGCTCTGGATTAACATGACAGAGTTCCAATTCCAGCCACTTCACACAGCCATTGAAGAGTGGGGCAACATTCCACAGGTGGATCAACTCCATGCTAAGGAAAGGTGTCAGGCTGCATGAAGCCAATTGTGGTCACACCAGATACTGACTTGTTTTCTTTGGCTGCATCACATCCGGCCGTGATTGGGAGTCCCATAGGGTGGCGCACAATTGGCCCAGCGTCCTCCGGGATTGGCCGGGGTAGGCCGTCATGGGAAATAAGTATTTGATCTTAACTGATTTGCCTAGTTAAATAAAGGTTCAATAAAAAATTAAAATACATTCTTATCCACGCCCCTACTTTTTTAAAAGGTATCTGTGACCAAATAAAACAGGTGACCTTGCAGTGAAATGTTTACTGACAAGCCCTTAACCAACAATGTGGTTTTAAGAAACTAAACCCCCAAAATAAGAGATAAGAATAACAAATTATTAAAAACAAGCAGTAAATAACAATAGTTGGGATGTATACAGGGCGTACCGGTACAGAGTCAATGTGCGGGGGCACTGGTGTTGAGGTAATTGAGGTAATATGTGCATGTAGGTAGAGTTATTAAAGTGACTATGCATAGATAATAACAGAGAGTAGCAGCAGCGTTCCAGCTGTTCAGGAGTCTTATGGTGTCACGTTCTGACCTTTATTTCCTGTGTTTGTATTTAGTTAGTATGGTCAGGGCGTGAGTTGGGTGGGCAGTCTATGTTTGTTTTTCTAGGTTTTGGGTATTTCTTTGTTTTCGGCCTAGTATGGTTCTCAATCAGAGGCAGGTGTCATTAGTTGTCTCTGATTGAGAATCATACTTAGGTAGCCTGGGTTTCACTGTGTGTTGGTGGGTGATTGTTCCTGTCTCTGTGTTTGCACCAGATAGGACTGTTTTGAGTTTTCACATTTCTTGTTTTTTGTAGTCAGTTGTTCATGTGTACCTTAACGCATTAAAAAGAACCATGGACACTTACCACGACGCATATTGGTCCTCAGATCCGTTTCGCCTCTCCTCTTCGGAGGAGGAGGAGGAAATTCATTACAGAATCACCCACCACAACAGGACCAAGCGGCGTGGTAAACAGCAGCTGCAGCAAAAGCAGCAGCAGGAGAAGGAACAGCAACAGCGAGGTCAGGATTTTGGGACATGGGAGCAGAATCTGGACTACACAACTTGGGAGGAAATAGACAGGTGGTCGGTCGACCCAGGGAGAGTGCCGGAGCCCGCCTGGGATTCGATGGAGCAGTGCGCGGAAGGTTACAGGAGAATGAGGTTGGCGAAGCAAACACGGCGGAGCGGA
The DNA here is from genome assembly GCF_034236695.1 of Oncorhynchus nerka. Taxonomy (NCBI): domain Eukaryota; kingdom Metazoa; phylum Chordata; class Actinopteri; order Salmoniformes; family Salmonidae; genus Oncorhynchus; species Oncorhynchus nerka. The sequence goes on from NC_088399.1 coordinate 21,726,551, forward strand.
CGGAAGCCCGAGAGTCAGCCCCAAATATTTCTTGGGGGGGGGGGGCACAGGGGGAGTGTGGCAGAGTCAGGAGTCAGACCTGAGCCAACTCCCCCCGCTTATCGTGAGGAGCCAAGGAGGAGCTCAGAACCAGAGCTGGTGTTGGAGGTGAGCGACGCAGAGACTGTGAAGGAGTTAATGGGGAGATTGGAGGAGAGAGATATGAGGGAGTTGCTGTGTTGGTGCATGAGACACGGAATTCGCCCGACGGAGCATGTCAGGGATTTAATGGCACCTGGGTCAGCTCTCCATACTCATCCTGAGGTGCGTGCTAGGGGTCTGGTGAAGACTGTGCCAGCCTCACGCACCAGGCCTCCTATGGATCTCCCTAGCCTTGCACGTCCTGTGCCATCTCAGCACTACAGTGCTCCTAGCAGTGCTAACCGTGGCGAGCGTGGTGCTGGTCAGGCACCGTGTTATGCGGTGGTTCGCACGGTGTCCCCAGTACGCGTGCTTAGTCCGGTGCGCTACCTCCCAGCTTCCCACATCTACCGGGCTAGGGTGAAGATCCAGCCAGGGCGGTTAGTGCCAGCCCTGCTCTCAAGATCTCCAGTACGCCTTCACGGTCCGGTCCATCCAGCGCCACCTCCACACACCAGCCCTCCGGTGGCAGCTCCCCGCACCAGGCTTCCTGTGCGTGTCCTCGGCCTAGTACCACCAGTGCCAGCACCACGCATCAGGCCTACAGAGCCTTCCTCCTCTCCAGTGTTGCCGGAGCTTCCCGTCTGCCCAGCGCCGCCAGTGCCGCCAGTCTGCCCAGCGCCGCCAGTCTGCCCAGCGCCGCCAATCTGCCCAGCGCCGCCAGCGCCGGCAGTCTGCCCAGCGCCGCCAGCGCCGCCAGTCTGCCCAGCGTTGCCGGAGTCTCCCGCCTGTCCGGCGCCGCTGCCGGAGTGTCCCGCCTGGCCGGAGCCTCCCGCCTGTCCGGCGCCGCTGCCGGAGCCTCCCGCCTGTCCGGCGCCGCTGCCGGAGCCTCCCGCCTGTCCGGCGCCGCTGCCGGAGCCTCCCGCCTGTCCGGCGCCGCTGCCGGAGCGTCCCGCCTGTCCGGCGCCGCTGCCGGAGCCCCTCAGCCCAGAGGCGCCAGAGCCCCTCAGCCCAGAGGCGCCAGAGCCCCTCAGCCCAGAGGCGCCAGAGTCCCTCAGGCCAGAGGCGCCAGAGCCCCTGCCCCTCTGTCCCGAGCTCCTGCACCTCTGTCCCGAGCTGCCCCTCTGTCCAGTGGAGTCATTGAGAGGGGTTGCCATGGTTAGAGAGCCAATGAGGCGGACTAAGACAATGGTGAAGTGGGGTCCGCGTCCCGCGCCAGAGCCGCCACCGCGGACAGACGCCCACCCAGACCCTCCCCTATGGGTCAAGGTTTTGCGGCCGGAGTCCGCATCTTTGGGGGGGGGGGGGTACTGTCACGTTCTGACCTTTATTTCCTGTGTTTGTATTTAGTTAGTATGGTCAGGGCGTGAGTTGGGTGGGCAGTCTATGTTTGTTTTTCTAGGTTTTGGGTATTTCTTTGTTTTCGGCCTAGTATGGTTCTCAATCAGAGGCAGGTGTCATTAGTTGTCTCTGATTGAGAATCATACTTAGGTAGCCTGGGTTTCACTGTGTGTTTGTGGGTGATTGTTCCTGTCTCTGTGTTTGCACCAGATAGGACTGTTTTGAGTTTTCACATTTCTTGTTTTTTGTAGTCCGTTGTTCATGTGTACCTTAACGCATTAAAAAGAACCATGGACACTTACCACGACGCATATTGGTCCTCAGATCCGTTTCGCCTCTCCTCTTCGGAGGAGGAGGAGGAAATTCATTACATATGGCTTGGGGGTAGAAGCTATTTAGGAGCCTCTTGGACCTAGACTTGGCACTGTCTATGACTAAGGTGGCTGGAGTCTTTGACAATTTTTAGGGCCTTCCTCTGACACCGCCTGGTATAGAGGTCCTGGATGGCAGGAAGCTTGGCCCTGGTGATGTACTGGGCCGTACGCACTACCCTCTGTAGTGCCTTGCGGTCGGGGCCCGAGCAGTTGCCATACCAGGCAGTGATGCAACCCGTCAGGATGCTCTCGATGGTTGTTAAGGGATTTTTATGAATAATGACTAAATTATGTATACATTTCAATCAGAACTATGACTAAACAGAATACTACTATGTTACTGTATGGATGTATGTATCTTATTATAATCATAATACTGAATGTAATGTGTGTAGTTTTCGTCCAGAATTAGGACTGTCTGTTCCTTGTTAGAAACGAATGGAGCTATCGTCAGACTGGCTGGAATGCTGTGTTGCTTACAGGACATCCTGTCTCTATCCAGGGAGGGGAGAGACCTTGGGCTAGTAGTAGATTATTTAACAGGTGGTGGACAATGTGGGAAGGCTTGTGAACTATACTGCCATTGTATCGGAGTGGAGGAAGGACAGAATAAAACCTATGACGTCATTTTTAGTATATAGCCTGTTGTAAATTGTACCATGATCAGTACTCTCGAGAATAAACTCTATTGATTGATTTTGAAACTGGTCTCTGTCCATTTTATGCAAAATAAGTATCTTACAAATCTTTAGAAATGGGCAGAGTGTTTTAATTTAATTGGTTGATAAACATATAGGAATCAAATTCCTTTAACAATGGTGCAGCTGTAAAACCTTTTGAAGATCTGAGGACCCATGCCAAATCTTTTCAGTCTCCTGAGCGGGAATAGGTTTTGTTTCACGACTTTCTTGGTGTGCTTCGACCATGTTAGTTTGCTGGTGATCTGGACGCCAAGGAACTTGAAGCTCTCAACCTGCTCCACTACAGCCCTGTCGATGAGAATGGGGGTGTGCTCGGTCCTCTATTTCCTGTAGTCCACAATCATCTCCTTTGTCTTGATCACGTTGAGGGAGATTGTGCTTGCACCACACGGCCAGGTCTCTGACCTCCTCCCTATAGGCTGTCTCATCGTTGTCAGTGATCAGGCCTACCACTGTTGTGTCATCAGCAAACTTAATGATGATGTTGGAGTCGTGCCTGGCCATGCAGTCATGAGTGAACAGGGAGTACAGGAGGGGTGTAAGCACTCACCCCTGAGGGGCCCCCGTGTTGAGAATCAGCGTGGCAGATTTTTTTTTTTTTTACCTTTATTTAACCAGGCAAGTCAGTTAAGAACAAATTCTTATTTTCAATGACGGCCTAGGAACAGTGGGTTAACTGCCTGTTCAGGGGCAGAACGACAGATTTGTACCTTGTCAGCTCGGGGGTTTGAACTTGCAACCTTCCGGTTACTAGTCCAACACTCTAACCACTAGGCTACCCTTACCACCTGGGGGCGGCCCGTCAGGAAGTCCAGGATCCAGTTGCAGAGGGATGTGTTTAGTTCCAGGGTCCTTAGCTTACTGATGAGCTTTGAGGACACTATGGTGTTGAACGCTGAGCTGTAGTCAATGAATAGCATTCTCACATAGGTGTTCCTTTTGTCCAGGTGTGCAAGGGCAGTGTGGAGTGCAATAGAGATGGTGTCATCTGTGGATCTGTTGGGGCAGTATGCAAATTGGAGTAGGTCTAGGGTTTCTGGGATAATGGTGTTTATGTGAGCCATGACCAGCCAGCCTTCCAAAGCATTTCATGGCTACAGACGTGGGTGCTACGTGTAGGTAGTCATTAAGGCAGGTTACCTGTTCTTGGGCACAAGGACTATGATGGTCTGCTTGAAACATGTTGGTATTACAGACTCAGACAGGGAGAGGTTGAAAATGTCAGTGAAGACACTTGCCAGTTGGTCAGCGCATCTTCGGAGTACACGTCCTGGTAATCTGTCTGGCCCTGCGGCCTTGTGAATGTTGACCTGTTTAAAGGTCTTTCTCACATCGGCTGCGGGGAGCGTGATCACGCAGTTGTCCGGAACAGCTGATGCCCTCATGCATGTTTCAGTCTTATTTCCCTTTACGTGAGCATAGAAGTTATTTAGCTTGTCTGGTAGGCTTGTGTCACTGGGCAGCTCTTGGCTGTGCTTCCCTTTGTAGTCTGTAATAGTTTGCAGGCCCTGACAAATCAGACGAGTGTCGGAGCTGGTGTAGTACGATTCGATCTTAGTCCTGTATTGGCGCTATGTTATGCGCGGCCACGCAGTCGTGGGTGAAGAGGGAGTACAGGAGGGGACTAAGCACCCCTCCTTGAGGGGCTCCCGTGTTGAGGGTCAGCAAGGCAGATATTTTATGCCTACCCTCAACACATGGGGGCGGCCCGTTTGGAAGTCCAGGATCCAGTTACAGAGGGAGGTGTTCAGTCCCAGGGAGCTTAGCTTAGTGATGATCTTTGAGGGCACTATGGTGTTGAATGCTGAGCTATAGTCAATGAACAGCATTCTCACCTAGTTGTTCCTTTTGTCCAAGTGAGAAGGGGCAGTGAGTGCAATAGTGATTGCGTCATCTGTGGATATTTTGGGGCAGTATGTGAATTGGAGAGAGGCCAGGGTTTCTGGGATGATGGTGTTAATGTGAGCCATGGATTCTGGGCAATAGTCATTTAGACAGGTTACCTTGGCGTTCTTGGGCACAGGGACTATGGTGGTCTGCTTGACATATGTAGGTATTACAGACTGGGCCAGGAAGAGGTTGAAATGTAATTGAAGACACTTGCCAGCTGATCAGCGCATGCTCTGAATACGCTTCCTGGTAATACGTCTGGCCCTGGGGCCTTGTGAATGTTAACCTGTTTAAAGGTTTTACATTGGCTACGTACAGCGTGATCACACAGTTGTTTGGTTTGTGTCATAGGGCAGCTCGTGGCTGGATTTCCTTTTGTAATCCGTGATAGTTTGCAAGCCCTGCCACATCCAACGAGCGTCAGAGTTAGTGTAGTAGGCTTTGATTTTAGTCCTGTATTGATGCTTTGCCTGTTTGATGGTTCATCAGAGTGCGTAGCGGGATTTCTTATAAGTGTCCGGATTCGTGTCCCATTCCTTGAAAGCATCAACTCTATAGCCTTTGGCTCAGTGCGGATGTTGCCTGTATTCCATCGTTTCTTGTTGGAATATATACGTATGGTCACTGTGGGGACGACTTGGTCGATGTGCTTATAAATAAAACCGGTGACTGATGTGGTAAACTCAATGTCATCGGATAAATCCCAGAACATATTCCAGTCTGTGCAAGCAAAACAGTTTAGCATCCACTTCATCGCACCACTTCCGAATTGAGTGTGTCACTGGTACTTCCTGTTTGAGTTATTGCTTGTAAACATTCTTCAGGATCGGTGGGTCCCCTGTGGGATGGTTAAGCTAACGTAGGTTAATGCGATTAGCAAGCGGTTCTAAGTAACAAGAACATTTCCCAGGACAGAGACATATCTGGTATTGACAGAAAGCTTAAATTATTGTTAATCTAACTGCACTGTCCAATTTACAGTAGCTATTACAGTGAAATAATACCATGCTATTGTTTGAGGAGAGTGCACAGTTTTGAACATGAAAAGTTATTAATAAACAAATTAGGCATATTTGGGCAGTCTTGATACAAGATTTTGAACAGAAATGCAATTGTTCATTGGATCAGTCTAAAACTTTGCACATACACTGCTAAATTACACCTTGGCTGGAATAATACATTATGGCCTTTCTCTTGCATTTCAAAGACGATGGTACCAAAAAAACAAATAAAATGGGTTAGTTTTTTCTTTGTATTATCTTTTACCAGATCTAATGTGTTATATTCTTCTACATTCCTTTCACATTTCCACAAACGTCAGTGTTTCCTTTCAAATGGTACCAAGAATATGCATATCCTTGCTTCAGTGCCTGAGCTACAGGCAGTTAGATTTGGGTACGTCATTTTAGGCGAAAATTGAAAAAAAGAGTCAGATCCTTACTTGAGATGGAGTCAGGAGTATAGGGTTATGGTCAGATTTGCCAAATGGACAGCGAGGGAGAGCTTTGTATGCGTGTGTGGAGTAAAGATTATCTTGTTTTTTTACCGCTAGTTGTACAGGTGGCATGCTGGTAGAAATGAGGTAAAACGGATTTAAGTTTTCCTGTATTAAAATCACTGCCAACTAGGAGCGCATTTTCTTGTTGGCTTATGGCCCTATACAGATCGTTGAGTGCAGTCTTAGTGCCAGCATCGGTTTGTGGTGATCAGTATACAGCTACGAAAAATATTGATGAAAACTCTCTTGGTAAATAGTATGGTCTACAGCTTATCATGAGATATTCTAACTCAGGCGAGCAGAACCTCGAGATTGTGCACCACCTGTTGTTAACAGAGACACACACCTCTGCTCTTGAGTTTACGAGACACTGACGTTCAGTCCTGCCGATGCATAGAAAAAACAGCTAGATTCATATTAACCATGTCCTTGTTCAGCCACGACTCCACAAAGCATAGGATATTACAATAGGACATTCTCAAACGGAGCCTGTCTCATTTGTTCTCCAGTGATTGTACATTCGCCAATAGAACAGGGGGTAGAGGTAGTTTCATCAGGCTGCCCCCACGTTAGCCTCTACATCTCTGTCTTTTCCTCTTCCGGGTGTCGGGGATTAGGACCTGGTCCAGGGTGAGCAGTATGTCTTGAGCGGCTGAGTCATCCAAATCGAGGTGTGATCACCGTTTTGATGTCCAGAAGCTCTTTTCGGTCATATGAAACAATGGCAGAAACAATGTACAAAATAAAAAGTTAAGATCAGCGGAAAATAGTATAATTGGTCAGGAACCCATAAAACAGCCACTATACATGCAGGTGCCATTTTTGTATTTTATTGCTACAATGATAAGGATGTTAGATGAATTCAGACATTGATTTTATATGACTGGGAACACTAAGATTTTAGCCCAGTATTACAATTCAAGGAAATAGTTGGAATGTCGAAAAAGCACACGAGGAGACCACACATATTTAGTGAAAAGAAAGTTGACTTAATAAATAGTATGAGTGCATTCATGTCATTTGATACAGAAATAGTTTATTTTTTATTTTATTTGACCAGACAATGTCAAGCCAAATGTTAGAAATAATCTGGAAACATTATCAGTTTGATGGAGCAAACTCTGCAATTACATACTTTGTAAACCTCAGTTTTTCCAGATAAATCTAGACAAAGAGCAACAACTCTGTACAAATGCACCAAATCTGTTGCTGAAAAACAGTGCTTCATATAGCATTTTAGCAGTAGTCCTTGGCCATATTTGACTATATACATATATTTTTTTACCTTTAACTAGGCAAGTCAGTTAAGAACAAATTCTAATTAACAATGACAGGCCTAGGAACAGTGGGTTAACTGTCTTGTTCAGAACTACAGATGTTTACCTTGTCAGTTCGGGGATTTGATCTAGCAACCTTTCGGTTACTGGCCCAACACTAACCACTAGGCTACCTGCCGCACCTAAATGCATGCTTTACCCACCCTTCCTTGGCATAAATCCCTAATCTGACATGAACATAATATTTGTATTTATTTCTTAATTCCATTATTTTACTTTGAGATGTGTGTTTTGCTGTGAACTATTAGATACTATCGCAATGTTGGAGCTAGGAACACAAACATTTCGATACACCCGACCAATAATGATTTATTTGTTATGTTGTTGTAAACATTGAAGTGGAACACTTGCTTTCAAATACTACACTTGATCTTAACCAAAAGGCAGAGATTTTACCTATCCTATAATTTCAGATCAGGGTTAACTTCAAGGGAGTAAAATTGAATAATGCATTTTCAAATAACTCAAAAAGGGGCCCTTCATTAATTCCACCAGTGCCTCTCACGAGGAACCCTGTGTGAGGCCCGCTGGTGATAAACCCTGGAGCAGCTCCATCTGCCTCCTCTTGTCCTTGGCCCTGTTTATGGTCATCTTGAAGAGGCGGCAGTACAGCTCCATTGCGGCTGGTGTGTCATCATTCCCAGGCACCGGGTATGTCACCAGGCTGGGGTTGCAGTTAGAGTCCACCACACCCACCGTGGGTATATTCATCTTGGCTGCATCGCGGACCCCCACATGCTGCTGGAACACGTTGTTGAGAGTTGAGAGAAAGACGATGAGGTCAGGCAGCCTAACCCCCGGGCCGTACTGGATTGGAGCATTGGTGAGCAGACCACCCTGCCAGTAGCGTGTGTGGGCATATTCTCCACAGTCCCCTGCCGTGCTCTCCACCACGTGGCCGAACTGTCGGCGGCGGGAGACGAAGAGGATGATGCCGCCGCGGTAGGCGATGTGGGCGGTGAAGTTCAGGGCGCTCTGGAGGTGCGCCATTGTCTGGTCCAGGTCGATGATGTCCTGGCCCAGACGACTGCCGAACAGATAGGGCTCCATCAGTCTAGTAGAGAGGGATGAAGGGAGAGAGAATCAAGATCAATGTTTGTGTGACAATGTGCTCCTGTTCATACCTACAGTATGCGGTCTGTCTCTGTATATGAAATCTGCAAGGCATGTTTTGGGATGGCAGGTAGCCTAGCAGTTAGAGCGTTGGGCCAGGAACCGAAAGGTTGCTGGATCGAATCCCTGAGCTGACAAGTTATAAATAGGTCCTTCTGCCCCAGAACAAGGCAGTTAACCCACTGTTCCCTGGTAGGCCGTCATTGTAAAATAAGAATTTGTTTTTAAGTTCTTAACTGACTTGCCTAGTTAAATAAAGGGTTAATAAAAAAACATATGTATATGTTTTAATGTTGCCCTATGAAGATAATCCAGCTGGTTTTACTTTACTCTGATGCAAGAGTAAAGTAAATATGGTAGATAAGGTCAATATGAACCACAATGAGAACATAACTGTCAAATGAACTATGAAAATCAGCCATCCAACCTGTGTCTGCAGCCTTTCTTGTGTCCAAGGTGCACTCTGGCATCGAATAGATCTTTTAAGGAGAAGAGTTCTGACAAGCGAAAGAAATCTGGCGTTTCAAGAGGCAAGTTCTGGATCTTGTCAGTGACAGCTATTTAAAAAAAAAAAAGATAATATCGAGAAGTGGTTAGTTCTTTGTGATTGTAGAGAAGCTTTATGAATTCGTGTTAAATATCCATAGCATGAACTACTGCAAGACAGCGAACTGTACGTGTCACTGACAACTCGGCCTACCCGTGCTGTCAGTTTGCAAAGGGAGTGTTTTGACTGCGGTAGCAGTCGCATAGAGAGGTCCACTACAGGAGTATCCGGCTGCAACAATCCGGGGCTGGCGGAACCCGCACAAACCTACAAGAAACCCACCAGCAGTCAGACGATAAAGACAGCAGCTAACTACAACATATAAAACATTACATTGTAACGTTGGACATCCAACTTGATGCTACTGCTAGCTAACGTTAGCAATGGTTGTGTAATTGAATTGTCAATTAAAAACGAGGATACAGTACAGTCTTACAAGGTAGCAAAAAAGATGCTAAATATAGTTCATGTCATAATCATAACCAACATATATGAATTGATTGTATAATGTAAATAAAAATGTACCTTTGGTAAGAACTCCAGCTGCCATGCTTGCTCGTGCTGTCCCCTCCCACTGAAGGTCAAAGAAATATGCGACTGGTAGTTGAAGTCCATTGGATGTCTCGTACGCACTAGATCACGTGTCAATAATTTCCTTTGGACCACAACTCCCATGAGCACGCATGTAGTTGAATGCTCATTCAAAAACTTTATTGAATTGTAATACCACAGTTACTGAACCATACTGTACTCGCTTGTAGCCTACACATTTTATTGTCAAATTCTAGCCAAATACTGTAACATCTACATTTTTTGGGATATGTTGATTTTCAGAACTGTTTTTTTCTTCAATAAATTATATTTTAACATTAATATGAATGTGATGTAGAAGTCAATCTATAAAATGTATTGAAATCGAAAACGTTCTTCAACAACTGTCAATTTGAATATTGAGAACCCATAGCCAAATAAAAACAAACATTAAACAAACATAAATAATTAAAACATTGTTGAACAATAACAAGTGCAATTTCAACATAACCAACATAATTCAGAATCAAACAATTCACATACAACAGACAAACCCTCTTCACCAACAATAACAGTTTTCATATGCATGACTAAGTCGCTTTGGATATAAGCATTTGCTAAATGGCATATACGCATTTAAATGTTTGATAAGAAATCTTGAAAGATCTTCCTGTACAAAAAAACATCTGTGCTTCTGTTGCTTTACTTCCCAGTTGATTTATTTTTCCTGCAAAGAAACATAATTCATTACACTCAATGAACCCTCCTTATCTTCTAATTTAATCATGTCTGTGCCTAATCCTTTATTTATCTATGTGTTGTACTATTGTGTTATCAAGTAGGTTAAATACGACAAGATTTGCCTACAAAATGTACCTGGATAGAGGTAGAAATTGGAGTATTCTCTTCACAGGTTTCTTAAATTTGGTCTTCTGAAAAAGAGCCCAGAAAGAATCGATTGTTAACAAACCAAGCCAACAAACACCAATTCATCACAAACCTATTCCAGACAGATTGGAACACACTGTAAAGCCCCTTGCACACTGCCCATTACAATGCCTAATAAACTTCAACAAAAACATAGGGGCACACCCAGTACTTAATTTGTAAATCGGGAGGTACCGGAACAAAATGTGAGCGGGAGAGAGGGGTGCCCTAGGGAGCTCTGAGGTACCGGAACAAAATGTGAGCGGGAGAGAGGGGTGCCCTAGGGAGCTCTGAGGTACTGGAACAAAATGTGAGCGGGAGAGAGGGGTGCCCTAGGGAGCTCTGAGGTACTGGAACAAAATGTGAGCAGGAGAGAGGGGTGCCCTAGGGAGCTCTGAGGTACTGGAACAAAATGTGAGCGGGAGAGAGGGGTGCCCTAGGGAGCTCTGAGGTACTGGAACAAAATGTGAGCGGGAGAGAGGGGTGCCCTAGGGAGCTCTGAGGTACTGGAACAAAATGTGAGCAGGAGAGAGGGGTGCCCTAGGGAGCTCTGAGGTACTGGAACAAAATGTGAGCGGGAGAGAGGGGTGCCCTAGGGATCTCTGAGGTACTGGAACAAAATGTGAGCAGGAGAGAGGGGTGCCCTAGGGAGCTCTGAGGTACTGGAACAAAATGTGAGCCGGAGAGAGGGGTGCCTAGGGAGCTCTGAGGTACTGGAACAAAATGTGAGCGGGAGAGAGGGTGCCCTAGGGAGCTCTGAGGTACTGGAACAAAATGTGAGCAGGAGAGAGGGGTGCCCTAGGGAGCTCTGAGGTACTGGAACAAAATGTGAGCGGGAGAGAGGGGTGCCCTAGGGATCTCTGAGGTACTGGAACAAAATGTGAGCAGGAGAGAGGGGTGCCCTAGGGAGCTCTGAGGTACTGGAACAAAATGTGAGCGGGAGAGAGGGGTGCCCTAGGGAGCTCTGAGGTACTGGAACAAAATGTGAGCGGGAGAGAGGGGTGCCCTAGGGATCTCTGAGGTACTGGAACACATAAGAAAAAATAATTACCTTAATAATAAAGCATTGCATGCTTATCATCACATTTGTGTAGTGGCATAGAGCAGGAGAGTAGAGGCACTTACACATTGGGAATATTTTAGTTCTGTGAGAGATACAGGCGTGCTACTCACACAGCCATGGCCATGCATTGGTCTCAAACATAGGTTACAATGTTACGCACACCGTAAGGCAGGGCTGGCCCAACCCAAATCAACTCTTGGAATATCAGGCCTAGGATGAAAATCAACTTTTTCACATTACGTTTTTTTGGGTGGGTTGGGGCAGGACAATAAATGAAGAGGTAACTCAAATTAACTTTGATCTCTTTCATTTGAATTTTTACATTGTAAAAAGTGACAATTATTTTTCATGCCAAGAGAGGTACCGGATCCAGCCAAACAGCTGCCAGAAAAAAACTGTCCAAAACAGGGAGGTGCCGGCTCAAATTAAGCACTAGTCACACCTATCCATCTGTTTCTGGTTGGTGTTTGATTGGCATTGTATGGACAGTGTGCAACATGCTTTAACTGTCCCCGTACGTCACTGTACCTTTGGCTGATTTACAGCAACAGCTTTACACATCCATCTGAACCTCTTGCTCCTTTCCTCTGTGTTCAATGCTATGTAAGGGCTGAGGGTGATACCAGGGTCAATGGAGCTGGACAGAGACCTGGGGCAAGGCAGAGTAGGGGAGGAAACATCAGTGCATGTTTATGTAGAGACTAATCTACACATCACCTTGCATTATAAATGACTACTCATTATGGTCGCATTCCCCTGCTCAGATGTTGCATGCATCAACCAATGGTTGACGTGGCACGCATCGACTGTGCCGTCATACACCAGATAGCTATAACATGTGGTTCACGTGCTGTAAAATGCCTATCCAGGCATTGTAAGATCTGGCATGCGTCAGCTAAGCCTGGACAGAGGAACACGCCCTATAATTTGGGGTTGGCAATCAGCGACTGAGCAAAATTGATGTCGAACACATACTCCTATCCTCACTATGCATTAGACATTATGAACATCATGATAACCATGAAGCCAGTACGATCATATCACTCTCAACAGTAGAGAAATGTAAACGGTGTGGCCGGCTGGCCGCAGACCAGACTTTTACATGCTGTTACCAGAGGGAAATGTTGAGAGAGAAGCCTTTGAGTTACTCATTCATGTATCCAAGTCAGTCTGTCTGTCTAATATAATGTATTGTGGCCCAAGGTACTGCTGAACCCCTCACTGCTGAGTAATTCTGATTTGGTAATATGATGAGGTCAGAGGACACTAAGGATTTTAACATTAGCTAAATGAGTCATATAGAGGGATAATATAGCAAGAGTTACAGTTGGTTTCACAGAAATGCACATTTCTCCAGTGGAAAAGTGTCCTTCTGAAGAGTAGCAGCTGATAAGAACACCTTGAAGAGCTGTAATGCATGTACGGCCCATCTTTGTTGAGGAATATCAAGGTGTTTAGAATATTGTTGAGGATACATTTTAATTGAATTAGATAAGAGATGCACCACTATTGATGAAATTCACTCTTTATTACACAGTTGCACTTTAAAAGATACAGTCAAAGTTCTTCCTTTGACAGGGAAAAGGGAGAAAAGTTAAATTTTTGCTAATTATTTATGAAAACTGGCGATGCACAGCATGTTCAGTACAATTATTTTTTCCTCCTTTTTTCCATAAACAAAAATAAATAATATTTTCACGTAACAAAATTCAAGAAAACTACTAGAACATCAAACAAAAAACAACCAAATGGCAAGTCAAGAAATACAGAGCCTTGATGATTGATGTGTGCTGTTGACAGTTTGTCAGAGGGAAATCAACCATTGATATGGGAAATGTGCCTATGATTGTAGAGGAAAATCTCTTCTTGAATTTAAAAGGTATTTGTATATTGTCAGCGACAGAACAAATATACAAAAACCACATGTAAAAACAGCATTTGTGACTGGGGTTAGTTGCTTCTGTTATTTTAACCACTGCTGACAGAACCCTTAAAAGAGAACAAACATAAATATATGCCTACTTTATGACAAGGTTTAAACTTGCTTGTCATGAGAATAGAATATGATACTTTTGTTTAAATGTGTTAATGCCACTAAGAGGAAGACTATATTAGAATGCAAAGGGAAGATTTTGGCCGATGGACAAATGACAAGGAGGGCAAGGGGAACAAACACACACACAAATATTAGTTGAATACAGTCTGACGTATTTGCATGATAAAAATAAGTCCCTTCAGTCACTCATCCATGGAGCTACAAAACACTAACTCACTGCTCCCTGTAAAATGATGTCTTCAATTGATCATTTTGACCCAATATTTTATTGTACAAATTACTCATATAGTATATTTGGGTGGTTAGGCCTATATCTTTGGCCTGATAACTTTAAGAGGGCTTTGATAGGATTTCCATATGTTGTATCTTTACAAAAACAGTCAGTGAAACATTGGTGAGACAAAAATAACCATCTTATTTCCTGTAAGAAACAACCAACACACAGCTGTGCATTGGGTGGTACTAACATTCATGCACTTTGCTTGTTGTTTCAGGGCGGTGGCTGATATTGCTTAAAGGTTTCAATGATAAGAATTTAAAATAATAATAATCTAAGAGCACAAATTAAAAAAGGAACATTTTAGTCTTAAATTCTCAATGACATTGCGTTAGAGTATTTAAATAGATGTATAAAATGTACAAACATATAAAAAGAGTCTTTGTGTGTGTGTATTAACAATAAACAAACAAACCATTGGAACCTACGAACTAACAAATGTACTTGAATTGACATGACATCCACCAGGAAGGAGGGCACTCAATACGCTAACTAATATTTAAAAAAAAAAAAAGGTTATGTGATGCCGCTATGTGACCTAACAAACAAGAAAAAAAGCCTGCACTTACAAAGTGTGAAAGCCCTGCTGCTCTGGGCTCGTCCTCTCATCTGACTCGCTGACGTCGGTCTCATCTACACACTCCTCTCCTCGTCTTCCTATCTGCTCTGTCTTCCTGCACTCCCTTTCTCTCTCACTCTCTCCTACTGCCAAGTCTCTCCTCCTTTCCTCCTTTCCCTCACTCACTTTCACCTCCCTGCTTCTGACCTGAACGTGGTTGGTCTCGTTCGTGAACAGTTCAACAAACATCGTCTTGTCCTTGGCCACGTGTACCACGCTGCTCTCCGACAGCCCCGGGGTCAGGGATGGGGATTGACCCCAGCGGCTGCCTGACTCATGACCCTGAAGGAAGTACCTCCCTGATGGTCCTGTCTCCGTAGGTCTCCTGGTCAGGCTGGGGAACGGGGAGCTGAAGACTGCAGCCGACGTAGATATGGTCTCTGAGGATGAGGGGCGGTGGAATGGAACCAGTGGTGATCTGATGCTGCTCCCAGTCCGTACAGCAGCAGGTCGGGTGGAGACAGGTGTATCCGGTGCAGGCTCAATATTCCTCCTACGCGAATAGATACTGGCTGGTACTACACACTGATACGCTGGAGTGGTGGCTCTCTTCTCACCGAAACTAGGTGAGCTGTACTGGAATGGGTTCCTGTTATGGATCTTCTCTTTTGTCTCAGTGGTGGGGATCACTTGGCTCTTACGCCACTGCTCCGAGTCAGTCCTGGGCAAGGGGTAGCTGGTGCTGGGAAATGACCTGTAGCTGTGCTCCCTTGCCATCTCAGAGTTGGCACTCTGGTGGGTATCACCGCTTCCTGGATCTGAACTAGAGATCCTCCTCTTCTCTGATCTGGCAGCCCCAGACACAGCGCCATTGGCAGGCTCCAGCGCTGGAGGATAGGAGCTGGGGGTGAGGGTTGAAATTAGGCACGACCCCCTGGCTGTTTCTGGGGTGTGGTTTCCTGGCACTGGCTGGATAGGGGGTGTGTTTGGAAAGATTCCTCTTTCCGGAACTCCTCTCTGCTCACAACTGCTCTGACGAGGCAGGTCAGGGAATTGAGCAACATCTATCCTTGGAATTTCAGCCAGCAGATTTTCCAATTTGATGCATTTCTCCGTGAGAGGGACTGCTGTTTTGCCCTTGCCATTCACGATCTCCTCTCTATCATCTGTTTTCACTGTGGTAGTAGAAACCTTGGCCTTTTCTGCCAGGAACTTTCTGATCTCCTGTTCGATGCTGTCATCGCTGTCCACTGAACTGCTCTCTTCCTTGATCTGAACAACTGGGATAGTCTCTCTTGACAGGCCTTCTACATCCCGGTTCCCTTGAGATCGGTCCATCTCATCTGTCTGGTTGAGGGGCTCTTTCTTCTCATTGCTCTGTGGATACTGTGACACATTCGTACTAAATGTGCCTTTTTTCCTGTTGTTGTTACTACTCTGGGCAGTAGTAGTAGTGATTTTAAGGCTAGTTTTCAAAAGGCTGGTAGTCTTCGGCACATGGTCCATACCCAGCTTCTTTAACTCTGTTTTTCTAGACAACGGCTTCTCATCCTCAAGGCCCTTCCTTGACTTCAACTTCATATCTCTAGTCTTCTTTTTCAACTTCTTCTTAGTCTTGAGCAAGTCTTTTATTGCAGTGTCCAGGTCTTCGTCACTGTCCAGTGAGCTACTCTTGTCTCCACTCTTAGGTTCCCCCCTCCTCTCTGAGGTCCTCACTGATTTCAGTGGGGATTTTTTCAGGGTGGAAACAGATGACCTTGACCTTTGGTCATGCTTGGTCAAATGCTTTCGGAGTGCCTCTTCTTTCATTTTGAGATGACTCTCTCCTTCCTTGGAACCCCTCCTGTTGCCACCTTCCTCTTTGAGATTTATTTTCTGCTTCACAGATAGCCTCAGTGTTTTCTTCTGGGCCGGACTCAGTTTGGTGTTTTTCTCTGGTTCTGTTATTGTGTTGGTTTCACCTGGACTTGTAGTACCAACATCTGAGCCGGGCCCAGATGGCAGTTTGTGCATTTGGGCTTTCTTCTCAAGAAACTTCCGGATTTCCTGTTCGATCCCATCCTCACTATCAATGGAGCTCTCATCATCACTTGTATTATTATCATCATTATCATCATCATGGCAGTTTGTGGAGATAAGAGAAGTGGTGGCGGTGGACTCCGTGGAGCTACTGTTAATATTGATATGGCCTGCTGATGCTACATTAGGGTTAAAGGCCCCTGGCATTTTAATGACAGCTTTAGAAATGTCCAGAATGGCCTCAGCACACATCAGCTCAGCTGTGGTGGTGGTGTTCACCTTCAGAGTGGCTGGGCATGGGGTGGTGTGCTGCTCTTGCTCCCTCTCTCGCAGCGGCTCCACTTTAGTTGACAAGAGGAGGCCATTCCCTTTGGGGCTGCTAACTGCTAATCTCTTCTTGATAAGAGAGAGTGAGGAACCAGGAGTTTGAGAGGGTAGAGATGATTTTAAATCCCTAGTCTCAGGTTTCTTCTTTTTAGACAGTTTGTGTTTTTTCATGGCTGCTGCCTGAGTGCTTGTGCTCTCTGAACAGTGCAGGGGAGCCGCTGCTTTACCCAATTGCTTTTGTTTGGATAGAAATAGAGAGAGCGTCGGTACACCCGTCTCTTTCTGCTTCTCCAGCTGGTAGTGGCGGATGGCCTCCTCTATTCCGTCATCACTGCTGCTGGAGTCTGACTCCTCTTTGAGGACGAGAAGGGGTTTGGAGGACTTAGGGCCTCCTTCATGTCTCTCTTTCTTCTTCTCCTGCTGGTAACGTTGAATAGCCTCCTCAATGCCGTCATCACTACTGCTGCTGCTGTCAGTGTCAGACAAGTGTTCCTCCAACTTCACTGCTTTCAGTACAGGACTCTTCTGTTTGTCAGAGAGAGGGTTGGAATTAGAGGGGCCTCTCTTCTGTTTGTCAGAGAGAGGGTTGGAATTAGAGGGGCCTCTCTTCTGTTCCAAAGATTGTTTTTTTACCACCACTGTGTTGCTTATTGTGTCCAGTTTCTTAAAGGGATTCTCTTTGCAGGTGGGTATTTTACTTTTCAAACATTTTTTCATGGGTAGTGCTGTGTTGTGTGTCTCTGTTTGGACACTTCTCGGAACCTGGTTGCTGGCAGTTAAAATCTTATTGCTGTCGGAATGTTGTTTAGTAGGTTCTGGAAAGGTTGGAGCAGCCTCCCTCCGGGGAATCTTCGGTGGCTGTAAAATATTAGTGGCTGGTTCTGGCTCAGCCTTGCGTTTGTGGTCATCCTTTTCCTTCAGGTACTCCTGAATGGCCTCCTCGATGCCTCTATCTACAGAGTCATCGCCGTCAGAACTCTCTGAATCAACATTATAGGAAACTTCTGGCAGTGCCAGCAAGTTATCAGTGAGAGGAAGAGGGCCTCTGAATTTGGGCTTGGGTCCCATAACCACAGGAGGCCCCCTCCGGAACTTGAAGCCTTGGCCCTGGGAGCCCCGGGCTCCAGCCTCCTGTACCGGTTGCCCTGATAGCACTTGGTTCCCCTCGGTCTCGTCGCCCATGTTGAGTGAGGACTGGGTGCTCCTTAGGCTCTCTATGATCATCTGGACCTTCTCTGAGATGGGTGTTCCAGTGGTGGACAAGTCGCTGTCAGAGTCATTGAAGCACAGGGGCAGACCGCTAAAGCCTCTGGGCAGACCACCGCACGATGACCTCCATTCTGTGTGCAAAGCCGCGACTGGAGGCAAGTTCAAGTACATTCTAGTGTGGTGCTGGGGTGGGTGGGGGGCTGAAGCATGGGATCACAGCTGCCTCAGACCACACTCACATCTTTACATCTGAAACAAAAAAGGAAACAAGAGACAGTCAAAATACAGCTTTTGTATTCATATCACAATATTTTTATTATTATTGTTCAGATTTTCACTGTAGGCACAAAGGATGAGGGGGCACAAAGTATGTGAGGGAGGTGGTCTGGAGGTGAGCTTATCCCCTGTCCATAAATTGGAGAATTTTGTATTTTTCAAACACCTGAAACAGCCCCTATGGGCACAATGCCCCATATTGGTCTTGTATTTCTGATTATGCACCTTGAAAGGAATAGAAAACCTTTGAAAAGTACATCACATTACTGCTGAAATTGTCCTTTACCGAGTATCATGATAATTACAATACTTTAATTTAACCTCTATTTATACAGGGAGTCCCAATTGAGACCAGGGTATAGCTACAGCAATGCAGTAAGGGCATTGGCCTAAATTGGTAAAAATAACACATCTGCCAGAATATAAACGTTTTATTAATATAACACTCAACCAAATTAGGGTATTCTACAAATAGGCTACGTCATGCACTGCATCAAACTATCAGGTGTAAGGGGCAGTCATGTGTAGCGCGATACTCAAACCCGCCATTCTGTATCAACCAAGTAAAGTGATAAACAACGTCGCCGAAACCCCAGGCTGCAGTAGCCAGATGAGAAAGAAGGGAGGGCTGCAAGCCCAGAGAAGACCAAGCCTAGGTTACTGTTTAATCAAATAATATACCACAAAAACGCAGATATCGTTGGTCACGAATACAACGTGGACAGATGAGTCAATGTAATTTACTGTATAGCCAGTTCAAATAGACGACATCCATGTCCAAATGTGATTTGCCGTCATCATACATAATAGCCGAGAACGACTTTTAACACTGAATCCAAAAATAATTTGTTACCATCCATACACACACACATTTAACTTTACCTGTGGTAACAGTAACATCGTCTGCATATGGCTATAGCTGATAAATAGTTACGTTTGCTTTCCAACAAAATCGTATGTTGAGGACATTGTCTCCGAACCTCAATGCCTTGGTTGTCGCAACGCCACCCCCGGTAGGCCCGTATCCCTCTAGCGGCTCGGGCTGCACTATTGCCCGGTGTGCATCACTAGGAGACACCGCAGAGCAACCATGTTCCTCCGCTACCTGGCCACTGCTCCATCAAACCCTCTCTTAACGTTGTCATATTCTCAAAGGACACCGGTAATTCGACAATATTTTTCTCACTAATTACGATATTAAGAGAAAAGGTATAAACCAGGCGGAATAGGGGATATCCCACTGAACCTATTCGGTGTATTGAGAAATAAGATACTGGCGGGCCTGCTGTAGAACAGGCATTTTTCTGCGAAGAAACATTTGTATTGTGCACCTCGACAACCTCTAAATATTAACACACACGGCACAAGACATATCGGCACATCTACTTAGTTCAATTTACCTGGTTATGGTTGAATTACACGTAGGCCCTACACGTGAATTTAATTTCCCTGGTAATTCTTCAGATTTTAGCATCCACACACAGAACAGACACGCGCAAACAGTGCACGATCTCGAGCACCCCTTCGTCTCCACCTCGGCTTGACAGGAAACGCCGTATTAAATTGCTTTGAATTCTGTCAAGCCGAAATTAACGTTTGAATCAGGAAAGTTCTCTCACGACCTCTACATGCCAGAATGTTGAATACAATTATATTTTGGCGTACTTTACCAGTTGTCCGTGTTAACCTCCTCCTGTATTACTTTAGCTTTGTGTAACAGCCCCTCCTGATGTTAACCTCCTTGTATTAACCTACAAACCATTTTATATGATTAAAATATTATTGATATGGACAGCCAGGCATATTAGAAATCAGGCCTAATTATTTTAAAGCAGCCTATGATGTTTGAAATAATATTACACAAATGTCTTTACATATTACGAAATATTGTGGCCTAATTACATTTTGCAATAATTAGACCTTCTTAAATGAGTTACAAGTAAATACTCATAATAGTATTATAAGTTGATGGCACTTTTATTCCAACACATATGTTTAATACAAAGCTATAGGTCCAGACAATACAGTTACAAATATACATGTAGTGCAGCTCAAATGATTACATAGTAGCCTTATAGAAAGTAATGGGAATTCACTTAAAAACGGACACAA
Organism: Oncorhynchus nerka; assembly: GCF_034236695.1. Lineage (NCBI taxonomy): Eukaryota > Metazoa > Chordata > Actinopteri > Salmoniformes > Salmonidae > Oncorhynchus > Oncorhynchus nerka. Next base: position 21,746,828 of record NC_088399.1, read on the forward strand.
ATTAATTGTCCACTATATTCCATGCATTTACTGTAGGTTGGTGAACGTGACAGTAGCAATATAAATACTATACATAAAGTGAGCTATACTACATACGCTGTATCTGTAGTTGTTTCAAATACCACAAGATGATGCTGTATGCAAGCACAAACCATCTCTTCTTTTCTTCTCTCTCATTTCCTATCCTCTCTCCCTCTTCATCTCTATTCTCTCACCCTCTTTCCCCTCTCATCATCTCTTTTCTCTCTTTCTCTTTCCCTCGGGTGCAGTTACACCCCAGGTTCAAAATACTGATACTTTTTTGTCTCAATTTCTTCAACTTGGATTGGTGTAGGCATGGGCTAGAGAAAGTTCCCCATGCCAGTCATTTCCTTTCAAGGGAAGTGAACAAGTGCAAACTCCAGGGGAAAATAGATATTATGGGGATAGAAGGAGTTATGGGGACACAAACCCTCTGTCCCCTTCCTCCCTCCATCTTTATTATGATTCACTCGAACAGGCTTCTATCACAGTGATTCTCAGTGGAGTCAGTTCATTTCTCTTTCTCTCTAATTCATTTAAATGACCATTAAACAGGTTCCCATATCCCAGACTGTAGCTTTAAGATATTTTAAGCCTGTGTGTGAGATAATGTGTGTGAGATAATGCTTGTATCCAAAATGGCACCCTATTCCCTACAAAGTGTAGGGAATAGGGTGCCATTTGGGGCGTAGACACTATCTCACACACAGGCTTAAAATATCTTAAAGCTACAGTCTGGGTTATGGGAATCTGTTTAATGGTCTTTTAAATTCTTAAATAATATAACATGCCTCATGACTCATGAGCTTTGCACTGCCCTTGGATCTAGAGCACTGTCTATGAATTTGAGAGGGGTCTCATTTCCCCCCGAGACTCTTCCCTTAGATGAATACCAAAACAAATGGAGGGGCTGCCATTTGGTTGAAACATGAATCCCAGATTGCAGCTCTATTGACAACATCCTATCACAGTAGTGAGTGCCTGTGTCCCAAATGGAACCCCATTCCCTGGGTATTTCCATAAAATTAGTGTCTTTAGCGTCTCTTTGATATTTAAGTAGAAATTGTACAACAATATTGCATTTTGAAGCCTGTTATGAAGTGCCTTTTAATACAGACCATGTAGATAATTCAATAAATCAGATTTTGAATATGAAAAAAAGCTTTCTGAAATACCAAATTTCAGCATTTTGACATGTCCCTTTGATCAACCTTGTGTCATTTCTAGAAAGATTTTAACAAATTGAATCCCAACATTTCTCAAAGTTTCACCATCATTGTAAAGACCTAGTTATTTTATTGCTTTGAGTCTTTTCTGGACCGGAAAGGTCTTTTCTGAAAATTAGTATTTATTTAATGTGATTAGTGGTTAATTTATGTCTGTCCCTCATTTTAAGGTCAACCCTGTTATGTGAACATATCTCTCATTTAAATGGTGAAACTATTCCTTTTAAATATATATATTTTTAAAGAAGCATTGAACATATAACTGAACAAACATATAAACTCAACATGCAACCATTTCAAAAATGTTACTGAGTTACAGCTCATATAAGAAAATAAGTAAATTGAAATAAATAAATGAGTCCCTAATCTATGGACTTCACATGACTGGGAATACAGATATGCATCTGTTGGTAACAAATACCTTTAAAAAAAAGTTAGGGGCGTGGATCAGAAAACCAGTCATGATCTGGTGTGACCACTATTTCCCTCATACAGCACAAAGTATCTCCTTTGCGTAGAGTTGATCAGGCTGTTGATTGTGGCATGTGAAATGTTGTCCCACTCCTCTTCAATGGCTGTGTGAAGTTGCTGGTTATCGTCGATCGAGAGCATCCCAAACATGCTCAATAGGTGACATGACTGGTGAATATGCAGGCTATGGTGGAACTGGGACATTTTCAGCTTGTGTACAGAACCTTGTGTACAGATCCAGGAATTGTGTACAGATCCATGGGGGCCGTGCATTATCATGCTAAAATATGAGGTGATGGCGGCGGATGAATGGCATGACAATGGGCCTCAGAATCTCCTCATGGTGTCTCTGTGCATTCAAATTGCCATCAATAAAATGCAATTGTGTTCATTGTTCGTAGCTTATGCCTGCCCATACCGTAACCCCACCCCAACCATGGGGCACTCTGTTCACAACGTTGACATCAGTTAACTGCTCGCCCACACAATGCCATACACACTGTCTGCCATCTGTCCAGTACAGTTGAAACCGGGATCCATCCATGAAGATCACGCTTTTCCAGCATGATTGGGAGTCCCATAGGGCAGTGCACAATTGGCCCAGCGTCGTCTGGGTTAGGGTTTGGCTGGGGTAGGTCGTCATTGTAAGCAATAATTTGTTCTTAACTGACTTGCCTAGTTGAAAAAAGGTTCAATAAAATAAAAAAGTTGGACTGTCAGCACATGCAGTCATTCCAAACTTCTCAATGTCTCTCACTGCACCAACCCCCCCCCCCCCCGCCCCTTGTTTTCATTTCCCCTAACTATGTGTGTGAACTCCATCCCCATACACTGAGGTTCAGGAGAATGAGCGTTAGTGTTAGAATACCCATTTGTTATTGAGGGCTGCATCAATACAATGTGAGGTAGGCTGTCACATTGGATGTAGCAGTGAGGAGCCAGAGAAGGATATAAACATTTAAAAAACATCTACTGTTCTTAGCAAAAGTGGAAAATAAATAGGCACCAAAAGTAGGATACTTACAATATTTACAAATTAATAAACAGGACAAAGAGCAACATAAGTAAAAGCACTGTCCTAACCTTAATAATTCATTTGACCCATAATGCATTTCACCATGGGATATCCCATTAGACATGAATGAGCAATTAACATCATAAAGATCATGATTGGCACATATTCAGGCAATAAACATTTTACCGATAGCACACACTTCCATCAAGGTGCTAAACAATGCCTTAAAGAGCGACTGCCCCTAAAAACCAACTCATCCCTTTTGAAACTGCAACGCTCGTCATGGGTGGAAGAAGAGGAGGACCAATGCGCAGCGTGGTAAGTGTCCATATTGTTTTTAATAAGAATACTGAACACTGAACAAAAACAATAAAACGACAAACGAACAGCCCTGAAGCAAAACACAGAACAGAAAATAAGGCTGCCTAAGTATGATTCTCAATCAGAGACAACTAACCACACCTGCCTCTGATTGAGAACCATACCAGGCCAAACACAAAAACACCACATAGAAAAAGGAACATAGACAACCCACCCAACTCACACCCTGACCATACTAAAACAAAGACATAACAAAATAACTAAGGTCAGAACGTGACAGAAACAAGCTATGTGGTATCGATACGAGCAAGAAACATTTTTTCTAGTGTTAAAATTGACTACAAAGTAGGATCATTTTGCTCATAAAGTCGGTCTCATCTAAAACGAAGTTTGGAACCTCGGTTTGTCACAACAAGTAAATGAAGGTTAGGTTTGGATTACAATTATGTCAACAAATCGTGCCCCCTTTTGCCAAGCTCCAAATGCAAATCACCCCTCTGCCCACTTTGCTTCAATTAATTTAATGGAGTTCAGTTGTTTCATCGCTCCAAACACGTTCAAAGGATCATTACTTTTTGTAGACTTTACCCTTTGCCAAAGTTTCAAACAATTGCATTGTTTAGAAGGAGTGCATGGGTTAGGACGAATTGAGTTATTACAGACCCGCAATTCATAGAGTACGCTTTTCTAACGGAAATATGCAAATACGTGCTAGAACGTGTCAACAAGATCTCGCTAGCTCGTGCTGTGGTCTATGTTGGGTTAGTTATAAAAATATTCATTATAACTTTAGCCAGCTAACTAAGATTGAGGGAAACCCCACATTTTAGCTAGCTAACATTAGCATTTCTAGCTATTTTTTTTGCTTTGCTTATAACATTCATGGCAACATTGCCTTCTCCCAAGGTTAATTTGACTACTTCATAATATGGCAAAGTTGTTTCGTACCAATTATTTTCTGAAATATTGGATGCAGCTATGGTGGTACTAGCTAACTCATGTCTGACTACAACAGTCTACTAACTAGCAGAAACAAATTCAAACCAACCCAGGGCCATAGCAAAACATTATTTAACCAGGTAGGCCAGTTGAGAACAAGTTCTCATTTACAACTGCGACCCGGCCAAAATAAAGCAAAGCAGCACCACAAAAAAACAACAACACAGAGTTACACGTGGGATAAACAAAAGTACAATCAATAACACAATTGAAAAATCTATATACAGTGTGTGCAAATGGTGTAAGGAGATAAGGCAATAAATAGGCCATAGTAGCGAAGTAATTACAATTTAGCAAATTAACACTGGAGTGATAGATATGCAGATGATGATGTGCAAGTAGAAATACTAGTGTGCAAAAGAGCAAAAAAAGTAAATAAAAACATGGGGATGAGGTAGGTAGTTGGATGGGCTATTTACAGATGGGCTGTGTACAGCTGCAGCCATCGGTAAGCTGTTCTGACAGCTGACGCTTAAAGTTAGTGAGGGAGAAAGAAGTTTCCAACTTCAGCGATTTTTGCAATTTGTTTAAATCATTGGCAGCAGAGAACTGGAAGGAAAGGCGGCCAACTGAGGTGTTGGCTTTGTGGATGTCCAGTGAGATAAACCTGCTGGAGCGCGTGCTAAGGGTGGGTGTTGTTATCGTGACCAGTGAGCTGAGATAAGGCGGAGCTTTACCTAGCAAAGACTTATAGATGACCTGGAGCCAGTGGGTCTGGCGACGAATATGTAGCGAGGGCCAGCCGATGAGAGCATACAGGCCGCAGTGGTGGGTGGTATATGGGGCTTTAGTGACAAAACGGATGGCACTGTGACAGACTGCATCCAGTTTGCTGAGTAGAGTGTTGGAGGCTATTTTGTAAATGACATCGCCAAAGTCGAGGATCGGAAGGATTGTCCGTTTTACGACGGTCTGTTTGGCAGCGTGAGTGAAGGAGGCTCTGTTGCGAAATAGGAAGCCGATTCTATATTTAATTTTGGATTGGAGATGCTTAATGTATGTCTGGAAGGAGAATTTACAGTCTAGCCAGACACCTAGGTATTTGCAGTTGTCTACATATTCTAAGTCAGAACTGTCCAGAGTAGTGATGCTAGTCGGGCGGGCGGGTGTGGGCAGTGATCGGTTGAAAAGCATGCATTTAGTTTTACTAGCGTTTAAGAGCAGTTGGAGGCCACGGAAAGAGTGTTGTATGGCATTGAAGCTCGTTTGGAGGTTTGTTAACACAGTGTCCAAAGAAGGGCCAGATGTATACAGAATGGTGTTGTCTGCGTAGAGGTGGATCAAGGAATCACCAGCAGCAAGAGCGACATTGTTGATATATTAGCGTAGCCTCTTCTGTAGCCTGTCAACTATGTGTCTGTCTATCCCTGTTCTCTCCTCTCTGCACAGACCATACAAACGCTCCACACCGCATGGCCGCGGCCACCCTAATCTGGTGGTCCCAGCGCGCACGACCCACGTGGAGTTCCAGGTCTCCGGTAGCCTCTGGAACTGCCGATCTGCGGCCAACAAGGCAGAGTTCATCTCAGCCTATGCCTCCCTCCAGTCCCTCGACTTCTTGGCACTGACGGAAACATGGATCACCACAGATAACACTGCTACTCCTACTGCTCTCTCTTCGTCCGCCCACGTGTTCTCGCACACCCCGAGAGCTTCTGGTCAGCGGGGTGGTGGCACCGGGATCCTCATCTCTCCCAAGTGGTCATTCTCTCTTTCTCCCCTTACCCATCTGTCTATCGCCTCCTTTGAATTCCATGCTGTCACAGTTACCAGCCCTTTCAAGCTTAACATCCTTATCATTTATCGCCCTCCAGGTTCCCTCGGAGAGTTCATCAATGAGCTTGATGCCTTGATAAGCTCCTTTCCTGAGGACGGCTCACCTCTCACAGTTCTGGGCGACTTTAACCTCCCCACGTCTACCTTTGACTCATTCCTCTCTGCCTCCTTCTTTCCACTCCTCTCCTCTTTTGACCTCACCCTCTCACCTTCTCCCCCTACTCACAAGGCAGGCAATACGCTCGACCTCATCTTTACTAGACGCTGTTCTTCCACTAACCTCATTGCAACTCCCCTCCAAGTCTCCGACCACTACCTTGTATCCTTTTCCCTCTCGCTCTCATCCAACACTTCCCACACTGCCCCTACTGGATGGTATCGCGCCGTCCCAACCTTCGCTCTCTCTCTCCCCGCTACTCTCTCCTCTTCCATCCTATCATCTCTTCCCTCTGCTCAAACCTTCTCCAACCTATCTCCTGATTCTGCCTCCTCAACCCTCCTCTCCTCCCTTTCTGCATCCTTTGACTCTCTATGTCCCCTATCCTCCAGGCCGGCTCGGTCCTCCCCTCCCGCTCCGTGGCTCGACGACTCATTGCGAGCTCACAGAACAGGGCTCCGGGCAGCCGAGCGGAAATGGAGGAAAACTCGCCTCCCTGCGGACCTGGCATCCTTTCACTCCCTCCTCTCTACATTTTCCTCTTCTGTCTCTGCTGCTAAAGCCACTTTCTACCACTCTAAATTCCAAGCATCTGCCTCTAACCCTAGGAAACTCTTTGCCACCTTCTCCTCCCTCCTGAATCCTCCTCCCCCTCCCCCTCCTCCCTCTCTGCAGATGACTTCGTCAACCATTTTGAAAAGAAGGTCGACGACATCCGATCCTCGCTTGCTAAGTCAAACGACACCGCTGGTTCTGCTCACACTGCCCTACCCTGTGCTCTGACCTCTTTCTCCCCTCTCTCTCCAGATGAAATCTCGCGTCTTGTGACGGCCGGCCGCCCAACAACCTGCCCGCTTGACCCTATCCCCTCCTCTCTTCTCCAGACCATTTCCGGAGACCTTCTCCTTACCTCACCTCGCTCATCAACTCATCCCTGACCGCTGGCTACGTCCCTTCCGTCTTCAAGAGAGCGAGAGTTGCACCCTTCTGAAAAAACCTACACTCGATCCCTCCGATGTCAACAACTACAGACCAGTATCCCTTCTTTCTTTTCTCTCCAAAACTCTTGAACGTGCCGTCCTTGGCCAGCTCTCCCGCTATCTCTCTCAGAATGACCTTCTTGATCCAAATCAGTCAGGTTTCAAGACTAGTCATTCAACTGAGACTGCTCTTCTCTGTATCACGGAGGCGCTCCGCACTGCTAAAGCTAACTCTCTCTCCTCTGCTCTCATCCTTCTAGAACTATCGGCTGCCTTCGATACTGTGAACCATCAGATCCTCCTCTCCACCCTCTCCGAGTTGGGCATCTCCGGCGCGGCCCACGCTTGGATTGCGTCCTACCTGACAGGTCGCTCCTACCAGGTGGCGTGGCGAGAATCTGTCTCCTCACCACGTGCTCACCACTGGTGTCCCCAGGGCTCTGTTCTAGGCCCTCTCCTATTCTCGCTATACACCAAGTCACTTGGCTCTGTCATAGCCTCACCTGGTCTCTCCTATCATTGCTATGCAGACGACACACAATTAATCTTCTCCTTTCCCCCTTCTGATGACCAGGTGGCGAATCGCATCTCTGCATGTCTGGCAGACATATCAGTGTGGATGACGGATCACCACCTCAAGCTGAACCTCGGCAAGACGGAGCTGCTCTTCCTCCCGGGGAAGGACTGCCCGTTCCATGATCTCGCCATCACGGTTGACAACTCCATTGTGTCCTCCTCCCAGAGCGCTAAGAACCTTGGCGTGATCCTGGACAACACCCTGTCGTTCTCAAATAACATCAAGGCGGTGGCCCGTTCCTGTAGGTTCATGCTCTACAACATCCGCAGAGTACGACCCTGCCTCACACAGGAAGCGGCGCAGGTCCTAATCCAGGCACTTGTCATCTCCCGTCTGGATTACTGCAACTCGCTGTTGGCTGGGCTCCCTGCCTGTGCCATTAAACCTCTACAACTCATCCAGAACGCCGCAGCCCGTCTGGTGTTCAACCTTCCCAAGTTCTCTCACGTCACCCCGCTCCTCCACTCTCTCCACTGGCTTCCAGTTGAAGCTCGCATCCGCTACAAGACCATGGTGCTTGCCTACGGAGCTGTGAGGGGAACGGCACCTCAGTACCTCCAGGCTCTGATCAGGCTCTACACCCGTTCATCCACCTCTGGTCTGCTCGCCTCCCTACCACTGAGGAAGTACAGTTCCCGCTCAGCCCAGTCAAAACTGTTCGCTGCTCTGGCCCCCCAATGGTGGAACAAACTCCCTCACGACGCCAGGACAGCGGAGTCAATCACCACCTTCCGGAGACACCTGAAACCCCACCTCTTTAAGGAATACCTAGGATAGGATAAAGTAATCCTTCTCACCCCCCCCCTTAAAAGATTTAGATGCACTATTGTAAAGTGGCTGTTCCACTGGATGTCATAAGGTGAATGCACCAATTTGTAAGTCGCTCTGGATAAGAGCGTCTGCTAAATGACTTAAATGTAAAATGATATATGTAGAGAAAAGAGTCGGCCCGAGAATTGAACCCTGTGGCACCCCCATAGAGACTGCCAGAGGTCCGGACAACAGGCCCTCCGATTTTACACACTGAACTCTATCTGAGAAGTAGTTGGTGAACCAGGCAAGGCAGTTATTTGAGAAACCAAGGCTGTTGAGTCTGCCGATAAGAATGGGGTGATTGCACAGCAGGAAAGGCACGGTGGGATTCGAAATGGTCAGTGACCTGTTTGTTAACTTGGCTTTCAAAGACTTTAGAAAGGCAGGGCAGGATGGATATAGGTCTGTAACAGTTTGGGTATAGAGTGTCACCCCTTTTGAAGAGGGGGATGACAGCGGTAGCTTTCCAATCTTTAGGAATCTTGGACGATACGAAAGAGAGATTGAACAGACTAGTAATAGGTGTTGCAACAATGGCGGCAGATCATTTTAGAAAGAGAGGGCCCAAATTGTCTAGCCCAGCTGATTTGTACGGGTCCAGTTGCATAGTGTAACTGTGTCACCGACCTGAATCTAATCCAATCTGGAGCCAGTCAGTTTACATCTCTACAGCATAACATTTGATTCCAAACGGGATGATGACAATCGTTGACCCTGTTTTTCTGTTCGATAAAGTGTGCAGTTGGGTGCCAGACTGATCACCTGGTTATGAATGGATGCCGGGACCTACCAGTAGGAGCAAAGGTGGGTATCATAGCATGTTTAGCGACCTCCAAAAATAATTTAATTCACAGTTCACTTGCTATTTTCACAGCTTGTCAGGCAAGACCTCAGAATAAAGGTGTGTCATGCGACACAGGTACCCTTGTGATACCTCCTCTGTTGTTGACACAATCTCCCTCGACTCCTATGAAAAGGACACACCATCATGAGGCCTCTGATAGTGACCCAAGTTACTGCCCTGAGGACACAGATGGCTTCATCAACAATGACAGGCAATGTGTGTTGTGTGAAATGTGAAAAGTTGTATAAAAAAAATACCTGGCTTGATAAACTAGTAGGCTTATTCCCCAGCCAAGCAGATACAACTAGTAGAGTCATGTTGGTTGTGAAGTGCATTAGCAAAACCCTTTCTTTTTTCTTGAGAAGAAAATGTAATTTACCACTTGGCTGTCAATTGTTTCACCCTGTCACAGGGTCAATCAACACCACCTCTGAAGATTGCCTGCTGCAATTGTTTGAGAGATGTCCAGTTTGCAACCGAACATGCAGTATAGAGAATACCAGCAAGGGGGCCCTTCTCAGCATGATGTAGACATGCCCTCGCTGTGAGTATTCCTATGAATGGAACAGTCAGCTACATGTCGGCAAGTATCCGACCAGCAACCTTCACCTATCGCCGGCAACACAGGTTCGTCATTGGTTCAAATACAGAAGGTAACCCACTTCATTACTTTGATACAACTGACTTTTGTTGTTTATTTTCTTCTTCTTAGATGCATATAATGTCCAGGGAATAACCTAGCCTGGAAGCAGACTAATCGATTTGTTCACCAGTCTATTTCACGTCACATTTTATGATATCTGAAGTGAAATAGAAAGGTGAATCAGTGATTGGGTTGGTTCCACCAGCCTAATCATAACCACCATTGATAATGTAATCAGTGATCTGTGTGTATGAGTGTGTGTGTGTGTGTTTATGTGTGACCGACCAGTATCTTTGATGAGGGGCCAGGAGCTGAGCTACGCTGCTATGCCCGTCAATGGGGCTCTGGCAAAGACCTCACCTCCAGCCCCACCTCCTGCCTGCTCACCAATGGTCGTCGATGGTGAGAAAAGAATTAGGTAGGTTTAATCTGACTTGTTCAAACTTCAACATAGTATATGTTTCTGTGTCAAATACCAACTGCCATTGCTAATATAACAGTGACTGTGTGTATGTGTTCACCGATGCATGATATGAGAGACCTGACACTCAACACATTCACTCAACACATCCACAATGAGGTTTGTACCTATAATACAGTAAAGCACAAATGTCCAGTAATGGCAACAACCTTTTCATTCCATGTGTCACTTATGAACTCTCCTTCAACTCTGCCTATTTCTACAGAAGGACTGGAGATGCTTTTGTCAGACAGCAGCCTCAGTTGTTTAATGGGGAGACCATAATTGGGTAGGTTTTGTCTGATCTGTTCAAACTTCAACATAGTACCTTTTTGTGTTTCAGATATTACGTATCCTAACTGCCATTGGTAATAGAACAGTGACTATGTGTGTATGTGTTCACAGAAACATGTATGGAGCCAGCACATGGAGACTTGCAAGATGATGTGATGAAGTCCAGAATGATAGACGGGCTTGATATGGATATTTCTGAATGGAGAGAGACATGGGACTCGGCATTAACATTTTACTAGACACAGCTTTTAATTGTATTGCCTTTTTTATTATTGAATTGAATGGTATCAGTCAACATGGGGAGGGAGAAACACAGTGTATTCTGCACCAGGATAAAGGAAATCCTATTGTAATAAGGGACACCTCTCAGGAAGGTATGACCACTCTGACATGTTTGCCAAGGTAGCCCCATTACCACCAGACAAAGTGCCGATAGGCACAGTACCTGTATCAGCTGGGAATGACAAATGAAAGATGAAAGGTGCACATTGTTATATTATCAGAACACTGCTTCTATGGTATATTGTAAAGGTTTGTTTATTCTATATGGACCTGTTACTACATTTGAAAGTTATCAAAACACTTAGTTTAGCATATCTACATAAATTCAGCAATTGCATTCTTCTCATATTACTGTGTAGCCTACTGACCTATTCAGAGCTTCCATCGTCATCTCACATTACATCTGCATGTAGTTAATGAACTCAACCTGCGCAAGGTTTGTTTGTTGTGGCTGAGTGGGGGGAAACAGCTGAGGGCAAAGGTTCTGACAGATGGGTGTGTCTTGATGGTGGCAAGGACAGACGCAAGAAACACACACATTAAACCACACCCCCAATCCAACTCACGTTTGGCTTCTGTCATAGCCGCCAGCATTTCTTGAGGAGAAAGCCCCCATAAATTGGCCTGATCATCGGGTCCAGGGTTCCCCTAATAGTTACACATTTCAATATTTTCCAATTGTTCTCCCCCTGGCCCTGGGACAATTAACAGGTGTACGAACCACTACACAGTTCAAAAATGCCATTCTCAAACGCATCTCCAATTGCGGTCATACTCTCCAACCAGGAAACATGAAAATACCTCAATAATTAGGTTCAAATAAAGTAAGCATTCACATTTCTTTAGCTTAACTTTAGCGTTAATTCTTAAACATGATCACTTTACTTATTAATACACTTTGTAATTATACTTTCAATTAACACATGCATACATGGAACAGTAATTAGTCTGGAGCCGCTAACAAAAGTTTGGCCCCAAAATCTAATTAGCTGGTGTGACCACACATTTTCATACACGTCTTTTCTCACAATCAAAATATCTGCTAACATTGCTGCAAAGTGTATTTCTATTTTTATTGCCTGTCAGTTACACAGAATAGGACCAGATGCTCAGACTTCACTATTCAAACAAATGTGTTTTGTTTGGCAACTTATACCAATTCATAATTGATAGTTGTCTTTGGCCAGGATATAAAGGCCTTGCTTTATTGCGCCTCGAGCAGCACGATGATTATTTGAGTCAAATTAGCATTTTCTCCTGCTCTGGCTGAGGAGATGAGGTTGTAAGGAGTCAGTCGGTCACTACCGTCGGTACATGCTAATAACTGTGTTTTCAGTTGTAGCTTTGTGAATAATATAGCCCTATCTCAGGGTTGGCTGTGGTTGGCTGGTGGTGGAGCCAGGAGAATGACATGTAATGAGAACACACGGAAGCGAGGGAGGAGAGGGGAGAGAGGGAGAGACAACAGCCTGAGAGGGGTGGGGATAGAGGGAGGATGGAAAGAGGGAAAGAGAGATATGATGGCGAGAACCTTTGGAGGGAGGGGGAAGACATACCACAAACTGATAGAGAGAGAGAGAATGGAGAGAGAGAGAGAGAGAATGGAGAGGGAGAGATAGAGAGAGAGAATGGAGAGGGAGAGAGATAGAGAGAGAATGGAGAGGGAGAGAGATAGAGAGAGAGAGAGAGAGAGATGTGATAAGAAGAGGAAGGAGTGTGAAGGGCAGGGGAGAGATGGAGTGTGGGAATGAGAGTGGGGCATTGAGTAGGAGTAGAGCCTTGGAGGAAATGTCAAAGGTTGTAGGGCTGAGATGTCAAGCAAAGAACATTGGTGTGCTCTAGTTCATCCTTTTCCTTTCAATCTAAACAGAACAATAGATCAGGATGGATTTCAAAGGCACTGTTGCCAATACTAAAAAGCATGTTCATAACACTGAAAGCAGCTAAGTTGCAGTGTTTATAAGAACGCAACACACAAATTGTTCCAACTTCTATTCTTTGTTAGTGTGACACCACAGGAAGAATATTTACTATGATCGCAAGCCTCCAGTATTAATAATTAATGAATGATTTATTAATTCAAAGTATAAGTGACATGATTAATGATACAATTCTTGCTGCTGTCGACTTGTCATCTTTCGTTGACAAGGATGTCCTTGAAGAGGCTTGATGGCCGTTAGTGAGTGAATTAATGAGTTCGCACATCGAGCAAAAAAATATGCATTTATTTTCCTCTCTGGTGGACAGATGACTTCGTTGTAGGTCACCTAGAGACAGATGTGAGAAGGGCTGATTTAGTGAAGTTCCCTTTATTTGGTCAATGTTTGCAGAAAAAATTACCGCACACACACACACAAAGTGACCCTTGGCTGGCTGTGAGTACAGTGTGATGTTAGAGACAAGAGGGCAGTTTCACCTCAAAATATGTGTGTGTGTGTTTCACCCCACAGTGTGTGTGTATGTGTGTTTCACCCCACGGCCCTTTCCTTGCTGTTCCTCTTCGGTCCTCTCCCTGCCCCACAATGTGATATTGATCGTAGAAGAAAATACGTTTAATATCTCCCTCAGCAGGTTGGCTGCTGTGGCCAACTGTCCTTGAGGCCTCCGTTTGACTTATTTTAATGGAATATTACAGAGAAAGAGAGAGTGAAAGAGGGATGGAGAGGGAGGGAGTGAGAAAGAAAGAGAGAGCAATAGAGGGAGAGAGAGAGAGAGAGAGAGAGAGAGAGAGAGAGAGAAAGGGGGTAGTGTGTGTGTGAGAGGGAGAGAGAAGGGGAGAGATAGATATAGAGGGAAGGAGAGAGAGAGAGAGGGAGGGAGAGAGGGAAAGAGAGAGCGAAAGAAAGAGAGAGAGATGCCCCCTCTAACCTCTGCTCTCCAGAGGGACTATTGAGTTGATGGGGTTTTGTCAGAAAAATATGCACTTTGCAGTGTATCCAAGATGTTGTCATCCAGATGCTGTCAATGACTAAAATAACAGGCTAGAGACTATTATGTTTATAATTAATCCTCTGCATTGCTTTATGTCAGCTAGTGCTCTCAAAGCACTTTTCTACATGATAAGTAACCTTATCAAGAGCCTTTGCAGGGAAATGTTCATTCCTGATGTGCATCAATAGTAACACCTAGATATACACATCATTTAATATCAGATATATAATTATTAGGTGCTTGATTTAAAAGAAAAGTGAGAAAACTTAAAAGTACACTTAGTCCTTAGAGCTTTGCATAACAGTTGTCTCTCAGTGCCTGTGGGAGTGTTTGTGAGTTTCCAAAGCCCAGCAACAGGGTTCCCAGCGGGGCTTTGGCCCTCATATGTCCCCCACATGTCCTTGGCAACCCCTTTACCCTGGCAACCCCTCTCCCCGGGGTTCCAGCTGGAACATCATAACTCATTAGAGAAAGAGGATGACATCATCGAGGGTCATTTCTGTGCCTCTATAGTTTCTTTGTGGAACACCTGAAAACCCTGGAGAGTTAGAGTTGGCCTCTAGGGGATCCTGTCCTCTGCTCACAGCTGAGGTAGACAAGAAATGTCTGTTGTCAAACACGTGGCAGTTGTAAAGTAGTACTTATGAAAAAGCATCTGTCGGCTTATGTGTTTATAATTAGTAGTAATAGTAGCCTAGTTATTTTGGGTGACTAGTAGTAGTTTAATCACAAGTTTTTGTTTTATGTTGAAGATCCATAAACGTTCCCTCACAAACAACAAACATATTTTGTCAGTTTGAGTTTGCGCTGCAATAGATAGCTCTTTAGATACAAAGATACTGTAGCATCCTCGTCTTCTGTGACTCACAATGGCAGCCTGAGGCCTCTGATCTACACAGGGGCAGCAGGTAGCCTAGCGGTTAAGAGTGTTTGGCCAGTAACCGAAACGTCACTTGTTTGAATCCCAGAGTCAACTAGGGGAAAAGTCTGTTGATGTGCCCTTGTGCAAGGAACTTAACCCTAATTTCTCTGGATAAGAATGTCTGCTAAATGACTAAAATGCCAAAATATATGTCAAAACAACACCATCTTAAAGGGAAACAGTGATGTTTCCTGAACGCCGGGCATCCTTCCACCCCCTCTCCTCAGGTTCCTAGTAGAAAGGAGTTCCAGGGAAGAACACAGGCATGGGATGACCCATGATGATTATCTTCCTTGTCGCACTCCACACAAGATACTCTTGGTTGGCCACCATTCTAATAATCAATTAGAATCTGGTATAGGGATATCCAAGCCTAGACCCTGAAAGTAAAAGAGATAGTGAGGAATTTGCCAATATGACAACCAAATATAAACAATACTATTTGCCGAAAACAACTGGTCAAAGGAGAAATGTGGGATTTGACAGCACTAGCACTACTTGTGTTTTGACTGCAACATCATCAGATGCTACAAAAAAGGCATCTCTGCAAAAATAAATGAATGCTTGCTAGATATCTATGTTTTTCCTGCGTTTAGATAGCTATGCTTTTCCAGCGTTTTCAATGTCTCCAATTTCAGTTTGTGTGGTTGATGGTTTAGTTTCGTCACTTTGTGGCAAGTATGACGTCCACTTGGTGCAGTGATTTAGAACAGTATTAAGGCTCTTATTGTTGGAACTTCTTAAGAGGTGTCCAATGTCTTTTCCAACTGCCCATATATCTGAAGCTAATGCACACTCTAGAATGGCCTTCTAGCCAATCAGAATAGAGTATTCAACAATGCCGTGGTTTAACAGAGAGGAAGAGTGGAGTTGGAGAAGAAGGGAAGTCGAAGTTTCTGTCAGCAGAGTGTGTTGCAGCTTGTCAAGCATCAGCAGCTTACATCCACTCCATTCCTGCTCCAGGTGACGCACACCTGTTTCAGTCATCTCCACTGTAGTAGGCTATAGTCTGTAGCTTCTCTTAGCCTGCGACAGCCCTTTTCTGTGTGTAGTGTGTAGTGTGTGTCCTCAGATCTCACTTGTCTCCTTTATTACATACATGTTTGTCCCATCCCTCTCTTATTGTTCAAGAGAGAAAAGCATCCAATATCTGGATTGGCAGGTCAAGGGGTGATAAAAAAACTTCATCAATTACAAAACTCCCCTCCCTCCAGTTCTAAAACTCCCTTGAAAATTGAATCGATCAGGCATTTTCCAACTAGTTTCATACAGTGAGGGAAAAAAGTATTTGATCCCTTGCTGATTTTGTACGTTTGCCAAATGACAAAGAAATGATCAGTCTATAATTTTAATGGTAGGTTAATTTGAACAGTGAGAGACAGAATAACGACAACAACAACAACAACAACAACAAAACATGTTATAAATTGATTTGCATTTTAATGAGGGAAATAAGTATTTGGCCCCTCTGCAAAACATGACTTAGTACTTGGTGGCAAAACCCTTGTTGGCAATCACAGAGGCAATCACAAAACCCTTGTTGGCAATCACAGAGGCAATCACAAAACCCTTGTTGGCAATCACTTTGCAGCTTTTCTCCAAGTCATTAAGGTTTTGAGGCTGACGTTTGGCAACTCGAACCTTCAGCTCCCTCCACAGATGTTCTATGGGATTAAGGTCTGGAGACTGGCTAGGCCACTCCAGGACCTTAATGTGCTTCTTCTTGAACCACTCCTTTGTTGCCTTGGCCGTGTGTTTTGGGTCATTGTCATGCTGGAATACCCATCCACGACCCATTTTCAATGCCCTGGCTGAGGGAAGGAAGTTCTCACCCAAGATTTGACGGTACATGGCCCCGTCCATCGTCCCTTTGATGCGGTGAAGTTGTCCTGTCCTCTTAGCAGAAAAACTCCCCCAAAGCATAATGTTTCCACCTCCATGTTTCACGGTGGGGATGGTGTTCTTAGGGTTGTAGGCAGCATTCCTCCTCCTCCAAACACGGTGAGTTGAGTTGATGCCAAAGAGCTTGATTTTGGTCTCATCTGAACACAACACATTCACCCAGTTGTCCTCTGAATCATTCAGATGTTCATTGGCAAACTTTAGACGGGCATGTATATGTGCTTTCTTGAGCAGGGGGACCTTGCGGGTTTCAGTCCTTCACGGCATAGTGTGTTACCAATCGTTTTCTTGGTGACTATAGTCCCAGCTGCCTTGAGATCATTGACAAGATCCTCCCGTGTAGTTCTGGGCTGATTCCTTACCATTCTCATGTCACGTTCTGACCTTAGTTCCTTTGTTATGTCTTTGTTATAGTATGGTCAGGGCGTGAGTTGGGGTGGGCAGTCTATGTTTGTTTTTCTGTTGTATTTTGTGTTTGGCCTGGTATGGTTCTCAATCAGAGGCAGGTGTCGTTAGTTGTCTCTGATTGAGAATCATACTTAGGTAGCCTTTTCCCATAAGTGTTTGGTGGGTGATTGTTTTCTGTGTCTGTGTGTTCCACATGGAACTGTTTCGGTTTTCGTTTCTGTCTTTCTATTTGTTATTTTGTATTTCCGTGTTCAGTGATTTTGTTCATTAAAACATGACGAACACGTACCATGCTGCATATTGGTCCGATCTCTCATACCCCTCGTCAGAGGAGGACGAATCCCGTTACATCTCATGATCATTGCAACTCCACAAGGTGAGATCTTGCATGGAGCCCCAGGCCGAGGGAGATTGACAGTTCTTTTGTGTTTCTTCTGTTGTCACATTCTCACCAAGCTGCTTGGCGATGGTCTTGTAGCCCATTCCAGCCTTGTGTAGGTCTACAATCTTGTCCCTGACATCCTTGGAGAGCTCTTTGGTCTTGGCCATGGTGGAGAGTTTGGAATCTGATTGATTGATTGCTTCTGTGGACAGGTGTCTTTTATACAGGTTACAAAATGATATTAGGAGCACTCCCTTTAAGAGTGTGCTCCTAATCTCAGCTCGTTACCTGTATAAAATACACCTGGGAGCCAGAAATCTTTCTGATTGAGAGGGGATCAAATACATATTTCCCTCATTAAAATGCAAATCAATTTATAACATTTTTGACATGCGTTTTTCTGGATTTTGTTGTTATTCTGTCTCTCACTGTTCAAATATACCTACCATTAAACTTATAGACTGATAATATCTTTGTCAGTGGGCAAACGTACAAAATCAGCAGGGGATCAAATACTTTTTTCCCTCACTGTAGCTAGTTTCATAGCTGCGCTATAAATCTCTTTCTTTCAATCTTTCCTCATTTTCCCATGTTGATTGACATCTCAAGGTCAATATTCAATTTCAGAAGTCAGTGAGAATATCAACCCTCTGCTGGTGTGGCATTTCACACCCAGCGATGGTCCAATACCTCCTTTATGACAGTGTATAAATGGCAGGATTAACATCGATGGGAGCTTATGGCGGATCCTGCTGTGTTCTTGGCAGCCAGGAAAAAAATGTTTGCCTAGTCAATGTGACTTTTACCCAGAGTAACCCATGGGGTTAAGAGATGAGATCAGAGTGAAAGGTTGTCTATAAAATATGCATGCTACGGGAGGGAGGGGCTGAGGTAGAGTGAGTGAGTGTGTGTGTGTGGGGGGGGGGGGGTCTGAGTGTGTGTGTGTTTCTAAAAGTGTATGTATTAGCGTGTGTGTGAGGGGTGAGGGGACCTCAATAACTTCCAAGTTATGCTTTGACACTGCTTTAAAAGGGCTTTCAGGGTTGCACTTCCTGAGAGCCTACTGCGTCTGTCATCTATAATTGGCCCCTGGAACTAAAATATAACACAGTCTTTTAGCAGAACCCCAAACATCACTGACTGGAAGGTTCTTACAGGGAAAAGGAGAGATCCTAATCTGACTTGACTAAAAACACAAATCTGTGTCTCTCACTATTTGACAAAGTGGTAACATACAGTCAATTAACTATGTATAACATTACAGTATGTAATTAGAGCATTGATGTCATGGCTTGTGAATGCAAGTTTGAAATAACCATAATTTTACCAGTTTAGTCTCATTGAGATAAAACTTCATTTTTCAAGAAAGACCTGGACCAATGAATGAGCTACGGTTAGGACTGCTATCTAGCGTAATGATTTGTTGAAGAATACTTACTAGAAAACGCATGCATTTGTGACTATTGGTGTAGTCTAGAGTAGCCTAGGAGTTAATCTCTTTACAGTATTTAGCACTGTCTTGTAGGTACATCAGATTATGGTACAGGGATGTGTACCACTGACTGTCACACTGGTTGTTTGGTTCAGAGAGTGGAGTAGAGCGTTTGGTGGTCTAAGCAGGTCCAATGGGGGAACGGAGGGACTTAGAGAACAAGGTCTGATTCTGTAATCACACCCTAATTCCTACATAGTGTACTATTTCAGACCAGAACGCTATGGGCCCTGGTCAAAAAGTAGTGCACTATATATTTTTTATTTATCCGTTATTTTACCAGGTAAGTTGACTGAGAACACATTCTCATTTGCAGCAACAACCTGGGGAATAGTTACAGGGGAGAGGAGGGGGATTAATGAGCCAATTGTAAACTGGGGATAATTAGGTGACCATGATGGTTTGAGGGCCAGATTGGGAATTTAGCCAGGACACCGGGGTTAACACCCCTACTCTTATGATAAGTGCCATGGGATCTTTAATGACCTCAGAGAGTCAGGACACCTGTTTAAAAGACACCCATCCGAAAGACAGGACACCCATCCGAAAGACAGCACCCTACACAGGGCAGTGTCCCCAACCACTGCCCTGGGGCATTGGGATATTTTTTAGACCAGAGGAAAGAGTGCCTCCTACTCCAACACCACTTCCAGCAGCATCTGGTCTCCCATCCAGGAACTGACCAGGACCAACCCTGCTTAGCTTCAGAAGCAAGCCAGCAGTGGTATGCAGGGTGGTATGCTGCTGGCGTATAGGGAATAGGGTGCCATATATCAGAGGAGGGAGGCTTTGCTAGCATGGAGGCTATTTATACAACAAC
The DNA here is from genome assembly GCF_034236695.1 of Oncorhynchus nerka. Classification (NCBI taxonomy): domain Eukaryota; kingdom Metazoa; phylum Chordata; class Actinopteri; order Salmoniformes; family Salmonidae; genus Oncorhynchus; species Oncorhynchus nerka. Next base: position 21,766,564 of record NC_088399.1, read on the forward strand.
CATTTCACACCATCTGCACTGGGTACAAATGGGAACGGAAATCTAAAACAATTAGCTATTTCTGCCTTTAACAACCCTACATGCAGGGGAAATGAAAAAGCAAATATAATACAATCTACAAGGAAAGAGTAATGGTTGTCAGAATACTTATGATTGTAGAATTGTATTAAAGAGGGGGGAGAGAGAGGAGTGGGGGGGAGAGGCAGAGAGAGAGGCAGAGTGAGAGAAGCAGCGAGAGGGAGAGAGAGAGAGGGGGTGGAGGAGAGGGGAGAGGGAGAGAGAGAGCTAAAGAGATAAAGAAAGAGTGGAGTAGTAGGCCATGTGCAGAACCTACAGAAAATGCTTTTATGCTGACAAATCCATTTTCCTTTTGTATTCTCTATCTGGCCATGAGAAACAAGTTCAACGTCTGCAATTGGAGGGTGAATTGAATGCCTCTATTATATCCTTTTGACTGCTAAACAAATGTGTCAACAGAAACCAGCAGACTGTACCCTATCAGAAGGTAGCTCTAGGATCTACTTTGTATCGGTCTGGTGTATCGGTCTGGAGTCCTCCTGACTTCACTGGGGGATGTATAGCTAGAAGTCTGAATGTTGTGTTGTAAGGACTGATTCCAAAATTGAGCTGCAACAAAATAAACTTTCCGTCAAATATGTGCAGCCGCTGGATGCTTATTCGAGGAGGGCTTCAGGGAATTTACCACAATAACATTATTTGATTCAAGAAAATGTAATTTATTTCTGTGTTATTACGATTTTACACCTGAACATTTGGTTAGTAGTTTGAGAAAAAGAAGAGCAGAAGAGTTTTAGGCTAACAGATGGAGATGTAAAGAGAAGATTGAGTGAGTAAAATAATGACTAAAGAGAAGAGTTGCAGGCTGACAGACTGGCTGGGATATTGTAGGATAAGTTCTTCTATATATATATATTAAAAAAAGAGATATATGAGATTTGCTAGGTCTATTGTGTCGCAGCAGTTCAGAACTCAGCCAGATGGGGACAGTAGTGTTCTGTCTCTCAGGTTGCCCTCATTGAGTACTGAATTACCCTTGCCTCTCTTCTTCTATCCCTTCTATCTTTTCTTCTCTTTTTTCATTTCTCATATTCTCCTCTCTCTCTTGTTATAATGTTTCCTCATCTGTGAACAAAGACGATTTAACCTCACTCCAGTCATTGCTAAAAAAAAGTATGACAGTTCATTTTTACCCCATACATAATCCTAAATAATGTATTTCCAAAAGTATAGCAGTACTTCTAGGATTTAATATTAAATCACCGTAGCTCAAACAATGCAGTTGAACAAGTAAGACAAAGACACTAGTTGTAGCACAACAGTGAATTATGCAACAGTAGCATGTAGTCCAATAGCATGTAGTCCAATAGCATGTAGTCCAATAGCATATTGTCTCCAGACTAGCTGTGTCAACACAATAACATAGTGGTACATGTGTTATCCACACCAGACAACAATAATGAGAAAGTCTCAGGCCAGCCAAGGACATGGCTCTGGGGTGACTCTCTGAAATGAGCTTCTGGAGAGGGCGACCGGCTAGCTGGAGAGGGGAGGGAGGAGGAGGGAGGAAGGGGGGGAGCAAGGAGGAGTGGAGGGGGGAGTCTGGGGTGATTTACTGAAATTAGTTTCTGGAGAGGGGGCTCTGGGCTCACCTGAGAAGAGGAGGGGAAGAGAAGGAGAGCGAGGGGGGAGAGGGTTGGGGTGGTGCCGAGCTAGCGTCACTGAAATAGATTTGGTGAAGGGGCTGGTGAAGGGGCTCACCTGAGAAGGGTTAGGAGGTGAGGAAGGAGGGGAAGAGAGGAGGGGTGCAGAGCGAGAGCGTCAGTGAAATTGATTTGTAGTGCTTGTGTAGATTAGCCAACACGTCGGTCCCATCGACCCCAGACTCGCTCTGCAAAAAGGCCTTTGCTTCGTTCATTATAATTTTTCCCAATTGTTAGCACACATTTGCTGAAACTACATCTCAGGTACTCAAAACTCTAAATACAAAACACAATACAGTTAGCCAATTTCCCCAAACCCCACAGACATCTTGCAAAATGAAATACAGAAATCAAAATAATGTACTCCCTGCTCAAAATTAAACAATGCATACAAATGAAATACACTCACACATCAAATTAATCTAACTTAGTGACAATCGAGATCACACTTATGTGACATATTCAAAACACCACTATCAGAACATATTTTAGTGTAAAACTAAGATTGTGTTGTTATACTGTATATTGTTAGTGCACTCAAACAAGAAAATAACACAAATGCAAAAATGTATGTTTTATATTTCAATATGACTCAATACATTTCAAACAGCATACTGTAAGCACACATACAGCAAAAATCTAAACATACAGTAAATATACACTGCTCAAAAAAATAAAGGGAACACTTAAACAACACAATGTAACTCCAAGTCAATCACACTTCTGTGAAATCGAACTGTCCACTTAGGAAGCAACACTGAATGACAATAAATTTCACATGCTGTTGTGCAAATGGAATAGACAACAGGTGGAAATTATAGGCAATTAGCAAGACACCCCCAATAAAGGAGTGGTTCTGCAGGTGGTGACCACAGACCACTTCTCAGTTCCTATGCTTCCTGGCTGATGTTTTGGTCACTTTTGAATGCTGGCGGTGCTTTCACTCTAGTGGTAGCATGAGACGGAGTCTACAACCCACACAAGTGGCTCAGGTATAGCAGCTCATCCAGGATGGCACATCAATGCGAGCTGTGGCAAGAAGGTTTGCTGTGTCTGTCAGCGTAGTGTCCAGAGCATGAAGGCGCTACCAGGAGACAGGCCAGTACATCAGGAGACATGGAGGAGGCCGTAGGAGGGCAACAACCCAGCAGCAGGACCGCTACCTCTGCCTTTGTGCAAGGAGGAGCAGGAGGAGCACTGCCAGAGCCCTGCAAAATGACCTCCAGCAGACCACAAATGTGCATGTGTCTGCTCAAATGGTCAGAAACAGACTCCATGAGGGTGGTAATGAGGGCCCGACGTCCACAGGTGAGGGTTGTGCTTACAGCCCAACACCGTGCAGGACGTTTGGCATTTGCCAGAGAACACCAAGATTGGCAAATTCGCTACTGGCGCCATGTGCTCTTCACAGATGAAAGCAGGTTCACACTGAGCCCATGTGACAGACGTGACAGAGTCTGGAGACGCCGTGGAGAACGTTCTGCTGCCTGCAACATCCTCCACCATGACCGGTTTGGCGGTGGGTCAGTCATGGTGTGGGGTGGCATTTCTTTGGGGGTCCTCCATGTGCTCGCCAGAGGTAGCCAGACTGCCATTAGGTACCGAGATGAGATCCTCAGACCCCTTGTGAGACTATATGCTGGTGCGGTTGGCCCTGGGTTCCTCCTAATGCAAGACAATGCTAGACCTCATGTGGCTGGAGTGTGTCAGCAGTTCCTGCAAGAGGAAAGCATTGATGCTATGGACTGGCCCGCCCGTTCCCCAGACCTGAATCCAATTGAGCACATCTGGGAAATCATGTCTCGCTCCATCCACCAACTCCGCGTTGCACCACAGACTGTCCAGGAGTTGGCGGATGCTTTAGTCCAGGCCTGGGAGGAGATCCCTCAGAAGACCATCCGCCACCTCATCAGGAGCATGCCCAGGCGTTGTAGGGAGGTCATACAGGCACGTGGCGGCCACACACACTACTGAGCCTCATTTTGACTTGTTTTAAGGACATTACATCAAAGTTGGATCAGCCTGTAGTGTGGTTTTCCACTTTAATTTAGAGTGTGATTTCAAATCCAGACCTCCATGGGTTGATAAATTTGATTTCCATCGATAATATTTGTGTGATTTTGTTGTCAGCACATTCAACTATGTAAAGAAAAAAGTATTTAATAAGAATATTTCATTCATTCAGATCTAGGATGTGTTATTTTAGTGTTCCCTTTATTTTTTTGAGCAGTGTATTTTGCATGTACAAAGGAAGAAAAATTGGCCTATTTGTACTACAGTACTGTATGTTAGATTAATTGTACTACAGTACTGTATGTTAGATTAATTGTACTACAGTACTGTATGTTAGATTAATTGTACTACAGTACTGTATGTTAGATTAATTGTACTACAGTACTGTATGTTAGATTAATTGTACTACAGTACTGTATGTTAGATTAATTGTACTACAGTACTGTATGTTAGATTAATTGTACGGAATAGATAAAGAAACTGTCAAAATACAGTAAAATCTAAATCAATAAACAAATACTCAAATGTGAAAACAAAATCAGTCATGTCTTGTGTTTTGGTTCGGCTACAGATTTTCATCAACATCACATGCGGTATTCTCCTTGGCCAGACAGTGGGGGAAATATCTTCTGGCATGACACATCCACCCCTGACAGGACTCTGCTGGAATGTCACCACAGGCCTCCTCCATTGCCTGGAGAAGGGCCATAGGTTCCACTGCCATACTAAAAAGAACACCTCAATGGGGTTGAGAAATGGGGAATACGGTGGGAGATAGAGAATTGTAAACCTGGGATGGTCATGGAACCAGTTGCGGACCTGAGCAGCCCGATGGAAACTCACGTTGTCCCAAATTAGAACATACATTTGCTGATCAGGATCACCTGGCCCTCTCTGCTCCGACTGAAAAAGATTGCAATTTAGGGAGTTCAGGAAATGAAGGAGATGGGCAGTGTTGTAGGGTCCAAGGGTGGTATGGCAGTGGAGGACCCCATTCTGGCTCATAGCTGCGCATATGGTGACATTTCCCCCAATGTGGCCAGGTAGCGCAATGATAGCGCTGACCAATGATGTTCCTTCCTCTCCTCCTCATCTTCAAAAAATTGAATCCAGCCTCATCTATGAATATGAGTTCCTGGGGGATGGGACTTGCATCCAACTCCATGAGTCTCCGAAATGACAATAAATACTGTAATTGCTAATGTTTTAGGAGTGTAATGCGAGTACATTACTTACTTGCACATATTTGTATAATTTATCCTTCACTCTCTGGGAATTCCTTTCAAATGGGACTTTGTAGATTTGCTTCATCCTGAAATTGTGTTTCTTAAGGATGTGAGCTATGATTGATAAGATCACTATGATGTGATGGAAGATGGCAGGGTTTTCAATAATCTGTTGTTGGATTTCCCGCAGTCTTATGTAATTATTTTCCCCTACCATTTGCACAATGGCAGCCTCCTTTTCGACTGTAAATAGACGAGTTCTACCAGCACGTTGTGGTCGTCTTTCAGTTCTACAAAAACAAAATAGCATACAGTACAGTAAACACAACAGTAATACAGTATACAAGATAAACATGTTACAAATAGCTCCCAATTTCATACATACTGTTATACATGAAACATGTATTGGAATCTACATTCTTTACTGAGCTTTATGTTGTATTACTGTCAAGTAGTAAAAATAGCAGATGTCTGCAGTATATACCTATTCTAATTTTGGAACGTCCAGATAATGGATGCTACGACGAAGCGGCTCAGATTGGGCTGCACTCTCTGCCTAGCCTCTCTCAAGGTCAAACCATGGTTGACCACATGGTCCACCACAGTAGCCTAAATTTAATCAGAGATTACTCTCACTTGGTCTTCCTCCACTTCTACCTCAATCTCCACCTCCACCTCTACCTCCACCTCTACCTCTATGTCTACCTCCACCTCTACCTCCATGTCTACCTCCACCTCCACCTCTACCTCTATGTCTACCTCCAACTCTACCTCCACCTCCATGTCTACCTACACCTCTACCTCTACCTCCACCTCCACCTCCACCTCCACCTCTACCTCCACCTCTACCTCCATGTCTACCTACACCTCTACCTCCACCTCCACCTCCACCTCCACCTCCACCTCTACCTCCACCTCTACTTCCACCTCTACCTCTATGTCTACCTCCACCTCCACGGTCCACCTCCACGTCCACCTCCACCTCTACCTCCACCTCCACCTCCACCTCCACCTCTACCTCTACCTCTACCTCTACCTCTACCTCCACCTCCACCTCTACCTCTACCTCTACCTCTCCCTCTACCTCTACCTCCACCTCCACCTCCACCTCTACCTCCACCTCAACCTCCACCTCAACCTCCACCTCAACCTCCACCTCCACCTCTACCTCTACCTCCACCTCTACCTCTATGTCTACCTCTACCTCCACCTCTACCTCCACCTCAACCTCCACCTCAACCTCCACCTCTACCTCTACCTCTACCTCTATATCTACCTCTACCTCTACCTCCACCTTCACCTCTACCTCTACCTCTATGTCTACGTCCACCTCCACGTCTACCTCCACGTCCACCTCTCCCTGCTAAGTTTGCTTCCATTGTTTTTCAAACACGTCCACCTCCACCTCCACCTCCACCTCCACCTCTACCTCTACCTCTACCTCTACCTCCACCTCCACCTCTACCTCTACCTCTACCTCCACCTCAACCTCCACCTCCACCTCCACCTCTACCTCTACCTCTACCTCCACCTCTACCTCTATGTCTACCTCTACCTCTACCTCTACCTCTACCTCTACCTCTACCTCCATCTCCACCTCCACCTCTACCTCTACCTCTATGTCTACGTCCACCTCCACGTCTACCTCCACGTCCACCTCTCCCTGCTAAGTTTGCTTCCATTGTTTTTCAAACACGTCCACCTCCACCTCTACCTCCACCTCTACCTCCACCTCTACCTCTACCTCTATGTCTACCTCCACCTCCACCTCCACGTCTACCTCCACCTCTCCCTGCTAAGTTTGCTTCCACTGTTTTTCAAACACAGTAGCACTGTAGCGTTTTTATCCATACCAAAAGTCTGATTTCATAGTGAACATTTCCGCAATTAGTGTTTGCACATGTGAAGAGTGAAATTGATCAGTTGGTAATTGAGCGTAGCTTGTTGAAGAGTGTTTCTTTTAATTTGCACACAAGATATTGTAGACGTGAAGGTTGTGCCAAAGGTGGAGAATTTTGTGTTGTGTTTTGCCAAATGTTTGTTATAGAATTGTAATCTGAGTGTAAAGCAAAACATGTGCCAGTAGTATTGCACATTTGGTGTATGGTTCTGCTAAATGAGTTACAGGTTTGGGTCATTGTGCCTCATGGGCCAGTTTTAGTGTCTAAACAATTGGGAAAAACTGTAATAACCCTGGATTTGGTGGTACGATTGAACCCTGTGAAACAGACTGTGTAAGGGATGTCCAAAAGACAGAGAGAGGATTAAAACACTCCTCTTGTGTCTCAGTCAGTCAGCCAGTCACTCAGTCAATCATTCACTCAGTCACTCACTGTCACTCACTCAGTCACTCAGTCACTCAGTCAGTCAGTCACTCAGTCACTCACTCACTCACTCACTCACTCACTCACTCACTCACTCACTCACTCACTCACTCACTCACTCACTCACTCACTCACTCACTCACTCACTCACTCACTCACTCACTCACTCACTCACTCACTCACTCACTCACTCACTCAATGGTTCTAAGGCACCTCTTGTTCCCTCTGCTGTTGTGGGACTTGCTAGAGGAGACTTTCTAGCAGTGGCACCATTTTGTGAGGTGAAAAAGCAGCTCTGAGCTAATGACCTATTCATTTTGTGGTGACAGGCAGAGGGAGTGTGCCTGGACTGTGACCATCTGGGCTGGTTTAGTTCTGTGGGGCCCGCTGGTGCTGCTTTACCTTTATGGAAATGATTCACCTATACGTTGTCCCTGAACATCTACTGAGCTGAATACTGCTATGGAATGTATGTCTATGATGAACTTGCTAGGTAGAAGCCACAAATCTAGTGTATTTACTGTAGGTATGTATTGATAAACCTCTGGCAGAGCTTGGTTTATGGTAGCGTCCCAGAAGGAAGCTGTGTAGGCATCATATGAGAGGCAGAACTAATGTATAGAACAACCTCCACATGAATATACAGCACAGCATATGTTCAGTATAATAGCCCATATGCCACGTGTACTTTCCACCTGATGCTCATGACATATGTATACAACTATACTGTGTGTAGTATGTGAATGTGTTTCCTGTGCATTTTTGCACAGTGGGTTTGTGCAAATGTACAATCTGTGAGATGTTTCACCTTGACATCCTGATATATATCTACGGCAGGCCTGGGCAATTATTTTCCATGGAGGGCCACATTAGAATATATTTTTGCCATCGCGGGCCAGAATCATATTACAGGATTATACATCATGTGTATGACTGTGTTGACACATATTTCTACTGTAAATCACGTCCAGATATGCTACTTATTTTACTTTTGTAAAATAACAAGCACAGAAATAAACCACATCCATGTTCTCCTTTTAGTAGATATTTTCAATATTAAATATGCAATGAAATACACGGAGGGAAAAGTGCATTCAGCACCACGGACAGAACTCTTGTTAACGGGTATGCACAAAAACACAAGAAAGAGAGAGAGCTCAACATTACATTTAAACTGCTCAATCAGTGTGAGGAGTGAAGTCTCTGATGGGCATTGACTAAAGCAGTGAAGTCAGGTATAGTTTCTGACGTCGCTATGCTGCAGGATTGCTGAGAGGTGAGAGTCAGTAAGAGATGATCTGTGCCTTGACTTGTTATATTTCATCAGTGAAAATGTCTGTTCACATACATACAGTGGGGAGAACAATTATTTGATACACTGCCGATTTTGCAGGTTTTCCTACTTACAAACCATGTAGAGGTCTGTAATTTTTATCATAGGTACACTTCAACTGTGAGAGACGGAATCTAAAACAAAAATCCAGAAAATCACATTGTATGATTTTTAAGTAATTAATTTGCGTTTTATTGCATGACATAAGTATTTGATATATCAGAAAAGCAGAACTTAATATTTGGTGCAGAAACCTTTGTTTGCAATTACAGAGAGCATACGTTTCCTGTAGTTCTTGACCAGGTTTGCACACACTGCAGCAGCGATTTTGTCCCACTCGTCCATACAGACCTTCTCCAGATCCTTCAGGTTTCGGGGCTGTCGCTGGGCAATACGAAATTTCAGCTCCCTCCAAATATTTTCTATTGGGTTCAGGTCTGGAGACTGGCTAGGCCACTCCAGGACCTTGAGATGCTTCTTACGGAGCCACTCCTTAGTTGCCCTGGCTGTGTGTTTCGGGTCATTGTCATGCTGGAAGACTCAGCCACGACCCATCTTCAATGAAGGAGGTTGGTGTGCCAAGAGGGAAGGAGGTTGTTGGCCAAGATCACGCGATACATGGCCCCATCTATCCTCCCCTCAATATGGTGCAGTCGTCCTGTCCCCTTTGCAGAAAAGCATCCCCAAAGAATGGAGTTTCCACCTCCATGCTTCACGGATGGTGTTCTTGGAGTTGTACTCGTCCTTCTTCTTCCTCCAAACATGGCGAGTGGAGTTTAGACCAAAAAGCTCTATTTTTGTCTCATCCGACCACATGACCTTCTCCCATTATTCCTCTGGATCATCTAGATGGTAATTGGCAAACTTCAGAGGGCCTGGACATGTGCTGGCTTGAGCAGGGGGACCTTGCGTGTGCTGCAGGATTTTAATCCATGACGGCGTAGTGTGTTACTAATGGTTTTCTTTGAGACTGTGGTCCCAGCTCTCTTCAGGTCATTGACCAGGTCCTGCCGTGTAGTTCTGGGCTGATCCCTCACCTTCCTCATGATCATTGATGCCCCACGAGGTGAGATCTGGCATGGAGCCCCAGACCGAGGGTGATTGACCGTCATCTTGAACTTCTTCCATTTTCTAATAATTGCGCCAACAGTTGTTGCCTTTTCACCAAGCTATTGCCTATTGTCCTGTAGCCCATCCCAGCCTTGTGCAGGTCTACAATTTCACCCTGATGTCCTTACACAGCTCTCTGGTCTTGGCCAATGTGGAGAGGTTGGAGTCTGTTTAATTGTTTAATTGAGTATGTGGACAGGTGTCTTTTATACAGGTAATGAATTCAAACAGGTACAGTTAATCCTGGAGAACAGGAGGGCTTCTTAAAGAAAAACTAACAGGTCTGTGAGAGCCGAATTCTTACAGGTTGGTAGGTGATCAAATACTTATGTCATGCAATAAAATGCAAGTTAATTACTTAAAAATCATACAATGTGATTTTCTGGATTTTTGTTTTAGATTCCGTCTCTCACAGTTGAAGTGTACCTATGATAAAAATTACAGACCTCTACATGCTTTGTAAGAAGGAAAACCTGCAAAATCGGCAGTGTATCAAATACTTGTTCTCCCCACTGTATGTTGACCAAAACAGTACAAACATCTTCTGAGCATGACTCCTAATCTTTGGAATGTTTTGTTCATCGAGAGATTCATAGAACCTCGTCAGTGACAGTGTTTTGAATAGTTCTCCAATCATTGCATCAGACTGAAGCTCGATAAGCTTAAGTTGCAGGTCAGTGGGAGAGTTATCCACATTGAAGGTGAAAGGAGAGGAAACCAACATCATGTCATTTTCCAACACTTTTAAAATCCTCAAAAACAAAGACAAAACTCACCGTTCAAAGCACCCATCAGCGATGTACACTCCCCCCTGCTGGTTATCTGATAGGGAACAGATTAGTAGTGTCGGAAGGTGGGTGAGATTGTTGGCTTCTACTTGATGGGCTAGGAGTAATTTTCCCTTGAAGACTTTGACAAGGCTGTACATCTGATGTGTAAAAAGGACCTTCCCTTGTAATTTGGAATTCAATTCATTCATGAGGGCCATGATCTCCACAGTGAAGGCAAAATCAGACAACAATTCTTTATCTTGCAGTTGAGGGAAATCCACATATTTCCTTTCATTTGCAAAAACTCAGCAATCTCCGACCTTTTAAGCACCTTCCCTGAACTGAGCCATCTCACGTTGTATGGTAGGGGAGATCTGCATTACCCGACTCTGTGTCTTCCAACAGTGAGACAAACCGCCTGTGGTTTAAAGATTTTGCTCTTATGAAGTTTACCACTTTAGTGACTGTATCCACAACATGGCTCATTTTCAGAACACATTTATAGAGCACCTCATGATGGATAATGCAATGCAGGAAAATAATTTTCTGATCTGGGTTCAGCTCAGCTAATTGATCTTGAATCCTTTTCAAAAGGCCAACGTTTTTTCCTGTCATGTTTGGGCAGTGGTCACACTGGATAACTTTTCAAAACTCAGTCCCAGCTTGGTCACACTTATTAATAACCTCCTTCAATAAATCTTTCCCTGTGGTTGTGCTCCTCAGTGACTGCGCTGAAGCAAGCTCCTCTGTAATGTCAAGCTCTGAGGTTATGCCTTGTAAGAATATCAACAACTGCACCGTGTCACCTGCATCACTGCTCTCATCCAGGGCCAAGGAGAAATAGGTGAAATCCTTAACCTTATCTTTCAACTGTTGTGCCATATCATATGCGATGTCCTCAACACTCTGTTACGAGATTGTGTTTAGAGGTGAAGGAGTCAAGTGCAGGAGAGCAGAGATGTCCGAGTAGCGTTTTTAAATAGGCAAGTCAAATCAAATCAAATCAAATGTATTTATATAGCCCTTCGTACATCAGCTGATATCTCAAAGTGCTGTACAGAAACCCAGCCTAAAACCCCAAACAGCAAGCAATGCAGGTGTAGAAGCACGGTGGCTAGGAAAAACTCCCTAGAAAGGCCAAAACCTAGGAAGAAACCTAGAGATGAACCAGGCTATGTGGGGTGGCCAGTCCTCTTCTGGCTGTGCCGGGTGGAGATTATAACAGAACATGGCCAAGATGTTCAAATGTTCATAAATGACCAGCATGGTCGAATAATAATAAGGCAGAACAGTTGAAACTGGAGCAGCAGCACGGCCAGGTGGACTGGGGACAGCAAGGAGTCATCATGTCAGGTAGTCCTTGGGCATGGTCCTAGGGCTCAGGTCCTCCGAGAGAGAGAAAGAAAGAGAGAAGGAGAGAATTAGAGAACGCACACTTAGATTCACACAGGACACCGAATAGGACAGGAGAAGTACTCCAGATATAACAAACTGACCCTAGCCCCCCGACACATAAACTACTGCAGCATAAATACTGGAGGCTGAGACAGGAGGGGTCAGGAGACACTGTGGCCCCATCCGAGGACACCCCCGGACAGGGCCAAACAGAAAGGATATAACCCCACCCACTTTTCCAAAGCACAGCCCCCACACCACTAGAGGGATATCTTCAACCACCAACTTACCATCCTGAGACAAGGCTGAGTATAGCCCACAAAGATCTCCGCCATGGCACAACCCAAGGGGGGGCGCCAACCCAGACAGGATGACCACATCAGTGAATCAACCCACTCAGGTGACGCACCCCTTCCAGGGACGGCATGAGAGAGCCCCAGTAGGCCAGTGACTCAGCCCCTGTAATAAGGTTAGAGGCAGAGAATCCCAGTGGAAAGAGGGGAACCGGCCAGGCAGAGACAGCAAGGGCGGTTCGTTGCTCCAGAGCCTTTCCATTCACCTTCCCACTCCTGGGCCAGACTACACTCAATCATATGACCCACTGAAGAGATGAGTCTTCAGTAAAGACTTAAAGGTTGAGACCGAGTTTGCGTCTCTGACATGGGTAGGCAGACCGTTCCATAAAAATGGAGCTCTATAGGAGAAAGCCCTGCCTCCAGCTGTTTGCTTAGAAATTCTAGGGACAATTAGGAGGCCTGCATCTTGTGACCGTAGCGTACGTGTAGGTATGTACGACAGGACCAAATCAGAGAGATAGGTAGGAGCAAGCCCATGTAATGCTTTGTAGGTTAGCAGTAAAACCTTGAAATCAGCCCTTGCTTTGACAGGAAGCCAGTGTAGAGAGGCTAGCACTGGAGTAATATGATCACATTTTTTGGTTCTAGTCAGGATTCTAGCAGCTGTATTTAGCACTAACTGAAGTTTATTTAGTGCTTTATCCTGGTAGCCGGAAAGTAGAGCATTGCAGTAGTCTAACCTAGAAGTGACAAAAGCATGGATGAATTTTTCTGCATCATTTTTGGACAGAAAGTCCACTAACATATAGTTCAGGTACAATACCAAAATAAACGCCCTCGACAAAAGAGACACCAGTTACTCACGGAAGGTGGAAAAACAATGCTCCTAAACTTATACACACTTGGTATAATATGTGAAAATAAACAAGGCACAACCTTAACGAGCAACATGACACGAATAATCCCGCCGTGTCACTGTTCGTCTTGACAGGGAAACATTTTCAAACGGTTCTCTCTCGTCGGGGCAAAGTATTACTGCAGAGTCGCTTAAACATTCTTTTATGAATTCGCCCTCAGTGAATGGCTTGCTATGTTTAGCAATTTTGTGGGACAGTACATAGCTAGCTCTCTGAATTCTGTCGATTGCTGAACGCAGCTTTGTGAAAGTCCTTGCTGCTTTTGCAACTGAGAAAGCAACTATTTTAATGCACTTGCCCTAGGGCTAGCAAGGGACACCATGCTACTGCTACTATGAGCCCCACACCGCTCACATAGGGCTAGCAAAGGGACACCATGATACTGCTACTCTGAGCCCCACACCGCTCACATAGGGCTAGCAAAGGGACACCATGTTACTGCTACTCTGAGCCCCACACTGCTCACATAGGGCTAGCAAGGGAGACCATGCTACTGCTACTCTGAGCCCCACATCGCTCACATAGGGCTAGCAAGGGAGACCATGCTACTGCTACTCTGAGCCCCACACCGCTCACATAGGGCTAGCACCATCGACAATATAACATCTAGTTCTCACACAATTCTCAGTTAGAAATATATTTCTTGGGAGAAATTAGTACTACAGTTGAAGTCGGAAGTTTACATACACCTTAGCCAAATACATTTAAACTAAATTCTTCACAATCCCTGACATTTAATCCCAGTAAAAATTCCCTGTAAATCACCAATTTATGTTAAGAATGTGAAATCAGAATAATAGTAGAGAGAATGATTTATTTCAGCTTTTATTTCTTTCATCACATTCCCAAATGTTAAATCAAGTCAAACGTTTCGGGTAGCCTTCCACAAGCTTCCCACAATAAACTGGGTGAATTTTGGCCCATTCCTCCTGACAGAGCTGGGGTAACTGAGTCAGGTTTGTTGGCCTCCTTGCTCACACACACTTTTTCAGTTCTGCCAACACATTGTCTTTAAGATTGAGGTCAGGGCTTTGTGATGGACATTCCAATACCTTGACTTTGTTGTCCTTAAGCCATTTTGCCACAACTTTGGAAGCATGCTTTGGGTCATTGTCCATTTGGAAAACCCATTTGCGACCAGGCTTTAACTTCCTGACTGATGTCTTGAGATGTTGCTTCAATATATCCACATAGTTTTCCATCCTCATGACGCCATCTATTTTGTGAAGTGCATCAGTCCCTCCTGCAGCAAAGCACCCCCACAACATGATGCTGCCACCCACGTCCTTCTAGGTTGGGATGGTGTTCTTCGGCTTGCAAGCCTCCCCCTTTTTCTCCAAACATAAAGTTGGTCATTATGGCTAAACAGTTCTATTTTTGTTTCATCAGACCAGAGGACATTAGTCCAAAAAGTATGATCATTGTCCCCATGTGCAGTTGCAAACCGTAGTCTGGCTTTTTTATGGCAGTTTTGGAACAGTGGCATCTTCCTTAATGAGTGGCCTTTCAGTTTATGTTGATATAGGACTCGTTTTACTGTGGATATAGATACTTTTGTACCTGTTTCCTCCAGCATCTTCACAAGGTCCTTTGCTGTTGTTCTGGGATTGATTTGCACTTTTCACACCAAAGTACGTTCATCTCTAGGAAACAGACCGCATCTCCTTCCTGAGCGGTATGATGGCTGTGTGGTCCCATGGTGTTTATACTTGCGTACAGATGAACGTGGTATCTTCAGGCATTTGGAAATTGCTGCCAAGGATGAACCAGACTTGTGGAGGTCTACAATTTTTTTTCTGAGTTCTTGGCTAATTTCTTTTGATTTTCCCATGATGTCAAGCAAAGAGGCGCTGAGTTTGAAGGTAGGCCTTGAAACACATCCACAGGTACACCTCCAATTGATTCAAATGATGTCAATTAGCCTATCAGAAGCTTCCCTTGGGTTGTGCTGTGGCGGAGATCTTTGTGGGCTATACTCGGCCTTGTCTCAGGATGGTAAGTTGGTGGTTGAAGATATCCCTCTAGTGGTGTGGGGGCTGTGCTTTGGCAAATTGGGTAGGGTTATATCCTTCCTGTTTGGCCCTGTCCGGGGATATCATCGGATGGGGCCACAGTGTCTCCTGACCCCTCCTGTCTCAGCTTCCAGTATTTATTCCGCAGTAGTTTATGTGTCAGGGGGCTAGGGTCAGTTTGTTATATCTGGAGTACTTCTCCTGTCTTATCCGGTATCCTGTGTGAATTTAAGTATGCTCTCTCTAATTCTCTCCTTCTCTCTTTCTTTCTCTCTCTCTGAGGATCTGAGCGCTAGGACCATGCCTCAGGACTACCTGGCATGATGACTCCTTGCTGTTCCCAGTCCACCTGGCCGTGCTGCTGCTCCAGTTTCAACTGTTCTGCCCGCGGCTATGGAATCCTGACCTGTCCACCGGACGTGCTACCTGTCCCAGACCTGCTGTTTTCAAATCTCTAGAGACAGCAGGAGTGGTAGAGATACTCTTAATGATCGGCTATGAAAAGCCAACTGACATTTACTCCTGAGTTGCTGACTTGCTGCACCCTCGACAACTACTGTGATTATTATTATTTGACCATGCTGGTCATTTATGAACATTGGAACATCTTGGCCACGTTCTGTTATAATCTCCACCCGGCACACCCAGAAGAGGACTGGAGGACTGGCCACCCCACATAGCCTGGTTCCTTAGTGTTGACTGTGCCGTCTGACCCACTGGAATTGTGATACAGTGAATGATAAGTGAAATAATCTGTCTGTAAACAATTGTTGGAAAAATTACTTAATTAAAGTGTACCTGTGCTTTGTGTTTTGGGCTTTTGTGCCCTTGTCGATTGCGCAGATGATTACGGGTCTCATCCCGTGTGTTAATCATTGTGCTCGTGTTATGTATTCGAGGTACTCCTCAAACTTATATTTGGGTTTCAACCCTGTGTTTTTGTTACGTGTTTGTTTGGTCTTCGTCCCCGCGCGTTTACACGGCACGCCGTAATTTGGGCTAAATTAAAAAAAATATTTTGCATTCCTGCGTCTGTCTCCCGATCCTTCATGCCAACATGACATAGAGTACAGTATATTGCAGGGGTAGAGAACCGTTAGTCTGAACAGAAAAGCACTGCAGGATTAATTGTATCCAAGAACAATTAAAACCGAGAAGCAGTTCACAGTACAGAAGTGGAGTGTTGCTGTACAGCTGCTTAGCTATACAGAGAAAAGGCTTAGAGCAGTGTTATTGGAACTAAGGGCAGAAGTGCACAGGCAGAAGTCTACTGTGGCTAGTGAACTCTATTGAACTGAGCAAAGGTGTCATCAGTACAGCAGACATTTATTTGTCAAGGGGGTCTAGATGGAGACAGCAGGCTGATCACGCAACCTAGTTTGTGAACCACTGGGCTCAACAGCTCTGGTCCAGGGCTCAAGCTGCATGAACACTCTGGACCAGAGCTATTTGCTCGAGATATCCATGAATGGTTTTATGAATAGCATTGGAGCACAAACAGAAATAAAGTATTAACATTTCCATGTTAAAGGCCCCATGAGCACAAACATGCAAAGTTCATAGGAGCATGACACATTGGGTGTCAAATGAAAGCTACAATGCTTTATTGTTGTTGAAATTAAGGCATATATACTGTATATACATTTTCAATCATCCTAATATTTCTATAATTCCTAATTCCTTTATTTTACTTTTACTTTTTGTGTGTATTGTTAGATATTATTGCACTGTTGGAGTTAGGAACACAAGCATCTCACTACACATGCAATTTTATTTATTTATTTATTTCACCTTTATTTAACCAGGTAGGCAAGTTGAGAACAAGTTGTCATTTACAATTGCGACCTGGCCAAGATAATGCAAAGCAGTTCGACACATACAACGACACAGAGTTACACATGGAGTAAAACAAACATAAAGTCAATAATACAGTATAAACAAGTCTATATACGATGTGAGCAAATGAGGTGAGATAAGGGAGGTAAAGGCAAAAAAAGGCCATGGTGGCAAAGTAAATACAATATAGCAAGTAAAACACTGGAAAGGTAGATTGCAATGGAAGAATGTGCAGAGTAGAAATAAAAATAATGGGGTGCAAAGGTGCAAAATAAATAAATAAATTAAATACAGTAGGGAAAGAGGTAGTTGTTTGGGCTAAATTATAGGTGGGCTATGTACAGGTGCAGTAATCTGTGAGCTGCTCTGACAGTTGGTGCTTAAAGCTAGTGAGGGAGATAAGTGTTTCCAGTTTCAGAGATGTTTGTAGTTCGTTCCAGTCATTGGCAGCAGAGAACTGGAAGGAGAGGCGGCCAAAGAAAGAATTGGTTTTGGGGGTGACTAGAGAGATATATCTGCTGGAGCGTGTGCTACAGGTGGGAGATGCTATGGTGACCAGCGAGCTGAGATAAGGGGGGACTTTACCTAGCAGGGTCTTGTAGATGACATGGAGCCAGTGGGTTTGGCGACGAGTATGAAGCGAGGGCCAGCCAACGAGAGCGTACAGGTCGCAATGGTGGGTAGTATATGGGGCTTTGGTGACAAAATGGATTGCACTGTGATAGACTGCATCCAATTTGTTGAGTAGGGTATTGGAGGCTATTTTGTAAATGACATCGCCAAAGTCGAGGATGGGTAGGATGGTCAGTTTTACAAGGGTATGTTTGGCAGCATGAGTGAAGGATGCTTTGTTGCGAAATAGGAAGCCAATTCTAGATTTAACTTTGGATTGGAGATGTTTGATATGGGTCTGGAAGGAGAGTTTACAGTCTAGCCAGACACCTAGGTACTTATAGATGTCCACATATTCTAGGTCGGAACCATCCAGGGTGGTGATGCTAGTCGGGCGTGCGGGTGCAGGCAGCGAACGGTTGAAAAGCATGCATTTGGTTTTACTAGCGTTTGAGAGCAGTTGGAGGCCACGGAAGGAGTGTTGTATGGCATTGAAGCTCGTTTGGAGGTTAAATAGCACATTGTCCAAGGAAGGGCCGGAAGTATACAGAATTGTGTCGTCTGCGTAGAGGTGGATCAGGGAATCGCTCGCAGCAAGAGCAATATCATTGATATATACAGAGAAAATAGTCGGCCCGAGAATTGAACCCTGTGGCACCCCCATAGAGACTGCCAGAGGACCGGACAGCATGCCCTCCGATTTGACACACTGAACTCTGTCTGCAAAGTAGTTGGTGAACCAGGCAAGGCAGTCATCAGAAAAACCGAGGCTGCTGAGTCTGCCGATAAGAATATGGTGATTGACAGAGTCGAAAGCCTTGGCAAGGTCGATGAAGACGGCTGCACAGTACTGTCTTTTATCGATGGCGGTTATGATATCGTTTAGTACCTTGAGCGTGGCTGAGGTGCACCCGTGACCGGCTCGGAAACCAGATTGCACAGCGGAGAAGGTACGGTGGGATTCGAGATGGTCAGTGACCTGTCGGTTGACTTGGCTTTCGAAGACCTTAGATAGGCACAGGATGGATATAGGTCTGTAACAGTTTGGGTCCAGGGTGTCTCCCCCTTTGAAGAGGGGGATGACTGCGGCAGCTTTCCAATCCTACAGTAAATAAAGGTAGTACAGTGCAGTACAGTACAGTACAGTACAGTAAATAAAGGTAGTATAGTTCAGTACAGTACAGTCCTGTAGTGTACTGCACAATAGAATAGAATAGAGTGGAGTAGAGTTTAATACAGGACACAGTAGAGCACACTAGAGTTGAGTACACTTTAATGTACTTTACTTTGCTAAACTATACTGTAATATACTTAACTGAACTCTACTCTACTGTGCTGTGCTGTACTCTACTCTACTGATCTCTACTATGCTGTACTTTGATGTCCAAATTTGGAAAACATAGACTGTGATTGCTTCAGATTTGGTCCGGTTCGGACCAACCAAATTTGGTCTTGTTTGGTGGTGGATCTCATTAAAATAATTGCCAGTATGTAGAATAATGGCCAAATATGCAAAGGAGGATATTGCATATTTCTACCTGTGTGAACCAGTTTAGGATACTTCACCATGAAGAGGATGACATTCATATCCATCATGATGCATTTCTGTGTTGTGCAGATCAGGGACCAATGATAATATTCCATTACCGCAATTCTATAACCGGGTGTAAATTAACTTCACTTACTGTAGGTCAATAAGCAAAATAGATTTTTTCAAACTCAAGTTGCCATGGCACATCTGACACCCCATTCTTTCTGTATACATGTTTCAATCTTCATTCAGAGCAGATATTTAACACGTGGTCACATAACAAACTGAGGGAGATTTTACAGAACTCTGTATCAGCCTAGTTCTTCTAGTAAATGTGTTTTTGTAAAACTTTCTTTGTTAAAAGTAGTCCTTGTGCATATTGTATCATTTCCTAAACTTTGAAATCAATGGTTTTTGCTTGGCATTCATTTTAAGTGAAAAATCAGTCTCAGCACAATTTCGTTACCGTGGAACTGGCAGTAACCATTCAAAGGGAACTACTGAAATCTACAATGGAAAACCATAGTGAATTGAAAACCGTAGTGAAGTTATCTAGTTATGGCCATCATTACTGCACCACTTCTGCTCCCATCTCTCCCTTTCACATTTCCCATTCTTTCTACTCGCTCTCCTCTGTACTCAATCTCTTCTCCTCTCTCGTCCTTTGCCTCTCTCATTCCCCCAGGCTACTCTGGCCTGAAGGCCCCCCGATCCACAGATGGAGTGATGATGTGTTCTCTCTTCTGTTCTCTCCTCTCTCAAGCTAGCCCAGCTATCTCAGAGGTAGAGAGGAAGAGTTATTCTCTCTTCCCCCCCTGTTTCTGTCTCTCTCTCAGGGAGGAGGAGAAGGCAATGACAAGGTTAATGGGTTTTGCCCCGTGGCTTCGTTCTGATGTCTGCATCCAAGAGGGATCCTGAGATAGACAACATTGATGGTAGTTGTGGTATTCTATATCTGTTTACTGCAAGCATCAATTATTCCACAGGGCTCGCATACACAAAGATAATGCAGGAACAATCCTCTAATATACCGATATATGCAACGGAAAACTTAAGTTGTTTAGATTTAATAAGGTCAGTGACCTTTTGAAGGAGTAGTAGGAAATTGTTGAAAGTTGTCAGCCATTCTCAATTTCTGGGGCATACTGTACATCAATGTGTCTTCCTGCTTTATATACTTATGTAATCTCAGAAGTACAAAAAAGAAGACTATCCCTCCATTTCACATCCATTTCTTATCCTCACACATAAAACATGACACCCCCTATGGAGCTTTTCCCCTTTAAAAGTGCCTTTAAACCTAGACCTACAGTATAGTAACCTCCATTATTTTGTTAACATCCAACCCAAGCCCTGGCGTGTATATGATCCATTTTAAGAATTCTCTCAGTTGTTATTCAGGTATGGTGTGTGTCAGTGATCCATCTAAAAAATATGTAAATAAGAGAGGACGCTGGGATGGCTTCTCTCTCTCCCTGGAGCAGGCTGAGTGGAACTGAAATGAGGGTTGTGTCCCAAATGGAACTCTATTCCCTATTTAGTGCACTACTTTCGATCAGGGCCCATAGGGGCTCTGGTAAAAAAAAGTATTGCACTATATAAGGAATAGAGAGGCATTTGGGATGTATCTGAGGAGTCATGTTTGATTACCATGACAATCCATTCATTTACTGGCCCTGACACATATCACACAGTATCAAGTCCCTCGATACAAACAAACAGAGTAGACCGAGGTTTCTGAATATGAATGCAACTGACTGATTCACTTCCCAACTTCAGAAACTAGAAACTAGTTTTATAACCATCCCTCAAGGGCAAATGGCACATTACCAATATACACGATTACCCCAATATACATATCCTCTATTCACAGATGATGATTCATCCCTATAATGCATCCCTATAAGTAACATAGGAAGAGATAGGAAGGGGGAAAACACTTTCACTGCAGAATTTACTCACTACTTGGCACTGAAACTCATTCATTTAAGTCACCTGGGGAGTTATGTTTTCATTGGCTAATACAGCTCTATCTGTAAGCTAATTGGCTGAGCTGGAGTGGCTCCATGTATCTATTTCCTTATCATTACCTTGTTTATTTCAGACATGGAGGCAGCTATCAACCCCCTGCCATTTCCCCATCCTATTTAGACACCTCCCTCCTTAGGAAGGAGTGGCGTTGATTATAGTTAGGGAATTGATACACCCAGAAACTCTGGGCCCTATAGTTTAGGACCATGAGTTTTCCCTTGACAACATGTCCTAACCAGGAAACACTCTGGGCCTTAGATGTAGGTTATTATAGACCAGTAAAAACTCTCTGGGCACTAGCAATAGCTTATTATTGAAATATTCTGGACCGTAGTAGCTTAATATTGACCAGAAAACACTCAGGGCTCTAGTTATAGTTTATTATAGACCCGGAAGCACTCTGGTTCCTAGTTATAGCTTATTATTGAAACACTCTGGTTCCTAGTTATAGCTTATCTTAGACCAGGAAACACACTGGGCCCTAGTTATAGCTTATCTTAGACCAGGAAACACACTGGGCCCTAGTTATAGCTTATTATTGAAACACTCTGGTTCCTAGTTATAACTTATTATTGAAACACTCTGGTTCCTAGTTATAGCTTATTATTGAAACACTCTGGTTCCTAGTTATAGCTTATTATTGAAACACTCTGGGTCCTAGTTATATCTAATTATTGACCAGAAAACAATCTGGGCCCTAGTTATAGCTTATTATTGAAACACTCTGGTTCCTAGTTATAGCTTATTATTGAAACACTCTGGTTCCTAGTTATAGCTTATCTTAGACCAGGAAACACACTGGGCCCTAGTTATAGCTTATCTTAGACCAGGAAACACACTGGGCCCTAGTTATAGCTTATTATTGAAACACTCTGGTTCCTAGTTATAGCTTATTATTGAAACACTCTGGTTCCTAGTTATAGCTTATTATTGAAACACTCTGGTTCCTAGTTATAGCTTATTATTGAAACACTCTGGGTCCTAGTTATAGCTTATCTATTGACCAGGAAACACACTGGGCCCTAGTTATAGCTTATCTTAGACCAGGAAACACACTGGGCCCTAGTTATAGCTTATTATTGAAACACTCTGGTTCCTAGTTATAGCTTATTATTGAAACACTCTGGTTCCTAGTTATAGCTTATTATTGAAACACTCTGGTTCCTAGTTATAGCTTATTATTGAAACACTCTGGGTCCTAGTTATAGCTTATCTTAGACCAGGAAACACACTGGGCCCTAGTTATAGCTTATCTTAGACCAGGAAACACACTGGGCCCTAGTTATAGCTTATTATTGAAACACTCTGGTTCCTAGTTATAGCTTATTATTGAAACACTCTGGTTCCTAGTTATAGCTTATTATTGAAACACTCTGGTTCCTAGTTATAGCTTATTATTGAAACACTCTGGGTCCTAGTTATATCTAATTATTGACCAGAAAACAATCTGGGTCCTAGTTATATCTAATTATTGACCAGAAAACACTCTGGTTCCTAGTTATAGCTTATTATTGAAACACTCTGGTTCCTAGTTATAGCTTATTATTGAAACACTCTGGTTCCTAGTTATAGCTTATTATTGAAACACTCTGGTTCCTAGTTATAGCTTATTATTGAAACACTCTGGTTCCTAGTTATAGCTTATTATTGAAACACTCTGGTTCCTAGTTATAGCTTATTATTGAAACACTCTGGTTCCTAGTTATAGCTTATTATTGAAACACTCTGGTTCCTAGTTATAGCTTATTATTGAAACACTCTGGTTCCAAGTTATAGCTTATTATTGAAACACTCTGGTTCCTAGTTATAGCTTATTATTGAAACACTCTGGTTCCTAGTTATAGCTTATTATTGAAACACTCTGGTTCCTAGTTATAGCTTATCTTAGACCAGGAAACACACTGGGCCCTAGTTATAGCTTATCTTAGACCAGGAAACACACTGGGCCCTAGTTATAGCTTATTATTGAAACACTCTGGTTCCTAGTTATAACTTATTATTGAAACACTCTGGTTCCTAGTTATAGCTTATTATTGAAACACTCTGGTTCCTAGTTATAGCTTATTATTGAAACACTCTGGGTCCTAGTTATATCTAATTATTGACCAGAAAACAATCTGGGCCCTAGTTATAGCTTATCTTAGACCAGGAAACACACTGGGCCCTAGTTATAGCTTATCTTAGACCAGGAAACACACTGGGCCCTAGTTATAGCTTATTATTGAAACACTCTGGTTCCTAGTTATAGCTTATTATTGAAACACTCTGGTTCCTAGTTATAGCTTATCTTAGACCAGGAAACACACTGGGCCCTAGTTATAGCTTATCTTAGACCAGGAAACACACTGGGCCCTAGTTATAGCTTATTATTGAAACACTCTGGTTCCTAGTTATAGCTTATTATTGAAACACTCTGGTTCCTAGTTATAGCTTATTATTGAAACACTCTGGTTCCTAGTTATAGCTTATTATTGAAACACTCTGGGTCCTAGTTATATCTAATTATTGACCAGAAAACAATCTGGGTCCTAGTTATATCTAATTATTGACCAGAAAACACTCTGGTTCCTAGTTATAGCTTATTATTGAAACACTCTGGTTCCTAGTTATAGCTTATTATTGAAACACTCTGGTTCCTAGTTATAGCTTATTATTGAAACACTCTGGTTCCTAGTTATAGCTTATTATTGAAACACTCTGGTTCCTAGTTATAGCTTATTATTGAAACACTCTGGTTCCTAGTTATAGCTTATTATTGAAACACTCTGGTTCCTAGTTATAGCTTATTATTGAAACACTCTGGGCCCTAGTTATAGCTTATTATTGAAACACTCTGGTTCCTAGTTATAGCTTATTATTGAAACACTCTGGTTCCTAGTTATAGCTTATCTTAGACCAGGAAACACACTGGGCCCTAGTTATAGCTTATCTTAGACCAGGAAACACACTGGGCCCTAGTTATAGCTTATTATTGAAACACTCTGGTTCCTAGTTATAGCTTATTATTGAAACACTCTGGTTCCTAGTTATAGCTTATTATTGAAACACTCTGGTTCCTAGTTATAGCTTATTATTGAAACACTCTGGTTCCTAGTTATAGCTTATTATTGAAACACTCTGGTTCCTAGTTATAGCTTATTATTGAAACACTCTGGTTCCTAGTTATAGCTTATTATTGAAACACTCTGGTTCCTAGTTATAGCTTATTATTGAAACACTCTGGTTCCTAGTTATAGCTTATTATTGAAACACTCTGGTTCCTAGTTATAGCTTATTATTGAAACACTCTGGTTCCTAGTTATAGCTTATTATTGAAACACTCTGGTTCCTAGTTATAGCTTATTATTGAAACACTCTGGTTCCTAGTTATAGCTTATTATTGAAACACTCTGGTTCCTAGTTATAGCTTATCTTAGACCAGGAAACACACTGGGCCCTAGTTATAGCTTATCTTAGACCAGGAAACACACTGGGCCCTAGTTATAGCTTATTATTGAAACACTCTGGTTCCTAGTTATAGCTTATTATTGAAACACTCTGGTTCCTAGTTATAGCTTATTATTGAAACACTCTGGTTCCTAGTTATAGCTTATTATTGAAACACTCTGGGTCCTAGTTATATCTAATTATTGACCAGAAAACAATCTGGGTCCTAGTTATATCTAATTATTGACCAGAAAACACTCTGGTTCCTAGTTATAGCTTATTATTGAAACACTCTGGTTCCTAGTTATAGCTTATTATTGAAACACTCTGGTTCCTAGTTATAGCTTATTATTGAAACACTCTGGGTCCTAGTTATATCTAATTATTGACCAGAAAACAATCTGGGCCCTAGTTATAGCTTATCTTAGACCAGGAAACACACTTGGATGTAGTTAAAGCTTATTATTGAAACACTCTGGGTCCTAGTTATATCTAATTATTGACCAGAAAACAATCTGGGCCCTAGTTATAGCTTATCTTAGACCAGGAAACACACTGGGCCCTAGTTATAGCTTATTATTGAAACACTCTGGGTCCTAGTTATATCTAATTATTGACCAGAAAACAATCTGGGCCTTAGTTATAGCTTATCTTAGACCAGGAAACACACTGGGCCCTAGTTATAGCTTATTATTGAAACACTCTGGTTCCTAGTTATAGCTTATCTTAGACCAGGAAAGACACTGGGCCCTAGTTATAGCTTATTATTGAAACACTCTGGTTCCTAGTTATAGCTTATTATTGAAACACTCTGGTTCCAAGTTATAGCTTATTATTGAAACACTGTGGTTCCTAGTTATAGCTTATCTTAGACAAGGAAACACACTGGGCCCTAGTTATAGCTTATTATTGAAACACTCTGGTTCCTAGTTATAGCTTATTATTGAAACACTCTGGTTCCTAGTTATAGCTTATTATTGAAACACTCTGGTTCCTAGTTATAGCTTATTATTGAAACACTCTGGGTCCTAGTTATATCTAATTATTGACCAGAAAACAATCTGGGCCCTAGTTATAGCTTATCTTAGACCAGGAAACACACTGGGCCCTAGTTATAGCTTATCTTAGACCAGGAAACACACCGGGCCCTAGTTATAGCTTATTATTGAAACACTCTGGTTCCTAGTTATAGCTTATTATTGAAACACTCTGGTTCCTAGTTATAGCTTATTATTGAAACACTCTGGTTCCTAGTTATAGCTTATTATTGAAACACTCTGGGTCCTAGTTATATCTAATTATTGACCAGAAAACAATATGGGCCCTAGTTATAGCTTATTATTGAAACACTCTGGGTCCTAGTTATAGCTTATTATTGAAACACTCTGGGTCCTAGTTATATCTAATTATTGACCAGAAAACAATCTGGGCCCTAGTTATAGCTTATCTTAGACCAGGAAACACACTGGGTCCTAGTTATATCTAATTATTGAAACACTCTGGGTCCTAGTTATATCTAATTATTGACCAGAAAACAATCTGGGCCCTAGTTATAGCTCTTAGACCAGGAAACACACTGGGTCCTAGTTATATCTAATTATTGAAACACTCTGGGTCCTAGTTATATCTAATTATTGACCAGAAAACTTAGACCAGGAAACACACTAGGCTCTAGTTATAGCTTATTATTGAAACACTCTGGGTCCTAGTTATATCTAATTATTGACCAGAAAACAATCTGGGCCTTAGTTATAGCTTATCTTAGACCAGGAAACACACTGGGCCCTAGTTATAGCTTATTATTGAAACACTCTGGTTCCTAGTTATAGCTTATCTTAGACCAGGAAACACACTGGGCCCTAGTTATAGCTTATTATTGAAACACTCTGGTTCCTAGTTATAGCTTTTTATTGAAACACACTGGTTCCTAGTTATAGCTTATTATTGAAACACTCTGGTTCCTAGTTATAGCTTATTATTGAAACACTCTGGGTCCTAGTTATATCTAATTATTGACCAGAAAACAATCTGGGCCTTAGTTATAGCTTATCTTAGACCAGGAAACACACTGGGCCCTAGTTATAGCTTATTATTGAAACACTCTGGTTCCTAGTTATAGCTTATCTTAGACCAGGAAACACACTGGGCCCTAGTTATAGCATATTATTGAAACACTCTGGTTCCTAGTTATAGCTTATTATTGAAACACTCTGGTTCCTAGTTATAGCTTATTATTGAAACACTCTGGTTCCAAGTTATAGCTTATTATTGAAACACTCTGGTTCCTAGTTATAGCTTATTATTGAAACACTCTGGTTCCTAGTTATAGCTTATTATTGAAACACTCTGGTTCCTAGTTATAGCTTATTATTGAAACACTCTGGTTCCAAGTTATAGCTTATTATTGAAACACTGTGGTTCCTAGTTATAGCTTATCTTAGACAAGGAAACACACTGGGCCCTAGTTATAGCTTATTATTGAAACACTCTGGTTCCTAGTTATAGCTTATTATTGAAACACTCTGGTTCCTAGTTATAGCTTATTATTGAAACACTCTGGTTCCTAGTTATAGCTTATTATTGAAACACTCTGGGTCCTAGTTATATCTAATTATTGACCAGAAAACAATCTGGGCCCTAGTTATAGCTTATCTTAGACCAGGAAACACACTGGGCCCTAGTTATAGCTTATCTTAGACCAGGAAACACACTGGGCCCTAGTTATAGCTTATTATTGAAACACTCTGGTTCCTAGTTATAGCTTATTATTGAAACACTCTGGTTCCTAGTTATAGCTTATTATTGAAACACTCTGGTTCCTAGTTATAGCTTATTATTGAAACACTCTGGGTCCTAGTTATATCTAATTATTGACCAGAAAACAATATGGGCCCTAGTTATAGCTTATTATTGAAACACTCTGGGTCCTAGTTATAGCTTATTATTGAAACACTCTGGGTCCTAGTTATATCTAATTATTGACCAGAAAACAATCTGGGCCCTAGTTATAGCTTATCTTAGACCAGGAAACACACTGGGCCCTAGTTATAGCTTATATTGAAACACTCTGGGTCCTAGTTATATCTAATTATTGACCAGAAAACAATCTGGGCCCTAGTTATAGCTTATCTTAGACCAGGAAACACACTGGGTCCTAGTTATATCTAATTATTGAAACACTCTGGGTCCTAGTTATATCTAATTATTGACCAGAAAACAATCTGGGCCCTAGTTATAGCTTATCTTAGACCAGGAAACACACTAGGCTCTAGTTATAGCTTATTATTGAAACACTCTGGGTCCTAGTTATATCTAATTATTGACCAGAAAACAATCTGGGCCTTAGTTATAGCTTATCTTAGACCAGGAAACACACTGGGCCCTAGTTATAGCTTATTATTGAAACACTCTGGTTCCTAGTTATAGCTTATCTTAGACCAGGAAACACACTGGGCCCTAGTTATAGCTTATTATTGAAACACTCTGGTTCCTAGTTATAGCTTATTATTGAAACACACTGGTTCCTAGTTATAGCTTATTATTGAAACACTCTGGTTCCTAGTTATAGCTTATTATTGAAACACTCTGGGTCCTAGTTATATCTAATTATTGACCAGAAAACAATCTGGGCCTTAGTTATAGCTTATCTTAGACCAGGAAACACACTGGGCCCTAGTTATAGCTTATTATTGAAACACTCTGGTTCCTAGTTATAGCTTATCTTAGACCAGGAAACACACTGGGCCCTAGTTATAGCTTATTATTGAAACACTCTGGTTCCTAGTTATAGCTTATTATTGAAACACTCTGGTTCCTAGTTATAGCTTATTATTGAAACACTCTGGTTCCTAGTTATAGCTTATTATTGAAACACTCTGGTTCCTAGTTATAGCTTATTATTGAAACACTCTGGTTCCTAGTTATAGCTTATTATTGAAACACTCTGGTTCCTAGTTATAGCTTATCTTAGACCAGGAAACACACTGGGCCCTAGTTATAGCTTATCTTAGACCAGGAAACACACTGGGCCCTAGTTATAGCTTATTATTGAAACACTCTGGTTCCTAGTTATAGCTTATTATTGAAACACTCTGGTTCCTAGTTATAGCTTATTATTGAAACACTCTGGTTCCTAGTTATAGCTTATTATTGAAACACTCTGGGTCCTAGTTATATCTAATTATTGACCAGAAAACAATCTGGGCCCTAGTTATAGCTTATCTTAGACCAGGAAACACACTTGGATGTAGTTAAAGCTTATTATTGAAACACTCTGGGTCCTAGTTATATCTAATTATTGACCAGAAAACAATCTGGGCCCTAGTTATAGCTTATTATTGAAACACTCTGGGTCCTAGTTATATCTAATTATTGACCAGAAAACAATCTGGGCCCTAGTTATAGCTTATCTTAGACCAGGAAACACACTGGGCCCTAGTTATAGCTTATTATTGAAACACTCTGGGTCCTAGTTATATCTAATTATTGACCAGAAAACAATCTGGGCCTTAGTTATAGCTTATCTTAGACCAGGAAACACACTGGGCCCTAGTTATAGCTTATTATTGAAACACTCTGGTTCCTAGTTATAGCTTATCTTAGACCAGGAAAGACACTGGGCCCTAGTTATAGCTTATTATTGAAACACTCTGGTTCCTAGTTATAGCTTATTATTGAAACACTCTGGTTCCAAGTTATAGCTTATTATTGAAACACTGTGGTTCCTAGTTATAGCTTATCTTAGACAAGGAAACACACTGGGCCCTAGTTATAGCTTATTATTGAAACACTCTGGTTCCTAGTTATAGCTTATTATTGAAACACTCTGGTTCCTAGTTATAGCTTATTATTGAAACACTCTGGGTCCTAGTTATATCTAATTATTGACCAGAAAACAATCTGGGTCCTAGTTATATCTAATTATTGACCAGAAAACACTCTGGTTCCTAGTTATAGCTTATTATTGAAACACTCTGGTTCCTAGTTATAGCTTATTATTGAAACACTCTGGTTCCTAGTTATAGCTTATTATTGAAACACTCTGGGTCCTAGTTATATCTAATTATTGACCAGAAAACAATCTGGGCCCTAGTTATAGCTTATCTTAGACCAGGAAACACACTTGGATGTAGTTAAAGCTTATTATTGAAACACTCTGGGTCCTAGTTATATCTAATTATTGACCAGAAAACAATCTGGGCCCTAGTTATAGCTTATTATTGAAACACTCTGGGTCCTAGTTATATCTAATTATTGACCAGAAAACAATCTGGGCCCTAGTTATAGCTTATCTTAGACCAGGAAACACACTGGGCCCTAGTTATAGCTTATTATTGAAACACTCTGGGTCCTAGTTATATCTAATTATTGACCAGAAAACAATCTGGGCCTTAGTTATAGCTTATCTTAGACCAGGAAACACACTGGGCCCTAGTTATAGCTTATTATTGAAACACTCTGGTTCCTAGTTATAGCTTATTATTGAAACACTCTGGGTCCTAGTTATATCTAATTATTGACCAGAAAACAATCTGGGCCTTAGTTATAGCTTATCTTAGACCAGGAAAGACACTGGGCCCTAGTTATAGCTTATTATTGAAACACTCTGGTTCCTAGTTATAGCTTATTATTGAAACACTCTGGTTCCAAGTTATAGCTTATTATTGAAACACTGTGGTTCCTAGTTATAGCTTATCTTAGACAAGGAAACACACTGGGCCCTAGTTATAGCTTATTATTGAAACACTCTGGTTCCTAGTTATAGCTTATTATTGAAACACTCTGGTTCCTAGTTATAGCTTATTATTGAAACACTCTGGTTCCTAGTTATAGCTTATCTTAGACCAGGAAACACACTGGGCCCTAGTTATAGCTTATCTTAGACCAGGAAACACACTGGGCCCTAGTTAGAGCTTATTATTGAAACACTCTGGTTCCTAGTTATAGCTTATTATTGAAACACTCTGGTTCCTAGTTATAGCTTATTATTGAAACACTCTGGGTCCTAGTTATAGCTTATTATTGAAACACTCTGGTTCCAAGTTATAGCTTATTATTGAAACACTCTGGTTCCTAGTTATAGCTTATTATTGAAACACTCTGGTTCCAAGTTATAGCTTATTATTGAAACACTCTGGTTCCTAGTTATAGCTTATTATTGAAACACTCTGGTTCCTAGTTATAGCTTATTATTGAAACACTCTGGTTCCTAGTTATAGCTTATCTTAGACCAGGAAACACACTGGGCCCTAGTTATAGCTTATTATTGAAACACTCTGGTTCCTAGTTATAGCTTATTATTGAAACACTCTGGTTCCTAGTTATAGCTTATTATTGAAACACTCTGGTACCTAGTTATAGCTTATTATTGAAACACTCTGGGTCCTAGTTATAGCTTATCTTAGACCAGGAAACACACTGGGCCCTAGTTATAGCTTATCTTAGACCAGGAAACACACTGGGCCCTAGTTATAGCTTATTATTGAAACACTCTGGTTCCTAGTTATAGCTTATTATTGAAACACTCTGGTTCCTAGTTATAGCTTATCATTGAAACACTCTGGTTCCTAGTTATAGCTTATTATTGAAACACTCTGGGTCCTAGTTATATCTAATTATTGACCAGAAAACAATCTGGGCCCTAGTTATAGCTTATCTTCGACCAGGAAACACACTTGGATGTAGTTAAAGCTTATTATTGAAACACTCTGGTTCCTAGTTATAGCTTATTATTGAAACACTCTGGTTCCTAGTTATAGCTTATTATTGAAACACTCTGGGCACTAGTTATAGCTTATCTTAGACCAGGAAACACACTGGACCCTAGTTATAGCTTATTATTGAAACACTCTGGGTCCTAGTTATAGCTTATTATTGAAACACTCTGGGTCCTAGTTATAGCTTATTATTGACCAGAAAACAATCTGGGCCCTAGTTATAGCTTATCTTAGACCAGGAAACACACTGGGCCCTAGTTATAGCTTATTATTGAAACACTCTGGGTCCTAGTTATATCTAATTATTGACCAGAAAACAATATGGGCCCTAGTTATAGCTTATCTTAGACCAGGAAACACACTGGGTCCTAGTTATATCTAATTATTGAAACACTCTGGGTCCTAGTTATATCTAATTATTGACCAGAAAACAATCTGGGCCCTAGTTATAGCTTATCTTAGACCAGGAAACACACTGGGCCCTAGTTATAGCTTATTATTGAAACACTCTGGGTCCTAGTTATAGCTTATTATTGAAACACTCTGGGTCCTAGTTATATCTAATTATTGACCAGAAAACAATCTGGGCCCTAGTTATAGCTTATCTTAGACCAGGAAACACACTGGGCCCTAGTTATAGCTTATTATTGAAACACTCTGGGTCCTAGTTATATCTAATTATTGACCAGAAAACAATCTGGGCCCTAGTTATAGCTTATCTTAGACCAGGAAACACACTGGGCCCTAGTTATAGCTTATTATTGAAACACTCTGGTTCCTAGATATAGCTTATTATTGAAACACTCTGGTTCCTAGTTATAGCTTATTATTGACCAGAAAACATTCTGGGCCCTAGTTATAGCTTATTATTGAAACACTCTGGTTCCAAGTGATAGCTTATTATTGAAACACTCTGGTTCCTAGTTATAGCTTATTATTTAAACACTCTGGTTCCTAGTTATAGCTTATTATTGAAACACTCTGGTTCCTAGTTATAGCTTATCTTAGACCAGGAAACACACTGGGCCCTAGTTATAGCTTATCTTAGACCAGGAAACACACTGGGCCCTAGTTATAGCTTATTATTGAAACACTCTGGTTCCTAGTTATAGCTTATTATTGAAACACTCTGGTTCCTAGTTATAGCTTATTATTGAAACACTCTGGTTCCTAGTTATAGCTTATTATTGAAACACTCTGGGTCCTAGTTATATCTAATTATTGACCAGAAAACAATCTGGTTCCTAGTTATAGCTTATCTTAGACCAGGAAACACACTGGGCCCTAGTTATAGCTTATCTTAGACCAGGAAACACACTGGGCCCTAGTTAGAGCTTATTATTGAAACACTCTGGTTCCTAGTTATAGCTTATTATTGAAACACTCTGGTTCCTAGTTATAGCTTATTATTGAAACACTCTGGGTCCTAGTTATAGCTTATTATTGAAACACTCTGGTTCCAAGTTATAGCTTATTATTGAAACACTCTGGTTCCTAGTTATAGCTTATTATTGAAACACTCTGGTTCCAAGTTATAGCTTATTATTGAAACACTCTGGTTCCTAGTTATAGCTTATTATTGAAACACTCTGGTTCCTAGTTATAGCTTATTATTGAAACACTCTGGTTCCTAGTTATAGCTTATCTTAGACCAGGAAACACACTGGGCCCTAGTTATAGCTTATTATTGAAACACTCTGGTTCCTAGTTATAGCTTATTATTGAAACACTCTGGTTCCTAGTTATAGCTTATTATTGAAACACTCTGGTTCCTAGTTATAGCTTATTATTGAAACACTCTGGGTCCTAGTTATAGCTTATCTTAGACCAGGAAACACACTGGGCCCTAGTTATAGCTTATCTTAGACCAGGAAACACACTGGGCCCTAGTTATAGCTTATTATTGAAACACTCTGGTTCCTAGTTATAGCTTATCATTGAAACACTCTGGTTCCTAGTTATAGCTTATTATTGAAACACTCTGGTTCCTAGTTATAGCTTATTATTGAAACACTCTGGGTCCTAGTTATATCTAATTATTGACCAGAAAACAATCTGGGCCCTAGTTATAGCTTATCTTAGACCAGGAAACACACTTGGATGTAGTTAAAGCTTATTATTGAAACACTCTGGTTCCTAGTTATAGCTTATTATTGAAACACTCTGGTTCCTAGTTATAGCTTATTATTGAAACACTCTGGGCCCTAGTTATAGCTTATCTTAGACCAGGAAACACACTGGACCCTAGTTATAGCTTATTATTGAAACACTCTGGGTCCTAGTTATAGCTTATTATTGAAACACTCTGGGTCCTAGTTATAGCTTATTATTGACCAGAAAACAATCTGGGCCCTAGTTATAGCTTATCTTAGACCAGGAAACACACTGGGCCCTAGTTATAGCTTATTATTGAAACACTCTGGGTCCTAGTTATATCTAATTATTGACCAGAAAACAATATGGGCCCTAGTTATAGATTATCTTAGACCAGGAAACACACTGGGTCCTAGTTATATATAATTATTGAAACACTCTGGGTCCTAGTTATATCTAATTATTGACCAGAAAACAATCTGGGCCCTAGTTATAGCTTATCTTAGACCAGGAAACACACTGGGCCCTAGTTATAGCTTATTATTGAAACACTCTGGGTCCTAGTTATAGCTTATTATTGAAACACTCTGGGTCCTAGTTATATCTAATTATTGACCAGAAAACAATCTTAGACCAGGAAACACACTGGGCCCTAGTTATAGCTTATTATTGAAACACTCTGGTTCCAAGTGATAGCTTATTATTGAAACACTCTGGTTCCTAGTTATAGCTTATTATTTAAACACTCTGGTTCCTAGTTATAGCTTATTATTGAAACACTCTGGTTCCTAGTTATAGCTTATTATTGAAACACTCTGGTTCCTAGTTATAGCTTATTATTGAAACACTCTGGTTCCTAGTTATAGCTTATCTTAGACCAGGAAACACACTGGGCCCTAGTTATAGCTTATTATTGAAACACTCTGGTTCCTAGTTATAGCTTATTATTGAAACACTCTGGTTCCTAGTTATAGCTTATTATTGAAACACTCTGGTTCCTAGTTATAGCTTATTATTGAAACACTCTGGGTCCTAGTTATAGCTTATCTTAGACCAGGAAACAATCTGGTTCCTAGTTATAGCTTATCTTAGACCAGGAAACACACTGGGCCCTAGTTATAGCTTATCTTAGACCAGGAAACACACTGGGCCCTAGTTAGAGCTTATTATTGAAACACTCTGGTTCCTAGTTATAGCTTATTATTGAAACACTCTGGTTCCTAGTTATAGCTTATTATTGAAACACTCTGGGTCCTAGTTATAGCTTATTATTGAAACACTCTGGTTCCAAGTTATAGCTTATTATTGAAACACTCTGGTTCCTAGTTATAGCTTATTATTGAAACACTCTGGTTCCAAGTTATAGCTTATTATTGAAACACTCTGGTTCCTAGTTATAGCTTATTATTGAAACACTCTGGTTCCTAGTTATAGCTTATTATTGAAACACTCTGGTTCCTAGTTATAGCTTATCTTAGACCAGGAAACACACTGGGCCCTAGTTATAGCTTATTATTGAAACACTCTGGTTCCTAGTTATAGCTTATTATTGAAACACTCTGGTTCCTAGTTATAGCTTATTATTGAAACACTCTGGTTCCTAGTTATAGCTTATTATTGAAACACTCTGGTTCCTAGTTATAGCTTATCTTAGACCAGGAAACACACTGGGCCCTAGTTATAGCTTATCTTAGACCAGGAAACACACTGGGCCCTAGTTATAGCTTATTATTGAAACACTCTGGTTCCTAGTTATAGCTTATTATTGAAACACTCTGGTTCCTAGTTATAGCTTATTATTGAAACACTCTGGGTCCTAGTTATATCTAATTATCGACCAGAAAACAATCTGGGCCCTAGTTATAGTTTATTATTGAAACACTCTGGGTCCTAGTTATAGCTTATTATTGAAACACTCTGGGTCCTAGTTATATGTAATTATTGACCAGAAAACAATCTGGGCCCTAGTTATAGCTTATCTTAGACCAGGAAACACACTGGGCCCTAGTTATAGCTTATTATTGAAACACTCTGGGTCCTAGTTATATCTAATTATTGACCAGAAAACAATCTGGGCCCTAGTTATAGCTTATCTTAGACCAGGAAACACACTGGGCCCTAGTTATAGCTTATTATTGAAACACTCTGGGTCCTAGTTATATCTCATTATTGACCAGAAAACAATCTGGGCCCTAGTTATAGCTTATCTTAGACCAGGAAACACACTGGGCCCTAGTTATAGCTTATTATT
This sequence comes from Oncorhynchus nerka, assembly GCF_034236695.1. Classification (NCBI taxonomy): domain Eukaryota; kingdom Metazoa; phylum Chordata; class Actinopteri; order Salmoniformes; family Salmonidae; genus Oncorhynchus; species Oncorhynchus nerka. The sequence continues at coordinate 21,802,178 of NC_088399.1, forward strand.
GAAACACTCTGGTTCCTAGTTATAGCTTATCTTAGACCAGGAAACACACTGGGCCCTAGTTATAGCTTATTATTGAAACACTCTGGTTCCTAGTTATAGCTTATTATTGAAACACTCTGGTTCCAAGTTATAGCTTATTATTGAAACACTCTGGTTCCTAGTTATAGCTTATTATTGAAACACTCTGGTTCCTAGTTATACCTTATTATTGAAACACTCTGGTTCCTAGTTATAGCTTATTATTGAAACACTCTGGTTCCAAGTTATAGCTTATTATTGAAACACTCTGGTTCCTAGTTATAGCTTATTATTTAAACACTCTGGTTCCTAGTTATAGCTTATTATTGAAACACTCTGGTTCCTAGTTATAGCTTATTATTGAAACACTCTGGTTCCTAGTTATAGCTTATCTTAGACCAGGAAACACACTGGGCCCTAGTTATAGCTTATTATTGAAACACTCTGGTTCCTAGTGATAGAGAAATTCTAAATTACTCTATGCTTTAATTGCCAAAACCAATTTCACACTCGTTTCTATTCATTAATGAGGTGTAAGTTCATTATTTATGCATGAAGTAGATCGAGACCAGTCTTAAAAGCCAGGTAAAGAGCGTTTAATTCCAGAGAGTACTGAATGCTTACACACATTTCCACAGGTTATAAACTGAAAATGACGTCAGCGTTTTCCAAACGTTCCGTTTCACAAACAGAGGGCCCCTCTAACTTTCAAGCCTCCGCGTTATCAGCACGAAGTCAAGGCCAGTCAGCATAAATCAACATTCCCGACCATTTGGAGATGGCCCGTTCCCACCACCTGGAGATTTGTACAACTGAATGAACTAAGGAACAGACCTATTATTGTTACTAACTCCTGACTACATTATATACAATTGGGAAAGGGAGCAAGAGGGATAACTCACATGTACCGTACATTATAGCATTTGGACTAGTCAGTTTCTGATTGGAATGTATACATAATTAGTCATTTCAACCATATTTTCCTCTATCACTAGTTATAGCTTATTATTGAAACACTCTGGTTCCTAGTTATAGCTTATTATTGAAACACTCTGGGTCCTAGTTATATCTAATTATTGACCAGAAAACAATCTGGGCCCTGGTTATAGCTTATCTTAGACCAGGAAACACACTTCGATGTAGTTAAAGCTTATTATTGAAACACTCTGGGTCCTAGTTATATCTAATTATTGACCAGAAAACAATCTGGGCCCTAGTTATAGCTTATGATTGAAACACTCTGGGTCCTAGTTATAGCTTATTATTGAAACACTCTGGGTCCTAGTTATATCTAATTATTGACCAGAAAACAATCTGGGCCCTAGTTATAGCTTATTATTGAAACACTCTGGGTCCTAGTTATAGCTTATTATTGAAACAATCTGGGCCCTAGTTATAGCTTATTATTGAAACACTCTGGGTCCTAGTTATATCTAATTATTGAATTATTGACCAGAAAACAATCTGGGCCCTAGTTATAGCTTATCTTAGACCAGGAAACACACTGGGCCCTAGTTATAGCTTATTATTGAAACACTCTGGGTCCTAGTTATATCTAATTATTGACCAGAAAACAATCTGGGCCCTAGTTATAGCTTATCTTAGACCAGGAAACACACTGGGCCCTAGTTATAGCTTATTATTGAAACACTCTGGGTCCTAGTTATATCTAATTATTGACCAGAAAACAATCTGGGCCTTAGTTATAGCTTATCTTAGACCAGGAAACACACTGGGCCCTAGTTATAGCTTATTATTGAAACACTCTGGTTCCTAGTTATAGCTTATCTTAGACCAGGAAACACACTGGGCCCTAGTTATAGCTTATTATTGAAAGACTCTGGTTCCTAGTTATAGCTTATCTTAGACCAGGAAACACACTGGGCCCTAGTTATAGCTTATTATTGAAACACTCTGGTTCCTAGTTATAGCTTATTATTGAAACACTCTGGTTCCAAGTTATAGCTTATTATTGAAACACTCTGGTTCCTAGTTATAGCTTATTATTGAAACACTCTGGTTCCTAGTTATAGCTTATTATTGAAACACTCTGGTTCCTAGTTATAGCTTATTATTGAAACACTCTGGTTCCTAGTTATAGCTTATCTTAGACCAGGAAACACACTGGGCCCTAGTTATAGCTTATCTTAGACCAGGAAACACACTGGGCCCTAGTTATAGCTTATTATTGAAACACTCTGGTTCCTAGTTATAGCTTATTATTGAAACACTCTGGTTCCTAGTTATAGCTTATTATTGAAACACTCTGGTTCCTAGTTATAGCTTATTATTGAAACACTCTGGGTCCTAGTTATATCTAATTATTGACCAGAAAACAATCTGGGCCCTAGTTATAGCTTATCTTAGACCAGGAAACACACTTGGATGTAGTTAAAGCTTATTATTGAAACACTCTGGTTCCTAGTTATAGCTTATTATTGAAAAACACTCTGGTTCCTAGTTATAGCTTATTATTGAAACACTCTGGTTCCTAGTTATAGCTTATTATTGAAACACTCTGGTTCCTAGTTATAGCTTATTATTGAAACACTCTGGTTCCTAGTTATAGCTTATCTTAGACCAGGAAACACACTGGGCCCTAGTTATAGCTTATTATTGAAACACTCTGGTTCCTAGTTATAGCTTATTATTGAAACACTCTGGTTCCTAGTTATAGCTTATTATTGAAACACTCTGGTTCCTAGTTATAGCTTATCTTGACCAGAAACACATCTGGGCCCTAGTTATAGCTTATCTTAGACCAGGAAACACACTGGGCCCTAGTTATAGCTTATTATTGAAACACTCTGGTTCCTAGTTATAGCTTATTATTGAAACACTCTGGTTCCTAGTTATAGCTTATTATTGAAACACTCTGGGCCCTAGTTATATCTTATCTTAGACCAGAAAACACTGGGCCCTAGTTATAGTTTATTATTGAAACACTCTGGGTCCTAGTTAAGCTTATTATTGAAACACTCTGGGTCCTAGTTATATGCTAATTATTGACCAGAAAACAATCTGGGCCCTAGTTATAGCTTATCTTAGACCAGGAAACACACTGGGCCCTAGTTATAGCTTATTATTGAAACACTCTGGGTCCAGTTATATCTAATTATTGACCAGAAAACAATCTGGGCCCTAGTTATAGCTTATCTTAGACCAGGAAACACACTGGGCCTAGTTATAGCTAATTATTGAAACACTCTGGGTCCTAGTTATATCTAATTATTGACCAGAAAACAATCTGGGCCCTAGTTATAGCTTATTATTGAAACACTCTGGGCCCTAGTTATAGCTTATTATTGAAACACTCTGGGTCCTAGTTATAGCTTATTATTGAAACACTCTGGTTCCTAGTTATAGCTTATTATTGAAACACAATCTGGTTCCTAGTTATAGCTTATTATTGAAACACTCTGGTTCCTAGTTATAGCTTATTATTGAAACACTCTGGTTCCTAGTTATAGCTTATTATTTAAACACACTGGGCCCTAGTTATAGCTTATTATTGAAACACTCTGGTTCCTAGTTATAGCTTATCTTAGACCAGGAAACACACTGGGCCTAGTTATAGCTTATTATTGAAACACTCTGGTTCCTAGTTATAGCTTATCTTAGACCAGGAAACACACTGGGCCCTAGTTATAGCTTATTATTGAAACACTCTGGTTCCTAGTTATAGCTTATTATTGAAACACTCTGGTTCCTAGTTATAGCTTATTATTGAAACACTCTGGTTCCTAGTTATAGCTTATTATTGAAACACTCTGGTTCCTAGTTATAGCTTATTATTGAAACACTCTGGTTCCTAGTTATAGCTTATCTTAGATTGAAACACACTGGGCCCTAGTTATAGCTTATCTTAGACCAGGAAACACACTGGGCCCTAGTTATAGCTTATTATTGAAACACTCTGGGCCTAGTTATAGCTTATTATTGAAACACTCTGGTTCCTAGTTATAGCTTATTATTGAAACACTCTGGGTCCTAGTTATAGCTTATTATTGAAACACTCTGGTTCCTAGTTATAGCTTATTATTGAAACACTCTGGTTCCTAGTTATATCTTATTATTGAAACACTCTGGGCCTAGTTATAGCTTATTATTGAAACACTCTGGTTCCTAGTTATAGCTTATTATTGAAACACTCTGGTTCCTAGTTATAGCTTATTATTGAAACACTCTGGGCCCTAGTTATAGCTTATCTTAGACCAGAAACACACTGGGCCCTAGTTATAGCTTATTATTGAAACACTCTGGTTCCTAGTTATAGCTTATTATTGAAACACTCTGGTTCCTAGTTATAGCTTATTATTGAAACACTCTGGTTCCAGTTATAGCTTAATTGAAACACTCTGGTTCCCTAGTTATAGCTTATCTTAGACCAGGAAACACACTGGGCCCTAGTTATAGCTTATTATTGAAACACTCTGGTTCCTAGTTATAGCTTATTATTGAAACACTCTGGTTCCTAGTTATAGCTTATCTTAGAAAAACACTCTGGTTCCTAGTTATAGCTTATTATTGAAACACTCTGGGTCCTAGTTATATCTAATTATTATCAGAAAACAATCTGGGCCCTAGTTATAGCTTATTATTGAAACACTCTGGGTCCTAGTTATAGCTTATTATTGAAACACTCTGGGTCCTAGTTATATCTAATTATTGACCAGAAAACAATCTGGGCCCTAGTTATAGCTTATCTTAGACCAGGAAACACACTGGGCCCTAGTTATAGCTTATTATTGAAACACTCTGGGTCCTAGTTATATCTAATTATTGACCAGAAAACAATCTGGGCCCTAGTTATAGCTTATCTTAGACCAGGAAACACACTGGGCCCTAGTTATAGCTTATTATTGAAACACTCTGGGTCCTAGTTATATCTCATTATTGACCAGAAAACAATCTGGGCCCTAGTTATAGCTTATCTTAGACCAGGAAACACACTGGGCCCTAGTTATAGCTTATTATTGAAACACTCTGGTTCCTAGTTATAGCTTATCTTAGACCAGGAAACACACTGGGCCCTAGTTATAGCTTATTATTGAAACACTCTGGTTCCTAGTTATAGCTTATTATTGAAACACTCTGGTTCCAAGTTATAGCTTATTATTGAAACACTCTGGTTCCTAGTTATAGCTTATTATTGAAACACTCTGGTTCCTAGTTATAGCTTATTATTGAAACACTCTGGTTCCTAGTTATAGCTTATTATTGAAACACTCTGGTTCCTAGTTATATCTAATTATTGACCAAAAACACTCTGGTTCCTAGTTATAGCTTATTATTTAAACACTCAGGAAACATTGAAACACTCTGGTTCCTAGTTATAGCTTATTATTGAAACACTCTGGTTCCTAGTTATAGCTTATCTTAGACCAGGAAACACACTGGGCCCTAGTTATAGCTTATTATTGAAACACTGGTTCCTAGTGATAGAGAAATTCTAAATTACTCTATGCTTTAATTGCCAAAACCAATTTCACACTCGTTTCTATTCATTAATGAGGTGTAAGTTCATTATTTATGCATGAAGTAGATCGAGACCAGTCTTAAAAGCCAGGTAAAGAGCGTTTAATTCCAGAGAGTACTGAATGCTTACACACATTTCCACAGGTTATAAACTGAAAATGACGTCAGCGTTTTCCAAACGTTCCGTTCACAAACAGAGGGCCCCTCTAACTTTCAAGCCTCCGCGTTATCAGCACGAAGTCAAGGCCAGTCAGCATAAATCAACATTCCCGACCATTTGGAGATGGCCCGTTCCCACCACCTGGAGATTTGTACAACTGAATGAACTAAGGAACAGACCTATTATTGTTACTAACTCCTGACTACATTATATACAATTGGGAAAGGGAGCAAGAGGGATAACTCACATGTACCGTACATTATAGCATTTGGACTAGTCAGTTTCTGATTGGAATGTATACATAATTAGTCATTTCAACCATATTTTCCTCTATCAATCCTCCCTTTGATCAAATATTATACATTCAAATCTACAAAATAAAAATATTATTATAAATGTTTACCCGACTTTTCACCCATCATTAATCAAATCTAACCTTAACTCCAACTGTTTTTAAACCTACATCAGAATCATAACTCCTCTTTCAGGATTTTTTTTCTTTTTACAATCTTTATTAAAAAACAGTTTAATCATTGAAACAAATTACAATCTAATTCCCCTTCATCTCAACACTATTCTCATCAAACATAAATTCCCCACAAATGACAGATCCAGATTCGTCCACTTCCTCTGTAGACATGCCTTCAGTCCTCCACGGGTCAGAACCTGGAATCGGTAGTGTCATTGATCTCTCCAGAGTCCTGGAAACAATAACTTTCATACATACACGCAATCAACCACGTACGTACAAGACTAACACAGTCACACCGGTTAAGGTGGCCCATAACACCACATTTTTCCATAAATACTGTCTACCCAATTTAGTTCAGAGAAGTATCCACCCCAGAGTTTCTGCCAACCCGTGAGCCAGGGTGGTCAAACCAGCTGAGGCTTCGGGCACTGATTCGTCCGGAGCTGTGCTACCTGGGATGTAAGACATGGTCTGTTCAGTCTGGTTCAGTCTGTTCTACAAAACCTTTAATAACACCTTTGGTATTCCTGCTAAAGCGCTGTTGATTACCATAACTATAATTACACACCTCGTGGAACCCCAATGTTATCAATATATACTCTGTCGTCAAAAGACCCAGATGGAGCATCTCTTCTCTCTCGTTTTGGCTAACTTCATGTCTTGGTGTTGTATGAGTGTAAAAGGCATTCCTAACCCGTCCAATCAGTCAAACTCATTCCCCCGCACAACCACCAGATGGCGACACTGGCCCATTTTATTTCATTGAAATCCCCAGAGTTCAACCAGCCTGTCAATTCAGACATGGTCTCGTCAGTGGTCATTTTCTCTGTACCAACTTGGTTCCTGGGGATATAAATAGTGACAACTGTCATTATCTGGCATTCCTGCTTTCATGAACAGCTTTACCATACATGCCATTCCCTTAGGGAATTAATTCCGTTCAGTGGAAAAGGGATAGTTGTTAACTGGGGTTTAGCGTTCGCACAGACATAACATTCTTCTTTAGCCACTGATCTGGCCGTATTGAATCCATTCCAACCATAAGTTGGACTCCCCAAACCCAGTCTCCACTTCTATAACTTCTTTGATGTCTTTGGTCTGAACTATTCGTACCTTTATACAATACTTCCTCTGTTCAGGAACACAGTCCAAACGCCAACCCTTACTATACTCCACCTGGTCCCAAATTGAGTGTATGGGTTTACGTAGCCATCCCTTTCAGTGTGAGCTATGACCTGTCCACGATCAATATGGTGATTTACACAAATACTTCCCATAGAGTCCCATGGTTCTAGACTGCCAAGGGGTGAATGACCCCAATTGATCTACACAAAATTCTACTGAGAGATCCTTGCCCAATTCCACCCTCACTTCCTTACTATTTTGTTTCAGTGACCTTCTGAGAATCTTAGGTAACATCCCATTTCCCTCATCTAGCACATGAGTCAAATTATCCTCTTTGGCACTTTCCGGGGATCATGTTGAATCAGGAATATGGCCCCCACAATAAAACAGCTCAGGACGGTCAGTGCGCACGTGAAGCCCCACCCTCTCCCCCGAGAACATATCAACAGCCAGAGGCCAAGCCATCACTTCACTTCTATGAACGCTCACAGCTGGGGAAAGGTCGGGTATAGGGAATCTTCAGAAGGAGTTTGACCCCCGTTCCATATGGGTCACGGTTCCTCTCCTACTCCTGTGATCGTCCGACAGTGCTAGTGTGACTTACCCTCCTACAATGTGTGATATGTACCCAGGTAGCTCTTTCGGCTAATCTCACAGCGAAGGCAGTCACCAGTAGTACTTGGAATGGTCCCTCCCACCGAGGCTGCTTCCAGTTTTTTTTTCTTTAGTGATTGGATCCAGATCCAGTCTCCTGGTTGAATCTCGTGTGCCACCTCCCTCTGTAGTTCTCCTGCTGGGCATAAAACTTTTGACCATACAGGTTTGGTTAATAAAACAGTTTCTTATTCGTCAAACCAATTAACAAAAATTTGTTTTTATTAGTTAATTATCCCGTAGGTCACATCCTATTCTAGAACACTATTTACCCATCCCCCTTTTGTTACCTGGCTCTGCCCAGGTAACAACCTTGCCTTATTCTTATACAATGACTTAGATAAGATTTAGTGAATTATCCTTATGTCTGAAATTCCATTTAGGAGTGTCCCTTTCATTTTCCACATGTCCAATTCTCACTTTTGTCTCCACTCAGTAATTTATCTACCCACTATGTTATCTTTGCTCGTCCTGGCCCCCCTTCTATAGCTTCTCTGTTCTCCAACCTTCAAGGTCTCTGCAGTGCGGGGGAGGGCTCCTCTGTATGTTTCTCATGTTTTCCAAATTTGAACTACATGTCCCTTACTATTTGGCTCCATCCAAACCCATGGACCCTTTTTTAGAAAAAAAAAACATATCTATGAGCGGCTTTTCTCCAAATTCCTTAATCAATCTATCTTAATCCTAACAATAATCCTAACTCCTCATAGATGTCCTATATTCCTGTTAAATATAATACTATTTAAAAACTTATAATCTAATAAATGCTAACCATATTAAAAATCCTTCCTACACTAACAAGCCCTCTCCTTGGGGACCCTCAGTATTCTATCTGACAATAACATGGATTTAATGTGTTGCAAAGTGTGGAATAAAAGTTTGGTCCTGTAAAACAGAGTAAAGCAGAACAAAGCATTCTTATAACCCATCTGGTCCTCTCAGCTATTCTTATCCAGCACCAGGTGGGCACCATGCCACCCTTCACGACAGGGAGAACAAACATACATGGGTCATCCTCAGTCAGTCTTATCCTCCCCTCAAAGCATGCTTCACCTCAGCCTCTCCAACTGGAGCATCAAGCAAAGGCATCATGCCTGAAGCCTTCACCACATCTGTAACAGACTTCTTAAAACACGGTATGATGCAAGCAGCACATCACATCAATAACAAATAATACAAGAATTAGGGTCAGAAATCCAGTAACCACCATACCAGTATACTTACCAAACCAGTCTCCCAACCAGGTGGACCGTCAGACTCCTCTACCCCCTAAGCAAGTCTATTCTGTATAAGACAGCCACAATTTGTCCCTACCATCAAAACCAGTCTCCGTGCCTAATTGATCAATAGCTGAATAGTCTAACATTAATTACCTGAATGGGATTTTTAGCATAGTGGTGGCAGGTTCGGTCCAGGGGTGATAGAGGAGTGTGTCTGGCCCTGGTCCGTCTGAGACCTCCGGTTTTGGCAGTACCTTAATAGAAAACACACCCACCGTGTCTGTCCCGGTCCTTTGTAGTCCGGGGGTGTAAGTGCCTGCATCAGAGAGCTTAATAGTTTTGATGGTTAGTAGGATTTCATCACCTTTACAAAGTTCAACAGTACTCCCAGGTTTCCCCCATATCATGGAAAACCTATCCACCTTTGTGGGATTCCCTATGCCATAAGGATATCCTCTTCTCCAGTCCCAGAACTGTCCCAAGTTGGTTATCATGTAATCCCCATACGGACACCCTCCCCCATTACACAGGTAATGTCCCCCCCCCCCGTCTTTTGACACTCCTGTACACGGGTGTTAAAATCAAACAAAAATACCTCAATTCCTTCCCTGCCCTGTTGGCTCAAAATATGTTATCTTCCCCCATTTATTCTCAATGATGAATATGACTTTCTCTCTGTTACAATACAAACTTCCTAATAGCCCATTCAAAAAAACCTCACAGCTAATGTTATAAGACAGAATCCTGAACCACTTTCTCATTTGCGGTTCAAACAGTAATTCTAAACCCTCAACCAAAACTGCTTCATTTCTAATGAATTTACCTTAACACGAGTAACTCAATATGACACCATTCATTATACAAATGACTCTCCCTGGGGCTGATCAGACCTCAGAAGCCAGTCATGATAAGGTCAAAAGGTCATACCATATTAGACATAAAGATCCCTTTTATCCTTACAATAGAAATAGTCACCTGTATAATTCAAACCCATAAAAAAAACATCTCATAAGGTTCCATATGTGAGCGTGCCTCTTTAAAATCTCCTTGCACTAAAACAAATCGTTCTAACAGTTGTTTTATATATATATAATTTGCAGACCTTTTTCAATTTGGTTGTTTAAAGCTGCTCTCTTCCCCAAAATTATAATCCCAGGAGGCCTCTAAAAGTGACACCACATCCCTAACTATCATTCACTAATGCTACCTCGAATCAGAAACTCAATAAGTGAACTGTAACTAAAACCTAATGATAATTCCCCTTTGACTCAAATCAATAATCATAAGTTTTAAACATCGTCTACGGATATGTTTACTCAAATGACCATGCTACCTTTAGATACAATTCACCCGATAACATTATTATCCAATGCATTACTTTTTCTCTCTGCCGCAATGTCGTACATTTCACAGTGTAAGGAATCCGTAATTTAATCCCGATATTTAATAAATAT